>NC_044203.1:6607336-6931836 GCF_900880675.1 Sparus aurata | reverse complement strand
ACATGTTTGCTTTCTTTTTGCATCAAATATAAAACTAGATTTAAAGGAAACTACTGGTTCCGATTCTTCAACCATTTATCCAGAGTTCATATGTGAAAATGACTTAATGACTTAATTCAACTGAAGTTCTAATTTTGCGATTTTCACATTTCTGGTGTCAGAAATGTTGTCTCAAAACACACCACAAATTAATTCCCACTTCTTCCATTTCATTGTGTTAGCAGCAGAAATATTGAGCGAAATCTCAAAACCTTGAAATACAAAACTGGTGTAGCTGCATGGTGAAATATGAGAACAAATTCTCTAATTGTTTTGACACTGTATGTCCACTTCATGAATATGAAATGGGTATAAATGGGTATCTGTGAGTGTTGCATGCAGCAGACAGTGTCAGCCCACCGTGTGCTCTGCTCTGTGATGACACTGCTCGGCTATCTGTGTGTGGGATGTACCTGTCTGCCTGCCTAAAGTCTGACTGACTGATCTCAGCTCCCTGAAGCACGTTGCCTTGATCATTTGTATTAGAGCTGAAGATTGAACCCTCGACAACCTGTTTGTTTCTCTAAGCTGAGGATGAAACTCAAAGGAAAAAAAGAGCATTTATCAAAGAACATGAACACAGAGGCAGAGAGAAAAGAAGATGAGAGAGTGGAGATGCTAAAAGTTAAACCTTTACACTTCCACAGAGGTAAAAAAAAAAAAAAAAAAAAAAAACTGCTAGAGCATATCCGATTTTTTTTTTAATTTGTAAGGAAAGCATTGATTTGACTAAAAACTACTTGAAATTCTTAGTTTGGAAAATATACAGAGATGAGTTCAGAATAGCTCAATGACACTAAAAAATGTGGGTACTTAGTTCATGAAAGCTGCTGTAAGTGATATACATTATTTTAATTAAAGTATGTATTAAAAAGCTCAATATGTAAACAGTATCCCTGCCCAATTTATCCAATCAGGACAAAGAACTCCATAGAGAGGCAGTCCTGTCTGGAAGGATCCACCTGTTCTGGTAGATACACCGGCAATGTCGGACTGGTGAAAGCCACCAATTCCAGTGCTCCTGGTGACCCATTACACTACAAAACAGGTCAAACGAACACTTGAAGTGAATTAAGTAAAAAATGCTTCGGAATGAAGACAGTAGTTTGCTTCTCCACTTCTGCCATTGCCAATTTGTGCTATTTTTCTTGTTTTGTACCACAAAATGATAATTTCTCGCCTGCTCCAAGCAGAAGACTCACAAAGCTACATTCTTGCATTTTTAAAGCGATCCTGTTGCATTTGCTTAACGTTAAAGGATAGCATCATTTTATTTTGCTCTATTTGTCAACAAATACCATTTAAAGACCATAACCAACAGTGTTAGTCCGCCTGGCGTCCCTCCTCTGTGGCACTTAGCCCCAAATCCAATTCACAAACACACTATATATTATTCACATGTTTTAAAAGGCTCAATAATTTTCTAGCACTGCTCAATGTAGGTCAATATAGTTTTTTGCAGAAAAAATTCTATTGTAGGGGATTATTTTCAGTGACGGATAAATACACATTTGATGCTCTAGTGAGTATTGTAGGCATGATGGTGTATGTTGTCCCACAGTGTGTAATTTCTGCCTCTCAGTCAGAACAAAAGATATAAATACGGTGGGTTGTTGTCTTGACTGACAACGCCAAGAACCACCATTGCTGAAAAATAATGCTTAAAGCAACCGTAAGTCGATAACAGCCCTACATCGGCTCTTTAGTATGTAAACGGCCCATTTCCACTCAAATCTTCACCAGATTGTCAATGTTGCTATGCGCCTCATGAACCTGCTCTCCTGCATATCTACTTTGCAACCTGCAATTTCAGGCATTTCATTTTACTGGGCCTTTAGTAAGAAAAGATAAGATAATGAAGCCGATGTGTGGTTATGTGTTTGTCTCAGGGACCACATTTCCACTCAAAAACCTTTAACAAACATTACACAAAGACTTCAGTTCGTACCAACAGAAAAATTCTCTCTGTTTCGGGTGGAAACCATTATTACTGTTGCCCTCAAACCCACAGTTTCCTTCATACTTCAACACTATACATGTGTCTTTTGCACAATTTGCCTTTTGTTTACACCTACTTACTGTAACTCTGAGCACCAAAATAGAGCTCTTTGTCCATCAGCCCTTATCTTATCACTAGCCCAGTGTGTAACAGTTGCCTCTGGCTGCGGTTCAAAATGTCCTCAACTTTGGTTCAAACAGAGCTAGCTCAGTGTATTTCAGCGTTTTTGATGGCTCTCCAGGGTCAAGGCACTTGTCTGCTCCTTTGTCTCTTCATCCTCAACCAGCAGTGGGTGGTATGACTCACACTAAAACACATTCACTGTCATCAGCACTAGCTTTTTCTGCCCCTCTCAAAACAAACAAAAAAGAAACCACTCACCCAGGCTCATACCTTTGGCATGCAAGGCTTTTAGCATCCTCTATTCAAATGCAAATAGATGATTTGTTTGAAGCATATTTTGACAACAGTATCACACTACAATTACATTCAGAGAAGCTCATTAACCACGTGCCTTAATACACCATGGGACACAGAGTGCGCAGCCTCCCAGAGGAGCATGTTTTGCATAACAGATCTCTGCTTGTCACTTACAGTATATTATATTTCATATTATAAAGGTTATAGACAGGTTATCTTTCCCACGGTGACTGCAATTAACAAGCCACACTGATTTCTTTTCCTGGAAATGTATTTGCTCATCTTGAGATATTACTGTAGGCAACCAAATACATGGATCAGTCTTATCAAGGAATTGACCATTTGTTGTTGGGTTCAGTTTTATTAACCTCATTTCTGTCTGCAACTGAATTGTCCGTAATAAAGACCCAAGGTGCACTCCCTGTCCAGTACTGAATGGCAGACTGACAAAGTAAAGACTTTCTGCTGCCCTCGGCAGCTAAATAGACAGATATTTTCCCTAGAAATTAGTGGAAGTCAAAAGGGGAGGGTGAATATTGGACACAATACTTTATAATTTTGGGGAAAAAACAAACAATGTGTTTACATGTTGCTGTGGCAAAGTGAAAAAAAAACGGAAAATTAATGCAGCCTATAACACTGTTTAGTGACAGATTTTCCTCTTTAAGCTGTAATTTGTAAGTAATTCAGCTAACTGATGTCACTATTGCCGTAGCCATCTTTGGCTGTAGAGGAAAACAGTAGCTAAGTGGCCCCATTAGCTGACAGGAGCCTGTCTGCACCGTGACCTCAGATGACAGTGGGTGTCACTGAGGGAAACAGGATTCACTTCCCCGGCCCCCTCCCAGAGAACCTGGCTGGACACCAGATTGGGACTGAACACAGTCTCTGAGACTGGCAGATGCCAGTTTGACGACAAGGGGTACAGTACAGAGCTGATTTACAAAACTCTGACCATAAGTTTGACTCTAGCAACAAGATGGCACAGCAGGTTAGAACAGAGGAGGTTTGAAGCGCCAGAGAGAAAGAGTCGAGACAGGATATTCTCATGTTGGTCAGTGAAATGAGGATTTATTCTGACCAAACTTGAGGTGATTGTGGAAAAACAAACCAAGTTTTTTCTTGACTAATTGGACGAAGTAGTAGCACATTCTGTTGATAATGTCAAATTATTGTTTGACTTGTTCCTGATTTGCAAGGGGTGTACAATACTTTCAGATTACTGCACAGCTCTGTCACATCATTTTCATTAGGGGTTGTAAATTATTTAGCAAGGCAAAGCACCTAACATTTTATGTTGCCTGCATTTCAAATGTGAGTTTCCACAGATACCACAAACCTTTCTGAAAGAAAAGCATCCATATCAGCTGCAGGTAGACAAAAAGAGATGGACTGAACTAATGACTTCAACTGAATGGAGGTACAGTGTCACTTGATGACCTTGCCCTCGACATTGTGGAGGCAGATTTTTAGCAGGTCAAACAGGGGCAGCAAATTTAACCATAGCACTGTGTTGTGATAAATGGTAATGAAAAGAAAAGGTCTCCAATTCTTGTCGCTTTTATTTTCAGAGTTGGAAAATGGTATCCAGTAGCAACGAGCAGAGGGCTGGAGAGATGGCAGAAGGCAAGAGGGAGTATGCAACTGTAGGTGCACTTGAGTCAATAGGGAATGGCAGAGGAGAGGCAAAAAGGAGGCGAGGGAGATGAAAAGAGAGCGATGGAAAGAGGGGCATAGAGGAGAGGGGAAAGGAAAATCAATAAAGTCATCAAACATGAATTGCGTGGTGAAATGACTTCTTAAGTCCCATCAGGAAAGCAACTGAGAGGTGAAATGCAGTGGGGAACCTGGCCGACGACATCTGTGTGTCCTTCAACAGCACTGAGTCAATCAGTGAGCTAACTTTTGTTCCACACGCATAGAAAAGCCAGGCACACTGCAAAGACACCTCTGCTCTC
Organism: Sparus aurata; assembly: GCF_900880675.1. Taxonomy (NCBI): domain Eukaryota; kingdom Metazoa; phylum Chordata; class Actinopteri; order Spariformes; family Sparidae; genus Sparus; species Sparus aurata. The sequence goes on along the minus strand of NC_044203.1, from coordinate 6,927,420 downwards.
ACAGAAAGATATTCATCCCCATGATCTTTATGTTTGTTTTCCTCATTTCCTCTTTGAGCATGTTCTTATTTGGAGTCTCTTGACTCTCGAGTCCTACGTTCAGAATCAGTCAGTATTCCTTTATTGTCCCACAAATGGGGAAATCTGCCACAGCAGACAAAGGACAGAATATTACAAAAAAACAATAACAATAGCAAAAAAATAAACAATATAAGAACAGTTAAAAAGTACAAAAAGAAATATAAAAAGAGGAAAAAGCTCAAAAGTGATTGAGAGCTGCTGTAAAAGTCTGCCACTCATGCGACGCCATCTTCAATATTGCCACCATGCTCAGCCATCCTAGTTAAAGAGTGACTCTGTTCAATTCACACACAACTAGTCGTGAGACAGAGCTACTCATCTTGTGTCATCTCACCTGTGCGTCAAAAAGCCTGCCATACAAACTTGAGAACATGGAGTTTGACTTGTGCAGAGAGAGTCTAACAAACACTCACAGTGCATTAATAAGATGGAGAGTGTAATCAAGGTTGACCTGTACAGGGGAAAATTATATCAAGACGCCGAAATCAATTTTTATTAGTGGTGTGGCTCAATTCTTTGGCATCACAATGGGGTTGACATCTTTGGTTTGACGTGAAATATCTTGAGAACTATTAAATGACTAATGTTAAAAAAAAAAATAAAAAACCATCTGTCGCCCAATACCTGCAAAGCTAATGTCATTCCCACCAGCTAATGCTAGCATGCTAACACATTAAAATAATATGTTACATGTAGTAAATATTACTATTAATCATCAGCATATTATGACTGTGTTTGCATGCTTATGTAAGCATTTAGCTCAAAACACATTGTAGTGCTGCTAGCAGGGCTGTAGACTAACCCTCAGTGAAGTGCGGTTGGACCCATAACCCGCCTGACTCACTAACTGACCGGTCGGTTTGGTTGGCTTACAGGATAATAATCACAGGTTTGTGCAGAGAGGCAATTAGTGACAAAGCATCATTACTTGAGCACAGTCACTTCACTGACGACGAGTGCCAGGAGGATGTCATGTCGTTTAGTTACTCTTAAAATCAGTCTAATGATCTGTTGTTGTTTTTTTTTTATAGGGCTTGTGGTAAATTCACCTTGATGCACCAAATTTTGCCAAGTTTTTAGATGTTTTTTTCTTAAAGGTGTTTTCTTGTCTTTATTTAATCCACTGCTTTCTGTCATTCCTTGCTTATTTTGCTATTTCCTTTCCTTCCTCTCCATCACGTTTCCGCCTCTCCATAGCTCTTCTCTGGTGTTATTGTATTGCTTTGAATGTCTAGAGGGCTGTGCATTTGCTAGAGGGCCAAAGTCATCATTTCTGTTGGAACTGGGTCCCAGCCTCTGGGGTTGAGGGGCTGGTGGTGGTGATGGGCTCGTAGACGTTGCTTCACACAAGTTGTGAATACTGACAGGAATGGGCCGTTCAAGGGTTCACACTCCAAATGAGGTCGCAGCGCCTCAGCCGCTCAGCTGGCATTCAGACAGTCCCGCTCTCATTCTTATTCAGCCCTCAGCTTTCAGTACAGGCTGCCATTGTTGACCAGCCTAATAGCTTTCTCACAGAGCCTAGGATATGTCTTTGATGAGTCAATAAAAACACTTTGCATTGCCAAACAAGCCGAGCAAAAATCTCATCAGGGAAGTGCTGTATTATATTGTATCTTTTCTGCTTTATGCTGCGCCTTTCTCTCATACATTATCTCTAGGGCCTTATGACATACCAAGGTCTGAATACCATACTGTGAATAACATACTGATAACAATTGTTTAATCTCTCAATGAGATGACTCCATTTAGATAATGTTTATTGTCTCCATCATAAAATATGTTACAGTGAATGAAGAACATGCTGATGATTTGGCTTTTTTTTACAGTTTTGCCACTAGTAGAGATAAGACTTTACACTTTGTCCTGAGGTTGGTAATAGAGGGAAAACAATACAACCTATAAAATCAAAAAGGTTCATCCTCTTGGGAACACAATTATGCTCTGCAAATATCGAAGAACCTAGATCAGGTGCAAAGGTGAAAGTAGGGAAAGCTTTCATACAAAAAAAAAGAGAGAAACTGTAAAGGTATTTTTGAAATGAATGTTGGCATACCCACAGATTTTCACAAATATGTGTATTTCAATGAATACAATATATTTTTCCTTTAACATTCTGTGCTTTAGAACTGCCAAAATGTACAGATGGTGTAGACAACAAGAAGCATAGTCACTCTTATCACATTTTGTGTATCATGTTAAAGGATGAAAAACGCCTTTCTGTTATTTCTAAGGGAGTTTATAGTTGATTATCCATGCACAACATGAAGTCGGGAGCAAATGTGTGCATCAATTTGACATTTATGGTTGTGGAATATTCAATGTTTCTAGGAATGCCTGTCTGTCCACCACTTTCATCCAGAGTTAAACATTTCTAAAGCTATTGGATGGATCATTGTTTTGTACATCACTGGAGGATTAATGCTAATGACTCAGGTGCCATCAGCAGACAAAAGTTTTCACTGACACTGAAATAACTCACCATCTATTGAACAGATTGGCACACAATTTTGACAGACATTCATGGCTCCCAGAGGATATATTGTATTAGTTTTGGTGATGACTTAGCATGAGAATCGGGTCAAAATTCCAACATGCCAAATTATGTGGTTAATGACCAAGTTCCTACTAAACTAATTACAATCGCATCAATTTATTTTAAAGGTTAAAGATTTGTTACAAGCTGGGTTTCATTTTTCTATTCTAATTAATAATTCTGACAGTTATGATAACTTTATTAATTGCTGAGATCAGGAACATTGTTCCTAAGGGACAAAGGGGAAATATCAAGGGTGAAAAAATCAGGCTGTAGCAACAATATGTTCTTTTTTCCTACACAACAAATGACAGTCTCATCATTGTCTTTCTTTGTAAATCAGCCAAAGTAATAATGGGCAAATGGGAAAGAGAGATAGGCCTTATTCAAGGAAGAGAGGTAAATAAAGGTCATGTCCAGTCAAACCCAGTCAAGGCAAGAGTGTGGGAGAGACGTCTGCTGTATTCAATGTGTGCCTTTCAAGGAAAAGCTTTTCCTTCCAACAAACACAATTCTGTTTTGCAGGTTTGGTAATATTAAATGAGCTGTTGTGGAAAGAGGATGAAGGATTGAGAAAAAAACAAAAAAAAGAATCAGGAAGAAATATTTCTTACGACCATACCAGTATCTACAAATACAGGCACAAACAAAACATGTCCCATCTGTTACCCACAGTAATTCTGTGCATCCATGCACCATCCTTTTGGTCAAGAAAACAAGCAATGTTTTCAAGCTCAACTGGAGAAAAATAAACAAGGACACTTGATTACTCGAGTTGATGGGAAAGTTGGGTTGGGGTGAAAGAGAGCTATGTTAATATGAATAGGCTCAATGTGACTGAGGCTGCTGTTAAAAATGGGGCGGGTCAATTGGAGGTAGTCTATCACGCATGAATCAGGAGGGGAGGCAAGCATAGAGCACAGTGACAGACTGACAATAGTGTTAGAGTGACAAGAATTCAAGAGGCAGGAAGGTTGGATTAACTGGTAGGTTGGTCTGGTCTGAAAAAGATAATAGATACAATGCTGTAAGTAGAGCAGGAGGAGGATGGAAGGAAGAAGACTGACAATGTAAAAACACCAAGGATGATGTCAGACTACTCTAAATGAGTATTAGATGTAAACAAGAGAAGAAATGGTTCTCCGGCAAAGTACATTTGCCTTTTGACTAGAGCTAGATCATCAAATGCACTGTAATATAATGGCCAATAGATGAAGCTCAGAGGAGCTAAATAGATTTAGGACAAACCCAGCAACGCAAGCATATTTTCTACTGCTCACACGAGAAGCAAGTGAGGCTTTTTACAGCTGTCTTTATCAGGGATTTTACGCTTACAAAATGGCCAGCTCAGCAAAGGACAGAGATGGGAGAAAGGGACAAAAGAAATGTAGGCAGAACATTTATATCTAAAAGGCTGACCAAGAATGGTACACTACATTTTAACTAGTTGTATCATACAAATGGATGTGAAGATAAATGGAGATAAAGAAACAGTTAGTTGTATATTCAGGTTTTTGGATTCAGTTGCTGTGCCAGATACATTTTAAAAATAATAGGTATGTGTTCAAATGGTCTTTCCTTTCCATTTCTTTACCAGGTCTTGAATTGTCAGGGAAATGTTAAATCCCACCAGCTTCTCCCTCTTCTCCTTCTCTGTCCTTCAGCTGAAGCACTCTTGAAAAAAGAATGAAAAAGTAAATCAACAGTAACCCTTGTTTTATAATTACTTTAATCTTTACTTTATACATTTGCACAAGAGTGCAAAAAGTAATATATAACCACTTGTGTTCATGCACTGTGATTGGCTTAAAAACATTTCCAGCACACTTGTCTGCCATGTTTTCATGCAGTTTTGAAATGTTAAGTTTAAGATGATATTCACCGCTAGATGTATTTTCCAATGTGGATCTGAAAAAGTATATTAGTATATTAAAGTATAACATTTTCACACGCTATTTCTGGCGATGGAACAACTCCCCGAATTTACAAGATGCACAACACTGGTCATATGTATTAAATATACTGTTATGTCTTGACAGCAATAAAACACAAATCACACAAACACTATCTGCTATAATTCTTCCTACCCATCCTCTCACGAATGGGTATTGGTGTGTGTGCTGCACCCGTGGAGTGGGACTGTGTGTGCAAGTTGCCTGAGGCAGGTGTGACATTGACAAGAGGTGCAATTTGCAGGGGGCTTGGGAACCGCTATGTTAGGTGAACAGAGAGGTGACTCCGAAAATTATAATACACAAGATGTGTATTGCTAACATGTAAGCATGTTTACACAGTCATAATGATCAATGTATGAACAAATATAAACACTTGTTTACCTATTTGCACAGTGATGTTAACGTGACGTACCGTCAATATAGTTAGATTGGGAAGTATGTAAGGTGCATGATTCGCTTAAAGGCAACCACACACATATTTTAATGTGACAGAACACCAGACCAAAATACAAGTGGAAGCATTATTAACCATTTTTCATTAATATGCCATGTAAGTGTGACATGCTTGTGTTTAGAATGCAACAGCAAAGTAGAGCCACGCAGAGCTGGATTTGACAAGACGACTGTGGGATGGCTGCTGCCCAGGGATAAACACTTTGTAGTGAACAAACAATTTAAAAAAAAAACATTGTATTTAACAACATTTCCTTTCCCACAGTTCCATTCTCAAGCCCACTGTAGCATTTTATGCCTCACTAGTGGTGAGGGTCCAAGAATAGCAAAGCTGTTTTGTCATTTGTGCGGCTGGTGCTCAGGGGGAAGAGTGGGTCGTCTAGTGATCAGTAGGTTGCTGGTTTGAATCCTTGCTGAGCTGAGCTGCATGTTGAAATGTCCTTGAGCAAGACACTGAACCCCAAATTGCTCCTGATGTGCAGTTGGCACCTTGCATGGCAGCCTCCAACATCAGTGTATGAATGTGTGTGTGTGAATCTGACAAGTGTTGTTAAGCAGCTTTGAGCGGTCAGTAGACTGGAAAAGCGCTATTTTCCTTAATTTTACTTTTTTTCCCTGGTATAAAAGTCTGTTAGTGAGTGTATAAGTAAAGTACACAGTAAAGTAAAGGGCCTTCTACCATGACTATAGATAGACTTAAACAGTATGTTGTCATCAAGCTATCTTTGCTTTACAAAGGTGTTTTCTCATGATAATGGATTAATTGGGTTGTCATCTCAGTAAAGCAAACAGTTCCGATCATTGTTTCCTCAAGCTATTCAACCTGTTATCATGAACAAATTAATGTTATCTTGAGATAACATTATTTGTGTTGGTGGTAAGTCAATAATTGATATTCCACAAAAAGATTATTCCTGGACCCACACACTTATATTGAACATAATTCAAACATTATATTAGATGATTTGTATCAGATATTCTGTCAATGCACTTTGTAAACTGTGATGTTGTTGTTCTGTTCTGCAAAATCTACTGCATGTCTGTCCGTCCTGGGAGAGGGACCACTCCTCTGTGGCTCATCCTGAGGTTTCTTCCATCCTCTTTTTCCCCCCTTCTTCTTTTTCTTAATATGGCAAGTTATTCCTCACTCGGATCAAGGGTCTAAGGACAGAGGATGTCAGTCACTCTACAGATTGTAAAGCCCATCGAGACAATGTGATTGTGATTAAGGGCTATATAAATACAGTTGATTTGATTTGATCATTTTGTCTCATCATCAAGTCAGTCAGATCAGTCAGTCTGAGTAAATAATAATAATGATAATAATATTAATACATTTAGACTACATTACTGCAATTTGTTCACAATTGTCTTTTCTTTCACACTGGAAATCCCAAGCTGATCAGCTACTCAGTCGACATTGTAAATGGCCAGTTCTGTGTGTATTCTGTGTTTGATTAATTAGCCCACAATGGAACAGGATAGACAGACAAAGAGTAATGTGTTGCTGGGTGCTACCTGCTAAAAACCTCCACTGATCAACATAGTGGGAGAAACCAAAGAAACAGACAGGAGTGAGAAAACAGAGGAATGTGGTGAACAAAAAGAGACGAGCCTGGGGAGAGAATCCCAAAAGCCAGAGATATGCTGCCTCATTGGCAGCTTAATGGTGTGTGTCATAAACGGTGTCATCACCTCATCTCCACTTCCCCACCAAACCTTCATCTCTCCACCACACGACCCACCCTCATCTGTCCCCATTCTATTCCCTCCTCTGCTGCTGCCTCGCTCTTTATCCTGAGCCTGGCAGATAATATTTCCAGTCCCAAAGCGGAAGATTATATCTGCTTCTGCTTAACACCTGCATGGACTAGCCAAGATTTACACTTTTTGTTTGGGAGGAAAACTGAAAATCTGTCCTCAAGCCTCTCAGTAACCAATTTATAACAAATGCACATGAAAACAACAATGTGAGGTAGCACTTCATAGCAGAGTAAAAGTCAAGAGGACAAACATGGATGTGAAGTGTTTTGTCAAAAACAAAACATGAATTAATATGGGGGGGAAAAAAGGTGAACACATTGACTTTCATAAGACATGCACATTAATCCAAACTTAATTCTCAGACAAAATGTCTTTCTTTTCTGTCGTCCTTGTGGTGATGGAAACAGCTGTAACAAATGAGTCACACCTGCAGAGTGCTGCCTCCTGTGGGCAAGAGCATGAATCACCCATCAACCTCCCGCCGGACAGGCAGACAACTGGCATGTGATCTGACTGAAGGGTTATCACTGCTGCCGTCAGGCCGGAGGGTAGCCAGAGAGTGAGATGGAGTGTGTTAAAAGCAGAATGATGTGGGGTTTTCAAAGACCAATACCAAACCAATTGAAAGCAGTGGAAATTTTGTCCCAGTGCAAGGCTTAGAATTTAAAAGTTGCAGTTGATCTGGGCACCTGGGGTAAGCAAAGTAAAGGTTCTGTTCTTTCACTACATAGACCATTGGTTCTCAACCTGGGGGTCAGGATCCCCAAGGGGTTGTAAGTTAATTTCCTGTGGTCCCCACATGGTTGTTGAGGGAAAATATAGAATAGTATCTGTTAAACTGGGGAACAGTATGTATATTACACATTGCCTGTACAAGTACTTAAATTTGCCTTTCAGTAGTTTTTAGTTTTTATTACTATACTGTACATTAACCATATGCTAGTGAGCCATAGCACGCAATGCCCCGCTCCACTCGGCTTTTCCCACACAACACTAAGCAAATGTTGTACTTTATTTTGATAGGGACCTTCAGAAATGACATATTGTGCATTAAGTAACATAACTAACTCATCCTCATGAAACAAATGATGATCAGATTCATTTTCAGATTAAAGAAATTATCATATGTCATTAGACTTAACAATTGAAATTATCAAAATTAACACTTACCCCAGCCTCTTCCTGTTAAGATTTGAAAGATTTTTATCATGCAGCACAGCTCGCACCAATAATGAAGCCTAGTGACAAAGACTAAAGCGCAAATCAGAAAGATTTTAAGATGACTGTTGCAGACATTCCAGTCCAGTCCCTAATTAGTAGTATTAAACTGAAGGCTCTACAAGATTCAGTAGATCCAATAAGTTCCCACACACTGAATATTTGGTTTGATTTAATTAAACAAATAAGATAGGCAAATGACACTAATGAGCTAGTTTGCTTAAAGTAATAGTTTCAAACTAAGTTTGAGTGACAGAAACTTAAATCTTGGGAGAGAAAAGGGATGGCAGCAAAGTGTATAATAACTAAGAATGGAAATATAATGAGTTTTCAGGATTTGAAAGAGATAATGATTAAAAGAAATTGTTTTTTTTTTTCAGATTTACAATTGAGGGATTATTTTACAAAGGAAAAACAAACCTCATAAAGCCTAAATGGAGTGCTTAGTGTAATGATACATGATACAAACAAAAGTACAAGATTCTCTCTATGCTAAAGTGAAATATTTAGTATGTTTCCTCTACTACCTTAACTTTAAAGCTGTAATTTGTAAAATACAACCAGAACTCAATGGTAGTTCCAAAAATGTAGGGAGAAGCATATCACCAGAATATCCAACTGCTGTTGTTCTTTGCTAGCTATCCTTGGCTGTAGCTAGATAACATCAGTTAACCATAGAGTCTGTCTGTCATGACACCCTAACCCTAACCCTAACCCTCAGATCTGGGACTGAACATAGCCTCCAAGACTGACGAGGTTAGCTTAAAGACAAGAGATAAAGTACAGTGGTGATTTACAGCGGCTCTGAAGGACTGTGACTCCGGGAAGAGAAGACAATTAAAAGTGAAGAGAGCTTGTGAAAGTTAGCCATCTTGCCACTTGCATATAGTTCGCAGCTGAAATTCTAGGGGGCTATCAGACTACCCCCTCTTGTGGCTATCTGGTTAGCATGCTAACTTCAGCAGACATCTCTGCAACAAAATACATAGACGTCTTTTGCATAACATCATCACTGTTGTTTCTCCACTTTCTGTGAAAATGAAAATTGAAGTAACCAATTACCAAACAATGGCTTAACATGTGCAAAACACAATTCAGAGCTACAAATTAAAGGGCATAATGGGAGTTTGGATGGAAAAAGTTGTTCCAAAATACAATTAAGGATCCTGAATGTGCTACTACTCTGATTTATATCTTTGACATACACTCGTCTATGCTAATTTAGTCTGTACGTCAAAGAATTTGGTCTAAAACAAAATACCTTTACAACATTGGCTTGATTACCACGAAATTCTGCATAGATGTGCATGGTTACCACTGGATTATTCCTCAATGAACATGAATATGATGGCCTCCTGACTTTATGTCAGATAAAGGTTTCACATTTTTCAAAATCACTGCCAAAGTGTTCTTTGTATACATGTAATTATTTGTTTCAATCTTAATCAAATGATCTGTGGATTCATTCATGGAAAAAAATATTAGAGGTATTATTTTTGCATTGATTTAACTTGGGTGAACCTTAACATGCAAATTCACACTGTTGACCATCTTGAGAGGGAGGAAACACAGATAACCATCCAAAATCATTGAACCTGTTCTGCTGGAGTACAAACATTGGTGAATCACAAAACAGGAGTGCATCATTCAAATGCATTCCTTAGAAAAAACTATATTGACTTAGTTGGGAACATCTATTCTGTAATCCATTTTCTGTAAATACACAACTATGACAACATGGTAGAGAGAAAGCAGTATTTTGGTAAAACAGAACAGGACAACCAGAGGGATGGGAAGTTTGCCTGTAAAATCCGGGCCAATCAGAGGATTAGTACTCATCATCCAGAAAATGGTGCCAAAGAGCAGCAAGGTTTAATAGATGGAGGAATAGTGAGGGAAAGATCATTGTGTAAATGTATAGACTGACTGAAGGACTTCATTGTTGAATATTTCACTAGATTTCCCTCTTAAAGATGGAATGGTCAAAGAAATGGAAAATGTTCAAAATAGTGTTCTGTGCATGGAAAAGATAACAATTTGTAGGAAATTATTAGATTTTACAGTACTAAGGTAACAGTTACACTTGAAATTGAAATGAGGGTTTGTACTTTTCATTTCCTGAGAGGAAATCACAATGAACAGAAATGTTGCAATGTTCACTTCACAAAAAAGAATGTGTGACTGTTGAGAGTGTTTGAGAAACCTCTGTGCTCCATCAGATGTCTCAATCAATCATGCCTAAAATAAAGACAGGCTTTTGACCCACTCGACCCATCCAATCAGATTCAGTCTGCACTGAATTACATAAGGCAGGCCTGAATCACCTTCATCAGCTGTTACATTTTCAGTGGATGGATACAGGCCGGAGGCACTGCCATAGCCAGGCTGAAAACAATGACAACTGACTGAGAATGATGAGGAAACTCAACACTGCATCAAAAGATATTGGTCGCTAATGTTAAATCAATCCAGATATGCTATTCTCAAAGAATGTTCTGGGCAAGATCTGCTTATGGATTTTTGCACCAGATTGACTTTAGTTCTGGTTGATAAGGCTGGCACAATGCTACCACTCAGTCATTCTGGCTATGCTTCGTACAATGCCATTAAAACGTTGTGCAAAAACAATAAGACCCAGATCAATACTTCCAATCAAATGTAACCGTACATGCATTTAAAGAGAAGACCTCGAGGTCACTCAACAGACAACAGCACTCCTTGTACAAGCTGTAAGAGAGAAATTGGCTCATTTTCAGACCTTGTAAATGCTCTATACAACCGCAGTGTTGAGGAATAGCACACACTAATGGGTGGCTGTGCAGTTTCAAAGGTGTTAATGGATCAAGTCAGATGATGGTAATTTGCATAAATATGCACCACAGACAAAACATGAGTGGTGACATTGTCAGTCATATCATGTAAATGTTTCTAATTTTAAAACATCCTCAGTTGTTCACGGCTGAGCTGATGACTAATGACTGTGCTCTGAGCACTTTGCTGATGGTGTATTGATCAGTCAAATAATGCCTCATTCGTAGCATGGGATATCCATATGCTCAGAACACAACATGAGGAACTAATGTGGGCTTTTTATGCAAACACATGCATCTCTTAGGGATTTACACAACCATCCAATGTCCCATCAGATTTTATTAGCAGCAGAGTCATCAGAGTTGCTGTATGTACAATGTGTGGGGGCGAGAGAGATAACAAATACACACAGAGAGGGAGGGAGAGAGGGCATATAACAGCACACATACTGCTGCATCTGTTGTCGCTCACTGAGCATGTTTTACAACCACTGCTCAATTACATTTTAATAGACTTGGTCTCACGTGGAATGACTGAGAGCATCCCACGAGCTGATAAAAACAGTCCAAACGCTTTCCCCAAAAGAAGTATGGAGGACCAATCAAAGTGCTTATGTCCTAGCAAGAGAGGTGAATACAATGGTATCACAGAAAAACACATTATTCTGTATGAAAGATAAAACTGCAGTCAAATCACTCATACTATCAAATAGAAGCATTCATTTCAGGCCAAACAATCAGTGTGGACAGAATATATTGTATAAAAGTTTACATTTTGTCTGAATAACTATAAATTGAAACCTAACTTTTCTGCCATTAAATGATGCCTCCCCTAGAATAGTATCTGTTACCCATCTATTTTCAGCTTAACCTCAAACCAGGATATTCAATTTACTTCATTTGGCTTTAAGACCATCTTCATCAAGTAGTAACAGCCTTGTTTAGGGAACAGGCTTTCACCTGGTTGCTTCCCTGGGCCTTATTCCCAATTCCTAGAAGAATTTGGTGAATTCCTTGCAGATATTGTTACTCCAGATTATTAGGAATTTCAATATCCACTGAAATAAGCCTTCCGACCCTCTGAGTAAAGCTTTCCTGGGACTTCCTTATATTTCTGGCTTCATCAGCTTGTTCACAAACCAACTCATTCCAGTGATAACACTGTGGACTTGATCCTTTCACATGGAATAGATGTGTCAGCCCTGAATGACGCTTCTGTCTCTTCTGCTGTGTCGCACCACTTTCATAATACATTTGAAGCATCATTAGCCTGTCCTTGTACCAGTGATACAAATGTTTTTACTTCTCGTCATATCAGCCAGGCAATCATAGTGACACTCATTGAAAAATTGCCTGGGGTCTTGGCTCCTTCCACAACTGTTACAAAACCTGTGGGAAAATTCACTAATAAAGTTAACTCAGTACTTGTTTCTCTCCTTGATTCTGTGGCACCTGTCTCTACAAAGACAAGATGACCAAAGAAATCTACTCCCTGGTTTACTGATGAAACCGACATTAAGCAGGCCTGCAGGATAATGGAATAACATGGCTAAAATCAAAACTGGAAGTTTTTTTATCTTGCATGGTGTCATACTCTACTTAATTATAAGCGTGCTCCTAATGCTGCTAGAACAATATATTTCTCCGGCCAATGTTGAACACAACCCTAGATTTCTCTTCGACACTGTGGCTAAACTTATTTTAAAAAAACAGTCTGTGAGCTGTGCACCCTTCAATGCAAATTATTTCTTAGATTTCGTTTGCAATAAAATTGATGAGATTAGAACCAAAATTAATCTTTGTGTCTGGCTTCCTCGTCAAAGTTGATTATAAAACATCCTTCTGCTGATTCCCAACGCTTCTCTCTTGAGATATTGTCTAAACTCGTCTCATCCTCAAAACCAATTACCTACATCCTGGACCCCTTTCCATAAAAACTGTTTATGGATCTATGGCCAGCACTGGGACCTACAATGTTAAACATTGTTGTTATCACTCATGACCGGTGTTGTCCCTGCTAGTTTTAAGCCACTACTTAAGAAACCATATTTTGACCCAGGATCTCTAAATAATTATCGACCATTCTTCTATAAAGTCTTGGAAAGAATTGTGTCCCAGCAACTTTCAGGCTACTTTCTTAACAATGATCTTCTGGAACCTTTTCAATCAGCTTTCAGAGCCTGTCAATCCACCGAAACTGCCCTTACTAAAGTGGTAAATGACATTCTACTTACTTTGGACTCTTCTGTTATTGGATCTCAGTGCTGCATTTGATACCATAGATAGCATAGCACATTGTCAGACTGACTTGAAAGTAAATTTGGCATCTCTGGCCTGGCTCTCGCTTTGCTTAAGTCCTACCTATCCAAAAGAACCAAATGTATTTCTTAAAATAGCACGACATTATTTACTGCTGTGAATTTTCGAGTTTGCCAGGGCTCTGTTCTTGGCCCTTTGCTCTTTTCTTTATACATTTCACTTCTTGGCCAAATTCTTCGGAGTTATGGAATACATTTCCACTGCTATGTGGATGACACTTAATTGTATGTGCCCATAAAAGCTGAAGATAGACCTGCCTGTATGCAGTGAAGAAATGGATGTCAGAAAACTTCCTGCACCTAAAGTCGGATAACATTGAGATGCTGGACATTGTTCCCCATCTACAGAGACACCACCAAAATCAGGTGACAGTAACTCTAGACCAGTGGTTCTCAACCGGTGGGGCCCGCCCCCCCTGGGGGGGGCGCGGACACTCTCCCGGGGGGGGCGAGAGTAGGCTACAGGATGGGAGGAAAAAAAAAAAAATCAGAAAAAAAAAAAAATCATGAAAATTCCCCCCATGTCGAAATGCAAGTGGTTGGACTATTATTATTTCTGGCGATGTTTTGTCAAAAGCGACTAGCTACAAATCTAGTGACTTTTACTGGTGTTATTGGAGACTTTTTTGGTGTTTGGAGACTCTGACTTGAAAGCACGTATCACTCTGCAGTTACTGTGCTCAACGAGCAGCGGGTGGTGCTGTGAGTCCCTCCCCCGTCCAAAAGCACTCACAGGCGGTCAGTCTCTCAGTAGCCTTGCGCAGCAGTCCAGCCTGCAGTCAGAGCAGAGAGGAGACACACACCACTCCGCTTCCAGACTGCAGATGAATCGCGGATGCGCATGGCCGCCGCCGTTCCTGCCCCGGCGTACAGAGTGAGGTGTAAATGTACCGTATATTGCCAAATAGCCGGGTTTCAATTAACCGCAGGGTCCCCTCAAAACACCAGGTGCAGGTGTATATTTTGATAAATAACCTACGGTTCCAAATAAATGCCGAGTCTAATTCATTTATTTATTTATTTTTTTTTAATCAAGGAAGAAGACGTGACCACTGACATTGCACGTTTTTCTTCTTCGCCTTTTTCCGGTATTGTGCTGCTTTCTGTCAGTCAGTATCACACTGATGATCGCCATGGCTCCGGTGCAACAAAAAAATAAAAAGTACGACTAGAAATTCAAACTTTCTGCCGTAAAATATGCAGAGGAAAACTCGGGAGAAGCAGCCGCTAGATGTTTCTCTGTCGACCCCAAGAGAGTGAGAGATGGGCGAAAAAATCAAACTGAGCTTCAGCGTCTGTCCGAGGAGGACAGCAGCAGGGCCAGGCTGCCTGCTGGAGGGAGGAAGAAGTCTAGCAAGGAGCCTGAGATAAACATGCGGGAATGAGTTATCGGCAAACGGGCACGCCACGAGAGAGTGTCCCGCAAAATGATCAGGGTGATGGAGAAACAAATGTCCGCCACCGTGAGTGACAGCAGAGATGAGGAGTTTGCAGCGAGTGCTGGTTGGCTGAATCGTTTCCTCCGCTGCAACAACTTCACTTGCAGAAAGATGCCAGAGAATTCACCGAGAAGCTGGAGAAGTTTGTGACATTTCATCCTGGATTTTTGAGAGGAGTTAATTAAACGCCTGGTCTGTTAAGTGACTGAAACAAATAAACGCCGGCTATTATTTGATATTTTACGGTATAATAAGTCTCCCGGCCCGGGGAGAGAGACATGCATCACAGTGCTCAGCTGCAGACACAGCAGAGAGGTGACGAGACGAGACTCATCATGACTGACAGGCATCAAGGCCACTCAGCTACCTTACCGACCCGCCCCCAGATAATTCATTCACAAAAGTTTGGCCTGTGGCAATTCTGGACAGCCTGAAGGTGTCTGGGTTGGGGTTGGGGGTTGGGGGGGGGGGGTTGACGACATGTTGAGGAGGGGGGGCCCAACTGCAATAAACCAGCTTTGGGGGGGCCCGGCTTGCAAAAGGTTGAGAACACCAATAAACCAGCTTTGGGGGGGCCCGGCTTGCAAAAGGTTGAGAACACCTGCTCTAGACTATTGTGTTATTCCTCAAAGTTCAACTGTTAATAACCTTGGTGGCATTTTTAATATTGTTGTCTCTTTTAATCAGCACATCAAAGAAATGACCAAGATCACTTTTTTACCACCTTCGCAACATGGCTAAAATTAGGTCCTTAATTAGGTCCTTCCTGTCCACAGCTGGCGCAGAGATCCTGATTAATGTCTTTGTTTCATCTAGGCTGGATTATTGCAACGCCTTATTTCCGGGAGCACTAAAATTCTTCAGATGGTTCAGAATGCTGCAGCTAGAGTCTCCAAGAAAGAAAATTAGTACAAGAGAATTAGATCATACAACACCAATCCTCACTGCGTTGGCTCTCAATTCATATAAGATCAGACTTTAACGTGTTGCTTATAACATACAAAACTTTACACAGCATTGCCCCAGCATTCAGATTGTGGCGTGGCAATGTCAGGTTGTCCAACAACGCCACCTTGGGAATTGCACCCAAGGAATTATTTCACAGTGATCAAAAACACAGGTTCGTTCCACTCGGCAGGCAAGACACGTGGTTCACAGCTTACAAAAATACTTTATTGATAATAAACATATATCCTCACAAAATTGGCATTAATACACAAGAAGAAGCCTAATCAGGGGCTGAGGCCTACTGGTGGGAAAAGAGCTAGTGAAGGGGGAAGGGGACTTCAAAGAAGGATAACTTATAGAAAAAGGGTTCACCCAGACACGCGTGGCAGTCACACACTGTGATATCACCAAAATCCAAAAGGAGCACAGCACACGAGGGACACCACCACCCACGTCACCACCACCAGCCTGCAGCCACTGAGAAGGAGACAAAAAAAGGAAGTTTACAATGGAAATAATTGACCCAAAATGTACAACAAAAATACACAAAAGAAAGCAAGGAATAATTCACAAAATAAGCTAAACACAATTGCCTAAAGAAAGCAATTTACTTAATCCAAACAATAACATAAAGAAAACAAAACAAATAATCCAAAAATAAGGGATTAACTTTTCACAATCATTTAGTTAAAATGACAAAAGTAACCAGGTTAAAAGTGCTATGTCAGCAGTGCACCATGCAAGCCGGCTGCGGCCACAACCTGGAAGACAGCAGCGCCACCAAGCAGCACAGAGCTGCGGGAAAATGAGGGCAGCAATAAATCAGTCACTGCCAGAGACAAAGTCCGGCGGATCGGGGGACAACGTCGTATATAAAAGCAGCATCAGAGACAAAGTCGTGCATAAATGTGGTAGAGACAAAACAGCAGTGGTCCCAATCAGCTGGTGGTGGTCACGTGATCTGCCACCTGTGGATTTCGGCCAGCTGATGAGCGTTCCTGACAATAGACATAAAATTAGCATGGCGGAGCTACAGGTACCAAGGCTTTTGAGAGCTAGATTTAAGTTAGCATACCTGTTTTTAGAGGCAAACCTGCACAGGGAGAGGGAGGGAGAGAGAGACCCACACGGCAGCGGACATCTGCCTGCGACCACATTAGCTTTAGCTACAGGCTAGCATGCAGTGAAACGCAGAGAGAGAGGACACTTACCACCGCCCGAGAGAACCAGGCATCAAACGGAGCACGGAGTATGGAGCACTCGGTCGCTGCTCTGCAATGAAAACACACAGGCTTTAAGCACGAGGACACCAAGTGATATCTGACTTGAAGCAGTAGCCGTAGCCACAGCAGCACGGAGCATTGCCTGCACAGGCAAACACCTCTGACCCGGAAGTGACGCGTCATTGAGAGCGCACGGAGGAGGACTGTACTTATGTACTGCCGCCCTAGTGGTCAGCTGTGCACAATTAACTACAGCAAGACAGCCCTATTTCTATGCTGCTACATTCTACCCCCCCTTCTTGCATCATTGCCCCGACGATGGAGGAATCAACACAAGTGCGACAAGTTAGCTCCAAGGTCTGAAAAGAGCAGAAACTGCATCAGACACAAAAGCGGGAGGATCAGCAGGTGCCACCTCTCCCACTGGCCGTGGAAGACGGTGAACATTAGAGTGGTGGCCAGCAGTTGACCGTATAGTCCTGCGTGGGGCCTTATGGCTGGGGCCAGGACAGCTGACTGGAGGAACCGCCAGAGATGTCGATGCTCCAGCATGTGGCATCATCGAGGAGCTACCTGCTCGAGAACCTGGGTCAGAAGGTACTGGCCCTTGGGATGTACTTGGGGTCACTGTGGTTGATCTGGTAGAGGGCACAGCAGAAGAGCGCACAGAGGGTGGATGTCTAAGAACCATCAAGTCATACTCAAATGAATGCTCATCCACAGAGGGTGGCTCTTCCACAAATGAGTTGTTAGAAGAAGCACAACCAGAAGTGTCCACTCCAACCACTGCCTTCAGCATGTTGCGGTGGACATGCTTGACCTTGGTCGGGTCATCTACTGGCACAATGGTGTACACTGAGCCACCTTCCCCAGGTGCTCGCAACACTCGATACCTCACAGAGCTCCACCGATCCCGGGTCTTATGGGGCCCCCCTGGCACTGAAGTCACGCAAGAACACCAACTGACCTTCACTCAGCGGCAAGTCCTTAATATGCCTGTCATGGGTTTGCTTTCTGCGGTCAGCCGCATTTTGCAAGCGCTCCCTTGCACCTTCAAATGCCATCTGCAGCCGAGCCTGGTGCTCCTGAACCCACTCATGAACAGTTCCACTAACCGGACTCTCAATTCTGCCCAACAGGAAGTCCACTGGCAGCCTTGGTTCCTGGCCAAACATCAGGAAAAAGGGGGACTCTCCAGTAGTCTGATGGGGAGTTGTATTATAGCAGTATAGTACCTGGGGCAAACAAGCGTTCCAGTCCCACTTTCGAGACACAGGCAGTGTACGCAGCAGATTGTGGAGGGTTCTGTTGAACCTCTCACACTGACCATTCCCAGCTGGATGGTATGGGGTAGTGCGCGTTTTTACAATGCCGTACAAACTGCAAAGCTGTTGGACAAGAGAGCTTTCAAAATTACGGCCCTGGTCGGAATGCAACCGAGCAGGGACACCAAACTTATAAAACCACTCCGTCACCAGAACCCTAGCCACAGTCGGGGCACGTTGATCCCAGGTGGGGATAGCAATCGTGTATTTACTGAAAACATCTGTCATCACCAAGATGTTCTCCACACCATTCAGGGCAGGCTCTAGAGTGGTATAGTCAATAGCAAGGACTTCATTGGGGCGTGAGGCCAACAGATGCCCCATGTAGCTACGAGCTGCTGGATGAACATCTTTGGCAACTTGACACCTCTCACATGTCTGACACCATTGGGCCACATCAGATGACATGCCAGGCCAGAAGCACCGAGACCGCAGAAGCGCCAAAGTCCGCTCCACTCCCTGATGCCCATGCTCCTGGTGGACCTGGGTCAGTACCTTGTCTATCAGCGCACCAGGCATCAACAGCTGAAGCACAGCCTCAGCACCATCGGAGCGGAACACCTGGCGATAAAGGATTCCTTCCTTCTCAACCAGGCGGTCCCACTGTCGAAGCAAAGACAAAGTGGGCTGGGGCAGCCGTGCCTGCTCTTCATGGCTGGGACGCCGCTTTTGTTCCCAAAACGCCAACAGTTCCTGAATAACAGGGTCAGCCTGTTGAAAAGCACAAATCTCAGGGGAGGTGTGTTGTGGCAAGGCTGCAATGGCAGATTGAGTTGCCTCGACCTTCCTCAACCCCAAAGCTTGCTGCAACGACTGAGGTATGGCCGTACCAGGGAGCATCACTTCCACATCCTGAGGACCAGGTGGATGCTGACGAGAGAGGGCATCAGCATTTGTGTTACTACTCCCTGACCGAACCTTGATTTCAAAGTCGAACGAGGCAAGCTGGGCTGCCCATCGTTGCTCAGTAGCAGCCAATTTAGCAGAGGACAGGTGGCTAAGGGGATTGTTGTCAGTATAGACAATACACTTATTACCCAACAAATACTCTCTGAATTTCTCGGTCATGGCCCACTTAAGGGCCAAAAACTCGAGCTTCATGGAACTGTAGTTTACCATGTTCCTTTCGGTGGGCCTCAAGCCTCGACTGGTGTAAGCTATTGGTCTCACCTTTCCTGCTTGTTCTTGAGAAAGCACTGCTCCCAAACCACCATGGCTCGCGTCAACCTCCAGAATGAAAGGGAGGGAAGAATCTGCATAGGCTAGCACCGGTGTAGTGGTGAGCCTATCCTTCAGTGCTTGAAAGCTCTGTTGGCACTCATCATTCCAACACCTGATCACGCCACGCTCAGACTTCTTACCCGTCGTAGCGCGACCAAACTCAGCTACAGCCTTGTGCAGGGGCGCTGCCAGCTTAGCAAAGCCTTCCACAAACCGCCGGTAATAACTGGCGAAACCAAGAAAAGACCGCAACTCTGGGTCTGTAGTGGGAATCGGCCAATTAGCTACGACTTCAATTTTACTTGGGTCAGTGGAGACACCCTCACCAGAAATCACATGGCCCAGGTAATGTACCTCCTTCTGGAAGAAGGAACATTTGCTGAGCTTGGCCTTGAGGCCCTCAGTTTGAAGTCAGCCTAGCACAACTTTCAACCTCTCCAGGTGTTGTTCCACTGTTGATG
Organism: Sparus aurata; assembly: GCF_900880675.1. Taxonomy (NCBI): domain Eukaryota; kingdom Metazoa; phylum Chordata; class Actinopteri; order Spariformes; family Sparidae; genus Sparus; species Sparus aurata. Next base: position 6,907,668 of record NC_044203.1, on the reverse strand, counting down.
AAAACACAACAATATCATCAAGGTACAACAACAGAGACTGACACTGTTGATCCCCAAAGATATGCTGCATTAGCCTCTGAAAAGTACTGGGGGCATTACAGAGCCCAAAGGGCATCCTGTTGTACTCAAATAAACCAAATGGTGTACAAAAGGCTGTCTTAGACCGGTCTGCTTCAGCAACTGGTACCTGGTTGTAACCACTGGCCAGGTCCAGGGTAGAGAACCAGCAAGCACCAGATAAAGCATCCAGGGACTCCTCTATGCGTGGCAGATGAAAGGCATCTTTCCTGGTTTTGCTGTTAAGCTGTCTGTAATCAATACACATGCGCAGGCTGCCATCCTTCTTTCTCACCAACACGATGGGGGACGCATAGGGGCTGCTGCTCTCCCGGATTACTTTTGCTGAAAGCTGGTTGATGTGCTCCTTTACGACCTCATATTCTGAGGGTGGAATACGGCCATAGCGTTGCCTAACCGGAACATCAACCAGGGGGATGTCATGGGAGATAAGGTCAGTACAACCCAAATCTCCATCATGCGCCGAAAAGACAGGTGTACTAGCCAAGCAGGGACCTCACCTGGCTTTGCTGATCAGCAGACAGTGACAACAGGTCCATTTCTCCCACCTGCTGGGGTACAGTAGGGGAAACTGTATGAGAGGACATTGTTGCAATCCCTGATGGCACCTCAGTCACTCCCGAGGGAAGGCTGACAACATTGACAGTGTCCAGTGTGCCAACAACTCTGCGGGGATGTAACACCGCCCCCACAGAGCCTACGTTAACTGGTATGTATGCTGTGCCCCTGATCACTCGAACCAGGGCAGGAGAAGCAAGCAAGCCACTCTGCAACCCAGAGTCCAGGGGCTCAAACAAGACTGTGGAGCCAGAGAATTGCTCAGAACATGTGGCTGCCACGATTTTCATGACACCACCAGAGATCCGCCAAGCCTTCTTACCCCTGACCTTTACCCTTCCTGGACTGTCCAGCGGGACCTTTGCATGATGGCACCGCTGCAGTGCCTGCACAATAGGCACCGGCCTCAGAAACATAGGGCTTCAAAAATAAAGCCAAACCATGCTGCCCAAAGAGCTCTTGGTAGCATTTGCGGATCACATTCATCCCCAGGACACCTGGCACTTGAGCGGGCACACCACCAGGGGGGTCTCTTACAACCAACACTCCACAGTGGGGCATCAATTTGCCACAAAGTTGTACCTCCAGCTCCAAGTAGCCGATATAAGGGATTGCCAGGCCCTTAGCGGCTCTCAGCTGTAGCCAGTGACATGATCGGAGGCGCTCCTGGCCCCAAGGCTCAAAATGCTGGCGAAAAAAACTCTCAGAAATAGTGGAGAGTAGATAGAGCCAGTATCCATCAAACAAGGGACCTTCACTCCACCCATGTCCACATCTAAATGGGGACACTACGAGATCAGCTGAGAAACCTCTATACTGCTTGGAAAAGCTTGTGAGCCAGTAACGGCCCCACCCAAACTGTGGCTCTGCAGCATGGTGGGCTCTTGTTTTCCGACCCAGAAGCAAAATGAGACTGCCTACCAGAATTAGGTGAGGGCTGGGAATGGAATTGTGAGCGAGAAGGAGCATGCACTCTACACTCCCTCGCAAAATGACCAGACTGGTTGCAGCGCCTGCATAGCACGGGGCCGCTACGAGGTGGATGACTGCGCTGATGAGAGTTCTGCAACTGAGCAATGCTTTCAGTGAGCTTGTTGAGCTGCTCTTGCTGAAGCCGTAGCACCTCATCTCACCCATCTCAGACACAGGGGGCGAAGGGACAGCACCCTGTGGGTTACCTCTAATGCCATACTCCAACAACGTCACCTTGGGAATTGCACCCAAGGAATTATTTCACAGTGATCAAAAACACAGGTTCGTTCCACTCGGCAGGCAAGACACGTGGTTCACAGCTTACAAAAATACTTTATTGATTATAAACATATATCCTCACAAAATTGGCATTAATACACAATAAAGAAGAAGCCTAATCAGGGGCTGAGGCCTACTGGTGGGAAAAGAGCTAGTGAAGGGGGAAGGGGACTTCAAAGAAGGATAACTTAAAGAAAAAGGGTTCACCCAGACACGTGTGGCAGTCATACACTGTGATATCACCAAAATCCAAAAGGAGCACAGCACACAAGGAGGGACACCACCACCCACGTCACCAGCACCACCACCAGCCTGCAGCCACTGAGAAGGAGACAAAAAAAGGAAGTTTACAATGGAAATAATTGACCCAAAATGTACAACAAAAATACACAAAAGAAAGCAAGGAATAATTCACAAAATAAGCTAAACACAATTGCCTAAAGAAAGCAATTTACTTAATCCAAACAATAACAAAGAAAACAAAACAAATAATCCAAAAATAGGGGATTAACTTTTCACAATCATTTAGTTAAAATGACAAAAGTAACCAGGTTAAAAATGCAATGTCGGCAGTGCACCATGCAAGCCGGCTGCGGCCACAACCTGGAAGACAGCAGCGCCACCAAGCAGCACAGAGCTGCGGGAAAATGAGGGCAGCAATAAATCAGTCACTGCCAGAGACAAAGTCCGGCGGATCAGGGGACAACGTCGTATATAAAAGCAGCATCAGAGACAAAGTCGTGCATAAATATGGTAGAGACAAAACAGCAGTGGTCCCAATCAGCTGGTGGAGGTCACGTGATTTGCCACCTGTGGATTTCGGCCAGCTGATGAGCGTTCCTGACAATAGACATAAAATTAGCATGGCGGAGCTACAGGTACCAAGGCTTCTGAGAGCTAGATTTAAGTTAGCATACCTGTTTTTAGAGGCAAACCTGCACAGGGAGAGGGAGGGAGAGAGACCCACACGGCAGCGGACATCTACCAGCGACCACATTAGCTTTAGCTACAGGCTAGCATGCAGTGAAACGCAGAGAGAGAGGACACTTACCACCGCCCGAGAGAACCAGGCATCAAACGGAGCACGGAGTATGGACCACTCGGTCGTTGCTCTGCAGTGAAAACACACAGACTTTAAGCACGAGGACACCAAGCGATATCTGACTTGAAGTAGTAGCCATAGCCACAGCAGCACGGAGCATTACCTGCACAGGCAAACACCTCTGAACCGGAACTGACGCGTCATTGAGAGCGCACGGAGGAGGACCGTACTTATGTACTGCCGCCCTAGTGGTCAGCTGTGCACAATTAACTGCAGCAAGACAGCCCTATTTCTATGCTGCTACATTCTCAGAACTTTATTATACCATATATTTCAACTTGTGCATTATACTCACAAAATTCAGGGCTCCTGGTGGTTTCCAGGGTTAAGAAGAAGTCAGCTGGCTGCAGGGCTTTTCCTACTGTGCCCCCTTCCTCGCGAATAACCTCCCAGCTGACATCAGACAATCTGGCTTTATTGACGCCTTTAAATCTAAACTAAAAATGTACTCCTTAATCCTTGACTTCAATTGCTAGCTTCTTTTGTGGGTTGGTCTCAGACTCATTGAGTTAACCTATGGTATTAGAATGACATTGTCCTGCCAACAAGATACAATCTGCTTATTCTGATTGACATTGCATTTCTCAAACTTTTTTATTTTTGTATTCTGTCTCCACAAGCTGCAAGCTGTGTCACTGTCTCACTTTCTATGGCTTCCTTTTCATCTCTTTTCATTCGGGTGGACCACTGGCACCTAGAACCATCTACCTCTCCTGGCTCCTTCTGCCTCTCATATTGACGGAACTGCATCATCAGCTGGATCATTGCGCTCCTCTGTTTTACTGTCATCATATCTGTATGTCTGTAAAATTTGATGCCTCTTCACTCTAATCTCTCTGTCTACTGCTAATTATCTTGTGTGGTCTGCCCTCTTCCAGGTCACCACAGTGGAGAGGAGGTTGTGTGGCCTCGGGCACCTCTTAGCGATACCTTGGTGTGCTTAGTCGTCTCCTGGATCCGCACACTTCATCTAGTCTGTCGATGCAACTTGTAAACTGTGATTTTGTTGTTCTTTTCTGTACATGCAACATCTATTGCATGGCTGTCTGTCCTGGGATAGGGATCCCTCCTCTGATGCTCTTCCTGAGATTTCTTGTTTTTTTCCCTGTTAAAAGTTTTTTTTTTTTTTTTCCATCAATATGGCAAGTTCTTCCTCACTCGAATCAAGGGTCTAAGGACAGAGGATGTTGTTCACTGTACAGATTGTAAAGCCCATTGTGACAATTTGATTGTGATTTTGGGTAATGTGAATAAAATTGATTTGATTTGATATGAAATTGTCAAAAACAACACATCCTCATATAGACAAGACTTAAAGCTGAAGTCTGTAATTTTTTTGTTATATTTGCTAAAATTGTCAACATGATCTAACAGTAGAATAAGATACAGGTCATCTGTGTAAAAAGAATAAATAAGAAGACTGACATAAAAAAGCAGTGTGAAAAGAAAGAATTGGATCGAGCCAGAGAGAAAACAAGGATAAATATCAGAGTGTCATTTCAGAGATGGATTTGTAAGGACTCAAGTAACACACAGTTTCGTTTTTTTCTGCTGGACAGCTGTTTTAACCACAAGGCTATGTAGGCAGCGGTTACAGTAATACTGGCAATAACACTTATCGTCGCACAATGTGTCACTATGTTTTTTTTTTCTTTCCATATGTGTGTTTTAGGACTCTACTGCTGCAAACAAAATCTACCTCTGACTACTAATAAAGTAACTTGAACTTGAAAGTTGCAGTCGCGCTATGTAGCTTGTCGGTAAATCTAGCTTGTTAGCTTGTATGCTAACTCCAGTGTTTAGTTTTGCCTTTATGGCTACTGGTTAGCAAAAGTGTCTTTCAACTGACCGGGCAGTTATAACCTTAGTTTGTGTTCAGTACGCTCTGAAGTGGTTGAATTGGTTTAGAGAAATAAAGTTACTTATGCTTCAGAAAGGCAGCATGGCAAAAATGTTGCACTGGGGAATGATTTGCTGGGAACTCCGTCTACAGCGATGTGAGGGATAGTGTTTGTTACTCGGGGTATCTACAGTGATCTGCATGAGGGACTCGTCATTGTAATTTAGTTGTATTGATCAGAAATAGAACAATCAGGGCATATGTTGATGTTATTATTTTAACTGCGACATCTTGGTTATCTGGCGTCTTCTGTTACCGTGGTTACAAGCCTTCTCGTGCACAGCAGGCTCCTCTGTGGGGAGGGGCTTTGAAGGCAGGACTGCAGCAGCAGAGAGGAAGAAGGAGGGACCTGGGAGCTGTATCATTCAAATGTTCTGACCAAGTCCAGTAAAAAAAAAAAAAACTTTTTATACGGTCTCCGTTGCTTATGTTTAGGTAGAAAAAAAAATACTTGGATAGGTTTATTTAACTACTTGAGTAAGTTAAAATGTCTCACTATTGACTTTTGTTTCACATTGGACACCAACAGCAGCCTCCTGGATGAAAGACTTGTGGCTGTTTATCCCAATTCTCCATCCTTCCATAACCTCCTCTTTATGCAGACTTTTTTGCTTTTTAAACTACTTCACCTGACTCTTTTGGTACCCTAATATCACTACAGCTGCCAGAAATCCGGCCTAAAGACAAATGTCAGTATGGGATGTGGTAAGCTGCTTTCACTGTCGATCTATATTGCTGTCAATCCTGATATGGATGGGCTGGTTCAAAAGGGTATATGCCAATATACAGTATATGCTGAATCGCAAGTTGTGATATTTTACAAGCTGTATGATGTATGCATTTAGGCCACTGATACAATACTATTTAAAACGATATTTGTCATAGCAGTCTCCCCAGAAAACTGAACATGTCAAATAACATTTAGAAAACTTTAATTTCTTCACCTTATCAGCTGATGCATGTTGACTGCTAATACGCTTCACAGAGGGTGAAACCATTTTGTGCATGTCACAAATGTTGTATTCAGATTAAGTGCTTTGGGGCGTGTACACACACCTTATGGGACTACTTTATTTAGCACCTGTGTAAACAGTTAAGTTGATACAATCAGGATGGTTTCAGTCCGGTTGCGAGACAAACTGTCCACGTAAAAGCTTATGTGTGGGTGATGATAATGGTGCTACAAGATAGCAAGGCAGACTCAACATAGATCCTGTTCCTGTGGCTGAGATAAAGGTTGTCTTTTTATAGCAGATAATGACAGCCTTCTGCCTTCTAAGAGCCTCTCTCCATATTACAGCCTATAGTAATCTGACTCATTGTTTACAAGTCTGTTTGGAGCCATTAAACACCTGTGGTTTGTATCAGAAAGCCATACACTTACATTAGGTCTAGGAGTTATTTTTATGACGGCTCAGGTAGATCAAATTCTGCTTGGACTCCCTCTTAGTGTAAAAAACAATAACTCATAACCAAATTTTATCAAGCAACTATTGCAATATTATTTTTACCAACACACAGGCTACTGTTATAAGCAGGTGCTGATTGCCAAACTGCTGCAGGTGTGTATGCGTAATCACAGCAGAGCCTGCAAACTCCATCCAGCCGCCCAGTGCACCTCCGCAAGCAAAACAGAAAAGCAAAATCAAGTTCCAAAATACAAAGAAAACCACTGCAGAATGGTAATAAAGAATTGTGTCCACATTTTGTGGTATAGAATAGTCCTCTACCCCAAGAAATGGAATAAAACATCACAATTAGATTATTATCATTATTGTATAATCACCTAAAATTAGAACCATTGTTACCTTACCCCTAAATTACACCAGATCTGCGTTTGGTCAATCTCCGATATGCCATGGCAGTGGAGCTGATAGGTTTCACTTTACTCTATGTGTGTACTTCCACTGACTTCTTGCATTGCATATCTACTCAGCAGCTCTGGCAGTCCAGACCCTTCCGATGCAGATAAGCAAGGTCTCTCTTTCTGCCGGATGACGTAGCACGGCGCATCAGTTCAGTTGTATTCAACACCGAAAAGACAGGAAGTCAGACATGGAAACAACAGCATAACATCTGGTAAATTTTCATAATAAAACACTCCATGTTTACGAAACAGAGACAAATCCAAGCACTCCTTCTAATCATTCAGTTGGAACACTTGCGTTTTGTCTGTTTGTTGTTGTGTTTATAACAAGTATGTTTAACTGTGGTTGCATGTGATTCTGTTATTATCGCAGGAACTCCAGCTGTCCACACCTTGCTCCAATCAAAACACAGTTGGTGCGGATTGACGGACAACAGAGCATGGAGCAAAATCACTGTGGAGCTGTTCCACAACGGACATGCAACCAGTGGAATTTCCCGGGTTATAATAACCTTTTTATATTTATAGAAGGAGTGGGCCCTTTTCGAATCCACCGTGTTGCTCATGTTGTTGTTTCTATACTATTGTCCAAGGGTTAGGGTTGGGCCAAGGGGTGTTTAGTTGGTTATAATCTACAAGCTCAACACCAGGTGCCACTTAATCCTTCATAGTGGAACTTTCAGACATACAGGTGAGTGCTGAGTATTAAGTGGTGGTTCTTATGTGAGATGTTATTGTTGAGTGTGATCTACCATAGTGCTACTAAATACTTATGTATCAACCCAATATATTTAGTCACTTTCTTCACTCTTTAACAAACAAATTTAGCTGTTTTGAGCTAAGACTGAGCAATGGTCTTAAATATGTACACACTCTTCTTGGTTAAAACTTGTTACTAAAGATAGATAAAGCTAAAGATACCTTTGTAAGTCTTATGATGATGGAAAAATGTAACGGTTATATTATCTAATATTAACAAATGTGCTATTCAGAAGATTTCATGCCTCACTGTCTCTTTAAAATTGACATAAAAATCTATAATGCTCTTTATTTTTTGACAACCAGAAAGTAAAAAGAAACCTATTCAGCTAATCCAAAACTGCTGTATCACATTGACAGAGAAGCATAAATCCTGCTTAAGACAGTCTTTATAGCTTGTTTTTCCTGCTTTTTAGCTCAAATGTGCTGCAGATGATTGAATCACCAACTGACAGTGTATATTCTTATTGTGACCTCTAAATGCATTGTTCCAGAAAAGCTCAGCCATATAAAACTATAACTTTTTCGCAAATGGAGGCTTTTATGGAGCCTCAGAGAGGCATGTCGGGTGTCAGTTGGTTCATTACCGATGCTGTGGAGGCGTTAGCATTTCCCAGCAGCACACTGCTATTTACTGCATCCTCAGATCATTTCAGCGGTTTCCACATACTTACTGTGGACCTAATTTACTAAGTTAGTGATCAGTCAGGGAACATCTTCATCTTTTATTTTGCAATGCTGACGAACTCTCACCTGTCATATAGTACATGTGGGCATATGTAGTCGCAAAATCCACTATATATAAACAAGAACAACAAAAAAAGAAAAATACAAGAAATTTACATTCTACTAAAATATATTAATATATACACAGTAATAAATAATGCTACAGTCGAACATATATGGGTTATTGCACATTATTTTTCTTAGTTATTGCACATTAGAGAGAAACACTCTGAGTGCTACTGACTCAGAGCAGTGGTTCTCAACCGGTGGGGCCCGCCCCCCTGGGGGGGCGCGGACACTCTCCCGGGGGGCGCGAGTAGGCTACAGGATGGGAGGGAAAAAAACAAATCTGGAAAAAAAAATAATAATAAAAAATCACGAAAATTCCCCCCATGTCGAAATGCAAGTGGTCGGACTATTATAACACATAAACAAATCATCCTTCTGGCAACTTTTTTTTGTTTAAAAGCGACCACCGACAAATCTATCTTTTACTGGTGTTATTGGAGACTTTTGTGGTGTTTGGAGACTCTGACTTGAAAGCACGTATCACTCTGCAGTTACTGCTCAACGAGCTGTGGGTGCTGCTGTGAGTCCCTCCCCCGTCCAAAAGCACTCACAGGCAGTCAGTCTCTCAGTAGCCTCGCGCAGCAGTCCAGCCTGCAGTCAGAGCAGAGAGGAGACACACACCACTCCGCGTCCAGGATGCGCATGGCCGCCGCCGTCCCCGCCCTGGCGTACAGAACGGGGTGTAAATGTACCGTATAGTGAAATAATAGCTGGGTTTCAATTAACCGCAGGGTCCCTTTAAACGCTGGGTGCAGATGTATATTTTGATAAATAACCAAATAAATAAATAATTATTATTATTATTTTTTTAAATCAAGGAAGAAGACGTGACCACTGACACTGCACATTTTTCTTCTTCGCCTTCTTCACATATTGTGCTGCTTCCTGTCAGTCAGTATCACATTGATGATCGCCATGGCTCCGGTGCAGCAAAAAATAAAAAGTACGACTTGAAATTCAAACTTTCTGCCGTAAAATATGCAGAGGAAAACTCAGGAGAAGCAGCCGCTAGAAGTTTCTCTGTCGACCCCAAGAGAGTGAGAGACTGGCGGAAAAGTCAAACAGAGCTTCAGCATCTGTCCGAGGAGGACAGCAACAGGGCCAGGCTGCCTGGTGGAGGGAGGAAGAAGGCTAGCGAGGAGCCTGAGATAAACATGCGGGGATGAGTTATCAGCAAACGGGCACGCCACGAGAGAGTGTCCCGCAAAATGATCAGGGCGATGGAGAAACAAATGTCCGCCACCGTGAGTGACAGCAGAGATGAGGAGTTTGCAGCGAGTGCTGGTTGGCTGAATCGTTTCCTCTGCCGCAACAACTTCACTTTGCAGAAGGATGCCAGAGAATTCACAGAGAAGCTGGTGAAGTTTGTGACATTTTCATCCCGGATTTTTGTGAGGAAGGAATTAAATGTCTGTCCCAAATTGCCGCCTGGTATGTTCAGTGATTGAAACAAATAAATGCCCCGACTATTATTTGGTATTTTACGGTATGATAACTGCGATGAACCAGCTTTGGGGGAGCCCAGCTTGCAAGAGGTTGAGAACCCCTGACTCAGAGTGTCTGACACTCAGACCAAGCAGTTGAACAGTTTGATGGCCACAGGCAGGAAGGATTTCCTGTGGCGCTCTGTGGTCCATCTTGGTGGGATCAGTCCAGTGCTGAATGTACTCCTGTGACAGACCACCATGTCATAGAGTGGATGTGAGCCATTGTCCAAGATGACATGTAACTTGGACAGCATCCACTCTCATAACATCACTGGCCTTGCGGGGTCGGTCTGTTCAGTGTTCAGTCCTATATTAATAATGTAGTATCATGAAGGCCCAGCACTCAATTTGAAATGAAAAAAAAGTTTCATGTCTCATGGACCTTTTAGAGATATTTTTTGTGGTGCCAAAATAGAGATTTGGAAAGCTCAGAAGAATCATGTGCATTGCTCAAGTCATTCTGAATAATTGAAAAATAATTATTGAATAAAACAGTCGGAAATTGGTCAATAACAGTTTTTCATAAAAAAAATTAAAAAAATAAAACAAAATAAAAAAATGAAAGTAAAACAAACAATATTGGGTTTTCCATTATATTTTATGTGGATAATCATGAACCCCAAAGAATTCTGCACTTTGTTTTTGGTGACTAACTGAGCATTCCTTTAGCACCTACAGCATGCTAATTTTCCAGTTATATGAAATTAAAAAAAACACATTAAAATCCAGGGGTTAATTTCCTTGGAGTATATGTATAACCAATATAATATGAAATGGTGGTGAGGATGGTTCAACAGTAACGCACACATATGAGGACCAATGACACACATCAAAACACAGCCAAACAAGGCCAGCATCAACATGCAACAACTTTTTTAGTTTTACGTTTTTATAACATTGTCATATATATTGATAGGATAAAAATATATTGAATAATATTGACAGGGTTAGGGTAACAATGTCCTCAACTTGTTACGTTATTGTTTACCACTCCGATACCCTTATCCAGATGGAGACGGACGGATGTTTGGCATAAGAAATATTAGAAAACAGTAACAGAAAAACATAATAAAATACATACATAATAATACATAATAGAACCGTAAGTTCGTAATTTTAGGATCCAAATAAGGTTTACATCATAGGACTCCCACATAGTCATATCATAAAATATAACAGTTGTTTGACACAGACACCACACCACCATCCTCTGTGCAACCCAATCATCAGAATAAATGGTTGCCAATGCACGTCTGTACAAAACCACTGATATGCTTTACTTTACTTACATTTCTTTTGGGTGAAAGAAACTTTACATTTCTTTGGGTTCAATTGTGTTTTTTCATGTTGTGGCAACACTGTACTGATGTTTTTTTTTTAGATTGAGGTACTACACACACTTGGTTAAGGTTAGAACAAGATAATTTGCCCCCTGCAAATACGCCCTGTTTTATCAGCACAAACTTCCAGTCAAGAATGTGTTTTTGTCGCTAACATACATTGTATTAAAAATCAAAAATATCCATTGGTGTCAGGCTTACAATAGTTGAAAAGCCATTGTCCCTCGTTAGACTTGTTTGATGGGTGCTTTGGGATTAAACTTGTGTCAAATAACACGTTGCACTTAAGGTTTTAATCTTAGCTGTGTCTGAAATCAGACCCTTAATCACTCATTCTATATTATATACAGTGCATTCAATAGTTTATCTGTAACATAGCATATCAAAGAGGTCATCAAATATATATATATATATATATATATATATATATATATATATATGTATATATGTATATATATCTATATATGTATATATGTATATCTATATATGTATATATATATATATATATATATATATATATATATATATATATATACATATATATATTTGATCTTTTGCCTGAGCAAGCACACAATTCAGACGGCATCAAACAGCAGCAAGGCCCCGTTAAGGCCCCGTTTTCTTAAAACTGTCACATCCTTCTCTGTAACATGTGTGGTCTATTTTCTGTTGGAGCTCCACTAAAATGAGGATTCTGGCATCTCATTTTAAAGCCAATCACTCCCTGCAGGGAAGGCCAACATCCAGGTGAGGAGGGATTCTGAGAATAGTGTTTAAGTAGTCTCGGCAAATCTGTCAGGAAAAGCTGCTGAAACTCAGCACCACAGGGACCGCACATTTCCCACACAATATTACAGCCTAATTCTCTTCACTCTCTGTTAGGTTACTTCCAATCAAATATACTGGGTACATAAAAAAGTAGAGTCTACACATCATACCTCTCTTCTTCCTCCTTCTACTCCCCTCTTCAGGTTTGATATATGAATGGTCTTCATAAATGAGGAAAATAGAGCTTTTGGTGATGCAGTGTTGTTCGAGAGGTCATATGTTTGATTGACATTGTGCTCTTGCTCCACATCAACTCGAGATCATGTAGTATGTTAATCTCAAATCAAATGTACTGACATGCTCAGATGACCTTTGAATGTCAGTATCTGACATTTTACAGGCCCACTAACAAACTGGAGAGCCTTCCCACAACAACTCATCAACAGTTTCCTCCACTTTTCTTAATTGGCTTATGATATTATTCCATCCTATTTCTTAAATGTCCCTTAATGGTTTGTTTCAAATGTTTAGATACACTTTCAATTTGAAAACGGTTTGAATATAATATAACATTGCACAGATTCAAATTTTAAAAATGGTTTAAATCAGAGCTGTCTTGTCTTTTGGATTAATGCGCTTTTTAGGCACAACTAATTTGAGTTGAATTTATAAACAAAAGCCCTTGTTGTGGCACCTGTAAGAATGGCTTTCAGAGTGCAGCTGTACCATTGTCAAGTTATGTCTGAAATGACCTTGAATTCACTTCAAGTTGCAAGCTTGTTGTAATAAATCCGATTTTCAAGTTCTATCAAAAAGTCGAGTCATAAGTCTTCATATGCAAAGTGCAAATTGAGATTTAATGTTGATTCCTGAACTTGGAAATAGGAGCTGACAACATGTTGTCTTAAAGCCCATTTAGCAGCTGCCATGAGGTTTCAACAATGCTTAACATATTTTATATACACTAGTATATGTTTCATGCATGTATACTTAAACGCTGACATTTAAAGTTTATTCATGACCTTTGGAAGCTGATTGGAAGTCATTTGATCTCTTTTAGGTCTCTGAATATTGACTGATTAAAAAAGCAAGTCATTTCCATTCAAAGCGGTTTCCAAAACTATACAACCTAATCAAAGATAGGGCACTGTGTAAAACACAAACGAAAAAGAATGTGATAACTGAAAACAGTGCAAAGACATTATAATGTATCTAAAGCTTATACGAGGAACTTTCAATCCTTTGTGGATTAAGCCGGGAACTTTGGACAAAAGATGGTGATGGTGAAATAAAATACACTTGTTTTAGTGCCACACCACAAGACTAAAGAGCAGCTTCTTTCCTCAGGCTGTTAGACCTCAGCCTGCATGTAGACCAAAGCTTAAATGCAGCCTTGTTGCACTAATGAAGCCTGATAAGCAAAGGAAAGTGCACCGATGCTAATGTCCAGTTGGTGACACCTGCTTGTAACAGTCCCACCAGGTTTGAAAACTCAAATCTCCAATAGTCTGTGAGTGCACCTGAATACATCATCAGTTCCACAGTGACCAGAAGAACGGAGAAGATAAGAACAGCTGAACGCCAGTTTCATTGCCAGTCCCATTGTAACCTGTTGCTGGAAGCATCAGCTTTCATATGCACAGCTGTTACTCAAAGGGAGCACACAAAAGTTTTGATTCCACCTGCCTTGGCCGCAGTCTTTCTTCTCGCTGGACAAGCCATAAAAGCCATAAAATTCCTTTGAGCAACAATATCTTGTTTATTCAAAAGAGCATGCAAGAGAAGAAGAGTGTTCCTTCATGGTTTGTTCAAGCATCGCACAGGCTTGAACACTCAGTGACGTCATCTTCCAAGCGATCGTGCCACACACTGCATGCTTGTTTGTTATTTGTTGATGTCTTAGGGTTTTAGTTTCATAGTTTAGCTGCTGTAGTTGAATGATGGATTTGTGTTGATAGAAGTGTTATTGATTTGATCAATTGGCTAATGTTAAAAAATTCCATTATATTGTACAGAGCAATTTTCTGTGATTAGGTTATGCATATGTTTTGTGATCATTTCTGGTTGTAATGGACAGTGCTCAAATTAATTTCCTTCGCTGCTCCTTTAATTCTAAATATTTTACAAATAATTACAGTTAAAGTGAACCCTTCTTTTGAGACTTTTTGAGTTTTTGGTCTGGTTATTGGTCCCTGATTCCTGGGTGGTGCCCCGTTTTAATGATACATTTTGTTGAATTTAATATAAATAATTACTATCAATAATTATTTATTTTTAATAACCACATCGGTGTTAGGAGCATATGTATATATATATATATATATATATATATATATATATATATATGTATATATGCTCCTAACACCGATGGAGAGCTGACGGTTATCTACTGGTAAGGGATAAGTACCTCATACAACCCCACATCATAAGACCTCAACTATCACTGTAAGTCTGACCTGAGTTTGATTGTTAAGATTGAAGTCTGCAGCTCTGGTATTAACAGGAAGACATTTAGAATTCAGTCACTGTACACACTGCTAAACTTGCTTCAGAAGTCTAATATTTAATAATCATTGTGATGAAGAAGGGTTTTGCTTCAGAAACAAACAGGAGTTTGACCAAACTTCCAGCAGAACTTTATAACGATGCAATTATGCATCGTTATAAAGTTAACCAATTCCCATTGTATGATTTGTTTGATTTGACTGTGGCTCTGTGTCATATCTTTGCATTTCTGTCATAGATGTTAGATATACAATATGTAGAGTATGTATGAATATACTATAAAAAAAACCTGTAAGTGTTTATACATTATCAGATAAGACACACCTTTAGTATTCATCATGTGGAGGATTACAGCACTACAAGTGAAAGACCAAATAAAGCTAGAGAACAGGAAATAAGAAATAAGAGATATACCCTTAACCAAAACTAAACCCAATGCCAGAGGTACAGGAGAGTATACAGGAAGAAGATTAAACCATACATGGTAAAGACACCAAATAAGAGAGCAATACAAAACCCTATAAACTATACCACTGAAACTTTTAGTGACCCTTGCCGATCCTACAATTAAGACACATTTGATGAAATGAGAATCTAATTGGCTCTAACATTTTGTTAATCTGTAATTTGCCTTGAGTGAGTGTTATTCCAGGGATGTAGCTATAGAGTGGGCACAACTAATTGTAATGGGTGTAATAAGGGGATGGATGGAGGCAGAAATTGACTCTGCTCCTGTTTTAGCAACTCGCTGCACAACAGAGAAGCTCTCCAACTACCACTGACACAGCAGTGTGTATCAGAAACAGGGCCTTCTGGATGCAGATGATCACTGTGTACGTCACCTTACCTGCAGCTGATATTAGTCCTCATAACCCCAAACGAGATTGATATTGTTTTGAAGCCAACCACAAGTAAGTCAATAACCAACTCTCACAGGTAACATCCGAGCCTAATAGGGATTTATCTGTGGACCCAACAGTAGTAGCACACACTGCTTGTCAATTTGCAGCAGATGGATCAGCTCTGCTGGACTGTGAGTAGAGCCCCCCAAAGGTCTAGCCTGACACCTGCTTGGCTGAGGCCCAATGATGCAGCACTCTGATGACCAATGAGGCAGGTCTGCACTGACTGGATGGGTTGTGGCCCCTGATGAAGACTTTTCCTGTTAGCTGCATATAGCTAATCCGAGGAGATGCTTTCTGGTTTCGCCTCGTTTGGATGTGACTGAACCATATAAGAGATGACATATCATTAATCAAACACCATTTCTATCTCAACAGAAAACCCTAAAAGTTGGGACTAGCCTGAAGCAATGAAAGAAAGTACAGCCTCTCCTTGGCAAACGCTCAATAATCTAAAAACAGTCCTGTCTGTAAACAAGGCTTTTCTATAAATACCTCTTTGAAGGAGCTGGAGTGATTGTACCCAGCTTTGCGATACTTCAGCTTCAAATTTCACTTCGATTTGACACAGACTCCAATGAACTGCTTGACCTATTTCTGTAACCCTGAAGTTCAACACAGTGGAAGGAATGAATGGGAATGGAGAGGTTAACAATGTTGCTGCTACAGACAAACTAGGCCAAGCTGACGAGGGCGAAGGGGCTGAAGGAAATAAGACAGAGCAATGCATATTAAGTGAATTATCTTAGTGCTGAGAGCAACAGCGTCTGTGATCCAGTCAAACTCTGTCCCCTTCATTTGGACTCCCATCTCCAGTGGATCCAATATACATTTATACCACAGTCTTTGAAGTCCACGCCTTGTCTGTTCTCATTGACATGAGCTGATAATGTGGGCATATTTGGAGTTTATTTATGGCGGTGTGGGGCAAATTGCTATGACAGTATGCTCGAGGTTGTGCCCTGTAATACAGAAGGCCATAATGAGTGGCCTGTTTGCAGTATGCAGAGAATCTAGCCCTGATCCTGGCTCATAGGTAGTGAAATTATATGCAAAATGGACATTCTCCTCACCCCAGGGCACGAACACAATGTGTGGTCAGACGAAAATGAATTTAACAGGGTCTAATGCCACTTGGATGCAACGCTTGCTCCACTGTCTCTCATGTTTGTGTCTCTATTCTTTTCTCTATCTGTCCTTTCTGGTTCCGTCTTCATTTTTTGTTGCTCTCACACAGACTGTAGATACAGGTTTTAAATTGAGCATTTGGAGAGCTTTCACTTTAATTCCATGTGTGGTGTGGTTTGTAGCTATTAAGTTAGCAACAACGTTTCTAAATTGCTCCTAATAATATGTAGACTAAAGTCCTCTGAAAACAAGCAGCTGATATTAATGCAGATGGCCATTGGTATTCAGATGGTAAAGCAGGAGCTTCATGAGGCTGAGGTGTGCTGTTAAGCAGCATGTGGGACACCTAATTATACCTCTTACATATGGACAATCAAGAACACACTCACCTTGAGCTGCTGTTTTGCTGCTGAATGGTAAACTGATCTCAGGTAGTATACAGTACACACAGTGTAAAACACAGGTATGGGAGTAGTACAGTATATTGTGGTCGTGAAAACTACATTTTTTACAGATACTGTAATACCCATTTCACACTGGGTAAAAAACCCACTGACATCTGGCTTTAGTCTTTAATGTAGTAAGAACATTCTGCATTCACTCCTGCATCAAATGACTCTGCAGGTGTCACAAGTGTTTATCGGGTCCAGCTCTGTTAGGCTGTGATGAAAACACAACACCTTTGCAGCTAATTATAATATTATCCATCCCTCTCTGTTCAGCAGCGCTCGGACATCGACACTGAAAGACAAACTAACCGTTACACTGTCAGTGACTTCTGTTTCACAAGAGCCTTTTCAGCTGTCTGATCACTGCATATGTGAAAGAAATCTCCTTACCTTCTTCTATCATCAGCTCCGTAAAGAAATGTTGAATTTAGAATGTTATCAAAAAGAAAAATAGGCAAACTGTTGCTGATGCTTGGAAAGGAGTCTTGTGTTGATGGGCATTTAAAAAAAAAAACATATAGACACTAATTTTGAAACTTTTGGGTCCACAATAAATGTGCAAAGAGGTATCTGAGTTTTGGGTTTCAGGCAAATCAGGCAAACCTAAGAGAAGGGGGACTGTACCAGAAAATTGCAGTACTGAATTCACATTAATCCAGCATTGTTTCAGCCCAGCGATTTCTCCAACAAAATGGGTTTGTAAACATTGAATTTGGTTTTTGCCCATTACATTCTCTGACATGTCAAAGTGTGACAGTTGACTATAGGTTGGTTGCCTGTTAATACAAAAACAGCCTATATCACCGTTAGCAAAAATACATGAATGTTGAAGTAAACCAGCAACAGACGTACTTGACTCACAAATTCTTGCAGTTTGGTTAGATTTAGGCAAGAGGACCTCTTGGCTAGGTGATGGAAAACAACATGGTTTGGGTTAAAATAACTAGTGTAAATGAAGTTGCATTATGTATGGGACGTAACTTGCATTCGCTTGGCTGGACTCCCAGCCTCTGTGACTAAATTGTTGCAGAGTATTCAGAACTCTGCAGCGTGCCTTGTTTTCAGTCTACCCAAATTTTCCCATGTGACCTCCCTTCTTCGTTACCTCCTTTGGCTTCCTGTTGCAGCCCGCTTCTGATTCAAGATGATGATAATGGCCTTAAAGGCCATCAAAGGAACTGCACCCATCTACCTCAAAACACTGGTCAGACCACACGCCCCAGCGCGAGCGCTCCACTACATCAGCTGGCTGGCTGTTACCGCCATCGCTGAGAGCAAACAAAGCCCGCTCAGCGCAGTCACCACTCTTCCTTGTTCTTGCACCTCAGTGGTGGAACAAACCCCTGACCAAAGTCAGGACAGCAGAGTCACTCATCTTCCACAATGACTCAAGAGTCACTTGTTCAGACTTCACCTCAACACACATAGCATGACTCCCTTGATAAATAGCATCTACTATGCTCAGATGAGGGCTTCAAAATTGATTCTGTTTTTTCATTCTTACTCTATCAATGGTGATATGTTGTGGCTTTCTTCTCATGACAGATGTACTTATTGTAAGTCGCTTTGGACAGCAAAGCATCTGCTAAATGCCCTAAATGTAAATGTAAATGTAAATGTAAACTTATCAGCAACATTTCTAAGAGATTTTGCAGGGAGGTTCAGTCAGTGTCAGCTGCTAGAAAAAAACATGAGAATAATATTTGACTCACAAAGAAACTCTGAAACACGATAATAGCAGACATACCATATATAACTATAATTACTGTCAGGCATAGTGCTGTATGCTCCCACAATTATGTAACACTCATAGCTGTGCTTTTGTGTATTTAAGAGGAAGAAAGAAGCCATTCTATCTGAGTATGGCTTCACATGAGGGTTATAAGTTGTATCACATTTGAGCCATTAGAGTGTTATTTTGCTGAGTGACCAGAGTACAGCTTTCCTGTTAAATTACTGACAGTAGAAAACCCTCTCCTCTCCTACAACCCCAGCACAAAGCCTGCCCTTCTACCCTGATTGGCCATCTGTCTGTACAGTAAGTAATGCGTTCGTAATATGCAAGCTGTCACCCCCATCACACAAACAAGCAAGTTCAAGCACACCAGTAAAAATATTTGCATTAATTGTGGAAGTGTGTGGATGTGTGCGAGGGTGTATGACAGGCGAGTAGGAAGTGTGTTGACAGAGGTGCGGAGGTTGAAGCTGAGGTTTTCTGTTGTTCGCCTGTGAATGGTGGCAGGTGTTTGAGAGGTAAAAAGTCCCTCTAATGAACAAAGCAGCACTGCCAAGTCCGGGATGGGTGGGGGTGTTTGGGGGATTGGGGGTGGGGGCAGTAAAGGTCACCTTCTCAGAATCTTGTTGGGCCTGCCACAGAAAACAGGAACCAGCAAGAAAATAGCAGAGGCTGGCACTAACTAATGCACTGCAGTAAGGATGTAAACAGATAAGGAGATTCATCTCTGATAAATATATCAATATTGTCCTGAAGCTGCCAGCGAACTTTGTAATACAAGGTTACAAAGTTAATGTATTTTCATTTCTTAAAACACAGGGAATTAAAAAAAAAACAAATTAGTTTTGTCCTTAGTGCTATATCTATTTTATAAAATGGAGTGTTGATGAATTTAGGAGTCTCCCAACCGGTAGAATGCAGCTGCTCTGTAGTCTGGTGGCATGGCAGCAGAGACTTCTATATCTTTTATCAGACAGCAGCCAAGTGAACAGACTGGGTGGGTGTTGTCTTTAAGTGTCTTTGGGCTCTGTGCAGACATCTCGCTTCACTGGTGTCACTGATGCTCTGTAGATGGTACCAGCGGTGCTCTGGGTGGTTTTAACTGCCTGCTGTAGAGCCGTCCTCTCCTGGGCCGTGACGAACCATTCCAGTATGTGATGTTTCCAGTCAGTATGCTTTCTATTGCTCCTCTACACAAGTTGAGCAGAATCTGGCTCTGGAGTTTAGCCCTCCTCAGTTTCTGTTGGAAGTAAAGCCTTTTCTGGGCTGCTTTAAACCAGGCAGGAGATGTGTGATGACCAAGATGGTGATGGTCATGCCAAAGGACATAAAACTGTTCACCCGCTCCACCTAAGCTCATCTGATGTAAACAGGGGTATACATCTTTGCCTTCTTTTTTGTAAAATCAACAATCAGCTCCTTGGTTTTGCTGATGTAGAGCAGTAGATTGTTCTCTGTGCACCAATTACCAAGAGTGGTGATTTACACAGCAGAGTTCCGCTGATGTCGGTGAGTGTAGTCATTCCTCTACAGATACAATATTAGTTCATCTCTAATTTGCATGATATCTGATCCAAGTGTAGCAAACTTTGTGGAATAACTACGTGCCACATTTTATATGAGAATGTTGACAAAACCTTCGAAATCCTAACAACTTGTTTTGTTTGAAATTATTACAACTCGATCTGTAACGGCAGGAACGTTTACAAGTTTCTGTCTAAATGAAAGGACAGAATAATAAATATTACAAATGTCTGTTACAATGTGTGACACAGACATTTACTGCAAGTTGTCAAAATGAATGTTTTTAAAATACTAACAACTTGTACAATTAAAATCAGCTGTCACAGTCAAACAGTTTACAAGTCTCTGGGCCTTATTCGATACGATCCTGGGCTATTTATAATATCTATAATATATCTGCATATATTTTCCTTATAAATCACCATGTATTTTTTTATTTATAGAAGACTAAAAGTGATTGAGTTCAGTCCTTGTACCGTAAGTGTTGTTTCGCCAGTATTTTATTTCAATAGTTTGGACCTGCCTCAAATTGAAATACAGCCATTTATTTAACACTGGGTATAACTAAACCACGTTCTGTTTGAACTTAGTTCTGTTTGAGTGCTACATTAACTTGGTTTGAGGCAGAACTCCTCAACAAGCTGGAAATCTCTCAATGACATATTTTGGCCGTAACATACGAGCAAACAATTGTCTGTTTAGTGGCATTAGCATTCACTTAGATTTTCTAGCCACCTGATGAAAGTGCAGTATTCACTCTTTTAAGTATGGAGTTCTCCACAAACTCTTGAATGAAGTTCCTGGCTCTTGAGCTGCTAAACACTTCACTGTGTTCAACAATTTGTTGTAAACTGTGTCTGCCGGTTGTTAACTGCTAAGCAGGTACAGTAGTGTACAGTTGGTTTATCACAGACATAAAAAAAAAATGTAGCATTGGTCTCAGGCTACTACTGAAAGGGTGCACGTTTGTGCCAAATTCTCCAATACTAAAGGGCTCTGTGCAGTACTGGCCTGTGCTACACTGTACACCGACAGAATGAATGAGTCAGCACTGACAGTAGAAGGAATCACACATTATACTGTGACTGATACGTAAGCCTAGGTGTGACTGTGAAAGCAGTAGACACAAACAGGTGCAGATCTTTGCTGTCATGTATTATTGCAGTCAGCACTTCCTCTGTGAGGTTCCACTGCCACATCCTCTTCAGGGAGCTCACACGCAAATTATATTTGGCTCCTGTCAGGAATCTGAGTCACAATTTCCCGGCATGTCTCACTCAAAGGAGAACAGGAATTTCACAGCAAAAAAGAACACATTGGTCAGGAATCCCCAGAAGGCTTACACCTAAAAAGGTAAAAATACTCTAATGAAGTTTGGATGATCAAGCTAACAGCCTCAGGACTTGGCCCAAAGTAGAGCGTATGCCTTTAGGGTAGTTCAGTCACACACCTCATGTTTGAAATGTTTATTAGAGCAGCTAAACATAGTTAGAGTTTGTTGCTAGGCTCCCACTTCATCAATCCCCGCCTTTATGTTTGCATAGAGATATTGGGGATTGTTGAGCAAAACATCTTGAACCCCCCCCCACAGTTGGAGCTTACAGGCGGGTGCTTGGCTAGGCAGAGGGAGATGAGAGATTTTAGCAGTTCAGATAGAAACCACTCAAGAACACATACATAGACAAAGTCTATGGTGAATGATCTAACATTGAGCATTAGGAGTCTTCTTTTATACCCAAAAACTGAGTGGAAATACCTAACTCCTCCCATAGCCTTATGGTCTCATCCAATCCTAACTCATCCAATAGGTATACCTCAACTTCGCTGACGCGGATATTTTTCCTGGTATTCCCCTCCTCCTTCTTTCTCTGAAACCAAGGCTGTTCCTGACACCAATAGCTCCTTATCCCTTTCCATGGTATTTTTTAAAACTCAGAATACACCATTAGCTTTCCTTCTTGATATATCCCATTATGTTTGATTACTCATTTTACTGCATTTAAAAAAATAAATAAATAGAAGTGTTGTATATTTGGTTACATGATTCCACTCTTTTGTCTGGTTACATTTCACATCCATAGGGTTTTCAATACAGTGCATTCAATTGATTAGTGCACATTCAATTGGCTGGTGTGGAATAACATACATTTCAACCACTTACCATGATCCCCTCACATTATATTGGCTATTGTTTAACAAATACTACAATCAATATCAGTTACTACTTATTGTAATTTTTACTCTACAATTGCCAAAGATAATTCATGGCTACTTTTTGCATGTGCAAAAAAAAGTGAAAACAAATTGTATACGTTGATGTTTTGGTATTGTTACATCCTAAGTGGCTAGATATACATACATATGATAAGACTGAAGCTAAAGCATGTCCCAGGTTTACAAGTTTTCATCGAGACACACATTAGCTCACTTGGTAGAGTGGGCATCCCATGTGCAGAGGCCTTGTCCTTGCTGCATTGGCCCAGGGTTCAAGTCTGATCTGAGGCCCTTTGCTGCATGTCTTCTCCCCTTCTCTCTCATCCTGTTTCCTGTCATCTCTGAGCTGCCTTATCAATAAAGCCATAAAAGGCCCCAAAAAATGTTTTATACAGACACAGTCTGTACTCTTACAATACAGATTCAAGAAGAAATATCTGTCACTTTTCTTGTCAAAGTGTCAACATTTTGGAGATCTGATACATAAGTATAGGCCCATGTCTTTTTTATTCCTTCTATTGGATCTTCAGTGTTAAAAAAGTTGTTTTGAATCTCAGTTTTTAACCCTAATGCAACATTATTGTCACTTTGTATACCCACAAACACGCACACACAGACACACAAACACACAAACACAGGGCCCTATTGAAATGATCTATGGTGCATGGTCTAAGATGCTAGTGCGTTAAGCATATGTCCAACTCCCTTTTGATAGTTAAAAGGCGGATAATTTGGGCACAAAGTGAGGTGCACTACCTAGTTGTAGTTAAGTATATATCCTTTTCACAATGGCCAAAAAAACACTTACACCCGCTAACAGCTGGCTTACCCCCCCGGCCCAGATGTCTCTCTCTGTATGCAATCTATTCCCTAACACCCTTCAAACTCTTTAGATCTACATTATAGTCTCATGCTCACCACCACTACAGGTTGAGAAACACAAAGCTTGACAAGTCTGTTGTGTCTAGTTATGGTTACTTTGACTAGTACTTGAGCCTAGCCAACAACGGCATCCTAGTGGGTTAAAGAAAAATAACAACAACAAAATAAATACACTGTATGGAGCTTTACATTCCCGCAGAAACACACAAGAGGTGACAGTAGCCTGGAGTCTTGTGAAGTTTGCCAGTCTGAATCCCTGGTCAGTACTGTTCGAACTTGTCATGGCCAATTCAGAATCTTTACAACACATGCACACTTTCAACTTGAAACTAAACACAAGCTGGCAGGTCAGATCTGTAGGGAGCATGCTTGCTGCTGAGCAGCTCCCAGTATGAAGACTATTAAAGTTATGACAGGTCCAAACACAAGATTTTTATGAGCCTCTCTTAGCACAAGCTCAGAAACATTAGCATGCCACCAAGCATGTCTGCTTTTTACAGATAATACTTTTATAGGCCAGGTTACACTGGATTAATGGATCACTTTAAACTCAATTTAAACATCTATTTCGCAGAAACTTAGCTGTGTTTACTTTACTTTGGTCCTATTGGTTTTCTTATACAGTACTGAAAGAACAACAACACAATCATACATCAAACAGTCTGATACAAAAATATGCCTTATGATGCAGTTGGACCAAATACGAAACGAATCATTCTAGATTACATACAAAGTAAATGAATAGACACAAATGTGTCTTTATTTGCCCCGGGTGAGTCACGTGAGTTGTAAATATTGAACTCAAGTGAGGGTTTCGTGTGACGTTGACAGTCGCAATGATGATGTTGATGTCTGCACATTCATGATCAGCAATGGAGGAGAGGATATAAAAAACACTGATCGTGGCTGTTTACAGACACCCAGAGCTCATACAGAGACAGGACAAATAAGGAGCTGGCATGGAGAAAGGTAAATGGACTTGCATTATATAGTGCTTATCGTGTCTACTAACAGCTCAAAGTGCTGTACACTCCAATGGCAGAGGTTGCCATGCAAAGGTGCCAACCACTCATCAGGAGCAATTTGGGGCTCAATATCTTGCTCAAGGATACCTAGACATGCAGCCAGCGTAGTCAGGGATTCCAACCATTGACCTTCGGATTACTGGATGGCTCCTGAGCTACAGATGCCCAAGTGAGGGGGTACGGCACACTACTGGTGGAAATATGTCGTGGCACAGAGCACAGCATAGCCCCGATTGATCACAACTCCATTCAAGGAACAGGCATTTTAAAAGTTGTTTGCTCGTCATCTAGCAGACCTGGCAAAGCATAAATTCAGGCTTTTTACAAGGCAACATTATGATGTTATTTTGGCTCCCTTTTGATAATTTTTTTGCAGTCAGATCTAGGGATGGGTGCCAAAACCCGATATTAAATGGACCCCTGGTCTAAATGTAGAACAACCATAGTATCAAGTCAGTATCAGCAGTATAAGCTATGATGTTATCGGCTCTGCCAACGTTATTGGAAAGTTAAGGTATTCGGTAGGACAGACACTTCTCCACGTATATCTGCGGTATTATTTTCTTCATATAAGTTGCCAAAAACAGTTACAGTAACTACGTTACTTTTGTTTGGTCATGTAACGTTGCTTTGTCGGACATTTGTCTTTACTTAGTTGAGTAAGGGACCAGTGCAGTTATCAGACTGTCAGACCGACACGCCCTCGATACGCACACTGGTTTGGTTCGCCAATACTGTGCCTCTGATACTACCTCCAGAGGCAGATCAGCACCGTAGCGAAATTTCACCCCTCGCCGCCTCTGAGACATTCACACAGAGGAGGAGGCAGAGAATTGGCCAGGATCCCCGCATTCAAACAGCAGTGTGAATGGGATAAATCACAGCTTCATAGATTTACTTGTAAATGTTTTTTTCTGTTCTAAAATTGTAACATTTTTTCTCTTAATGATACTTCTTTAAGAGTACCGTTAAAGTACCGGATTGATCAGTATCATGTAAGAGTAGTAGTAAAATCTTAATAATGCCTATTCCTAGATACATCACAGTAAAATCTTTTTGTTTTGGGTCCATACTGGTGTGATTAATTCAGTCTATGTCTACCTGCTAGTCCCTGTTATTATTTATTAATTTAACCACACCGACTAAGAATCTGCCCCTCACCAGAAACAGATGGTAAGGCACTCTGCAGCTGAGAACTGGGCACCGGTCAGCCTCAGGTAGCTGGAAGCTGCAGGCATCCGCTCAAGACACTAAAATTCACCGAGCTGGGAGACGCACAAGTAACGCAAATAAAATTGAATAATCCCACGATCAAATTTCCATGTGAAATGCAAGGCAAATATTTTCTTTACATTTGGTCTGAATGCACCATGAATGAGTGCAGAGCACTAATATTACTCTAAACTCTGATATAGTAGCATCCATGACCAGCTTCAACATAGATGTCCCAGTCCTGAATTAAGCTAGCTAATGGTGTGTTACACATCAATACCATAGGTAATAAGCCAGTGTGCCAGGCCTGCCATACATTTCAAATTTCTCTTCTCTTGCTCTAATTTTTTTGTTCAAGAAAGAACAACCCACCTAATCACCCCACTTAATATCTGTCATCCAGAGTTTTACATGTCACTTCCTAAACGTTGTTTGGACAAACATTCAGGGAGGGGTTTGGTGAATGGTCAGCAATTTTGTTAGATTCCAGCCCATCAGTATGTCATGTAAGTTCGCCAAGACCAATTGTACAGACCGTTTTGGTGGAGCCATTGAATGTCTTTTATTGTTATCACCTTACTGTTTGACTTATTCATTAATTTCATGATAAACTCTGTATGGACCAGTAACATGTGTATATGTATTAACATATGACTATAAACAGACTCCTACTGTACATAAAAAAAAGTGTGGGCTGCAGTGTGAAACAAAATGTGTTGTAATTTGCCAATTCTTGTTTGTATTGAATTGACGACAGTGCACTGACACATTTAATGTGTGAAAAATCTCATTGATTTGTGTAGATATATGCTTATTCTGAATTTGATGCCATACTTGAAAGGTTTAGTCATTCACAAGTGAGAATGGAGCAAGTAAGAAATGAGGTTGAAGGTTAGTTCATGTCCACAGTGCTGAAATGGATCAGAGGCGATCGATCAGACTGAGTCTTTATTGTGACTGCTCTGGTTAATGCATGTAACTAAATAATGCTCTGTTTATAATGACATGTTTAATTTTGTTAACTGTTAGTCTCCAGGTGTTGTCCAGTGTGTTCCAGGCACCGTGGATTTTTTATGTTTTCTTGGATCTAACAGCACCCTGTCTGTGTTCAGGACCTTTTGATTTGCAAATTAAGCACCGGGGTTTGCCACGATGATTGCATGAGTACATTACTGCATCTGCACAGGAACCCTTCATTAAACCATTGCAAGTAAACACAGTTCATTTGGAAAAGTTTGCTTTGTGTTTTGATATGTATTTGGCACAGCTTTTCAGCATTCTTGGAATTAGGGTTGTATGTATAAGTAGTTCAGTGGCTACTGTAGTTATGAAGCAAGTTAAAGCAATAAACAACTACATCTAGAGCTGGCTTTTTGAATCTGTATGACATTGCCAACCTTTAATCACAGCAAACCATGTATTAGACCTACTGGTCTTCACCTATTTGTGAAAACATCACCGATAGCAAATGCTAAGTCTGGTTACAATTTCATTATAAGATCACCAAAACTACTTGGTTATTCTAAGCTAAAGATCATAGTTAGGTTCCAAATGACCCCTTCCTTAAAACAATCAACACTATTTGGTTAGGTTTAGTCACAATTAACTGAGTGCCTCATGTGGGAGTTGACAGTTCCATGACTATACCATCAAACCATCCCTGACCGCTTCCCCCATGTGGACTTTGTGGCTCATCCAGTTGTATTAATCCAGTGTTCCCATGGTTATCATCCTGGCTCGAGCCAAACCATCCCCCTCAACTGCTATCCTCGAGTGGATTGACAGGTCTATTATGCACTCTAACCCTAATACCTCAAACCCTAACCCTAGATATATTCAACCCGCAATTACAGATTGTTTTTGTTGCTTTTCTCTTTGAACAGGACTTGCAAGAAGTCAGTCACAGGTAGTCATAGTGATGACATGCCAGAGAGTATTGGTGTTGTCGGACCACAGGCTCCAATTCAACTGCACAGCCTGCCTTACTATATTTCTGCTGCTGTTTGGTTGACATGTAGTCTGTTGCTTAGAAAAACTTCTGGAGCTCTGATGCAGTTGACTTTCACTTGATAAATAAAGGTCAAGCATTTTCAGAACACCTGTTCAACATTCCAATCATAACGTGGGCTGAAAACTGAAAGACACAAAAGTTTGACTGATTGTTCAATCATCATCACCATGTTTAATTCAGATGTATTACAATGAGTAAAATGTGTTTTTCTTACAGGCATTCACTTTGGATCCATTGTATATGATGTGTCAACCGCAACATGTAACTGTTCTGTTTAAAATACATCCCTCGTATGTATTGGTGATGTGCCTCAAGGGCAGTAATGAAGTGCAGACTATGAGGGCAGCCAGCCCATCTGCGACAGAGCACACTCAGACATCTGGTGACTTCTTTGAAAGTTCCAAATTAAAGCAGAAAATCATCTAGCCTGATTGGCTGGGTTACGCAGCAGAGTAGAGTGTACTGGAATATCAACATAGACAGATGTATATGCATTCATAAACATCAACACACACATTTGTAAATGAGTACCCCAAAGCAAACACACACATGCAAATGAGGAAACCAAAGTAACCAGACACAACACACACACACATACACACAAACACATGCTAATTAATAGAAAACAAACAGTTACTCAGGCGGTCTGTAGGGACTGGATTATACTGTGTCTCTCCTTGCTGAACAAATTGCTCTCTAAATTCAATCAAACACACCAAGCTCTTTCTGTGAGTCTAAGGGAGGCTGTAATCAGCGTGGCGGAGGCTGGAGATGAAAATAAGGCCAAAAAAAAAAACAACACAACAAACAAAAACGAAAAAACAGTCAGTGTCTTCAAAGTATTCAGAGAACTGTTTGTTTGGCACAGAGAATTACCAGTCTTCAGGAAATATGGCCTGATTGAGTGCAATTGATATCTTTCGACAGAGAGCTTCAAGCTTCTGCAAAGAGCAGCAAGCAGCATGGGACCAGCTCTCTGGAAGCTGCAGCCAACTCTTACAAGAATTTTAAACAATTATCACACTTATTCAACCTCTTTACCTAGTTTGGCCAAACTCATTTGCTTTTAGAGTTATACAGCACTGAGTAAGTGTTGGAAAATTAATTTGGCTGGGTTTACAGGGAACATTGCCATTGACAAGCAAAAGTGTGTCCACTCAAAATATATATCTTGGATAGTTTTTTAGTTAGCTTTTTTCTGCCCTCTAAATTTGCTGAGTTGTGGTGAAAAAGCATAGCATCTAGTTTTTTGGCAATAAAAATATACTACCCACTCCTGCAGGAAGGGGATATTATTAATTTAATTACATGTAAATTCATTTAACTGTACTGTGATATATAACAGAAGCCTTGTGGTGCTCTGGGACATTTTTTTGATGAGTTCCTTCCATTTTTCATATGTTTCGTGGCTTGTCAGCAGGATTGGACCACGTTAATTTTTGGTATGGATCCGGATGAAAGGACTGATCCAGTTTTTTTTCTCCCTTTTTTTAACATTGTTAAATGCTCGATGAGGTGTTTTTCAACAATTTCATTAATTTCTTAAGAAATAATACATTTGAAATTGATGAAAAAAAATCAGTGTAGAGCAGACGTGGATGTAACGGCAGAATCACCATCTGAAGAGGCTGAAAAACAAACTCCCACTGCTTATAGCCTGCTCAGCAATATTCATCTCATCTCAATCCACTACTTGCTCAAGTATCACACTAGCATGAGCAGATGGCAGGGGCATCTACAGCCTATGAATTGCGATTGGTGGTGGTAAAGCACCAAGATGGTAGCAATCATAGCTAAGGCAGGGAAGAAGACTAGAATTCATGAACTTGCTCTACTTAAGCCAGAAATAATATGGAAGTTGTAAAGGGCTTTGATGACATAATAAAAGCTCAAACATCACCAGACAATGCAGATCCAAAAATCTAAATGAAAGTCAGTTAACACACACTTGAGGCTCTTCTCATTCCTCTGTTTTGTGCCTCATCATCTTCTCTCTCCATCCTCCTGACATACATTGGGAGCGCCATAATAAAGGATGTCTCAATTTTTAGATGCATCTCGAGGATCAAGGAGAAAAGAGGCTATGAGCAAGGGTGCACAGGTGCATAAGGTATAACAGCTATGTTTAAATAATAGAATACTAAAAATGCATTGTGTCTTTCACTCGCTTCCAAAACAAATACAAGTGCTAGCCAACATCTTTTGAGACAATGCAATGGTTCTCATACTGCTTTTGTCCATAAGGGCCACCAGAATTAAAAAAAACATTAAAGTTCCTTGCAGCTGCTTTAAAGCTGCGCTGTCTTCTGTTTTATGTTTAGCAATCCCCTCCCTCCTCGTTGCGTCACCACACTTGCACACTTACACTTGACTTTCTCTTCTCTTGGCCTGTTTGGTTTTATAAGTTGTCACTGGAAGTGCTGGAATTGTTAGCTGTCCAAGTTCTGCCACTGCTGATGTCAGTACCAGGACAAGAAGATCCTGCTCTCTCGGTGTTCCAGGAGCAGAAGGGGCCAACAACATAGTGGAGAGACAACATAGTGCTGTTTGTTGACTTCATCTCACCTATGAAGCTGATAAGAAAACTAAACACTGTGGGCTCCCGTACAACATTCTACAACTGGATATTGCACTTCCTTACAAGCAGACCTCAGGGATTTTGAACTTGCAGTTACTCCTTCTGTATGTTACTGCTCAACACTGGAGCCCCCCAGGGCTGTGTGTTCAGCCCCCTCCTGTTCACACTATACACCCAGAACTGCACTCCTGACATCAGGAGGACTCTTTTGTGAAGTATCCGGACGACACCACCACCAACAGCCATTTACCAGGAGGAAATCAAAACTCTTGCAGGGTGGTGCACAGAGAACAATCTACAGCTACAATGTCAGCAAAACCAAGGAGCTGAATGTTTGTTTTTAAGGAGGCAAAGACACACACCTGTCTACATCAGTGGAGCTGAGGTAGAGCAGGTCAACAGTTTTAGGTTCTTCGAAATCACCATCACTGAGAACTTATCTTGTTCATGAAACATCAACACAATGATTTAAAAAGCACAGAAAAGGCTGTACTTCCTACAGAAACAAAGGAAGGCTAAATTCTGGAGCAAGTTTCTGGTGAAAATTTACAGAGAAGCAATAGAAATCATCCTGACTGGAAACAATACAGACTGGCATGGTTCTTCACAGCCCAGGACAGAGACTCTACAGCAGGTAAAACTGCACTCAGCACTCAACCTATATTATATTGCGCTACTGACACTTTATATGACTACAGTTTAAGAGAGGACACATTCTCATAACTTTAGCAACTAATGTTATATTATTTTGCACTGTCACATTCTGTCAGGAAAACTGGAAACAGAGAGGACCCTCTCTTTTAACTTAAGAAACCAAAGTTGTATGTTCTTGCTACTGATGCTAAATATCCAGACCTTTCAGACCTTCAGTAAAACATCAAGCATATAAACGAGGAACTTTGCGCTTCCCTGAATATTTTAGCTCAACGAGTATAACAAGCATTGCGTAAATGTCGACACTGAAGCAAGTGTAACCAAGGTTGATATAGCCTTAAACAAATAAATAGATGACAGGTTACATAATAATTACAGCAAATTAGTAATTAAGTTAATTAACAAATGTATATTAATTAAAAAGTAGTTTATAGTTCCTTTCTTTGATTGTACTTGGTGTGCTATTCCTTCAACGCATACAGCAGTAACAGCCAATCAGTGCAGTGTACAGGAGAGAGAGTAAAAATAGAGCAAGAAAGCCGCAGATCGCTACAGAAGAGTGACCGGAGGAGCAGCAAACTGAGCGAGTAGAGACAGAAAATAAGTACCAAGAAGCGAGTTTTTGAGGAATCTGAAGCTTTCCATTTTTGGAAGATTTTATGTTCACCTTCCATGTTCATGGGATAAGGACACTGATTCAAACAACTGACCCTTGATAGGACTAAACCCTCAGTAGAGTGCTGCAACAGGCAGTGGATTCATTTGGACTTTTCTGTCTTTGAAAGGACCTAACAAAAAGGATTGATTATACACACTGAGTTGTGGAAATTTGAGTATATTGATTGATATTGATCTGTGAAATTTCTGTTTTATTTTGTGCCAAATTGGTAATGCAAACTGTTGTGTTAAGGACTAATGTATTGGTTGAAATTAACTCCTGAGATGGTAGAAAAAACACAATAGGCCTAATTGAGATAAAATGAGAACCTAGAAGTAAAATTTAGATAACAACTTAAAGGGTAAGGTTTTGGACAGAAATATTTTCTATTTACTAGAGTTAGGACTGGGGTTTTAATTCTGTGGTTTAAGGGATTTGAGTACAAGATTACCCTGTCCGTATATGTTGTCTGGTGCCACTCTATGTATGTATTGTCTACTACTATTTCTATGAGTTATATAAACACGCCGGCAGTTCAAACTTAGATCATGGTCTGTGGTCTGTTATTCTTGAGTACTAGTCTTAAAACTGCTTTTCTGAACCTAGAGTGTAGTCCTAGCTATATGTTAATATCTACAGTACTGCACAAGCAATGTTGAAGATGGATTCATGATAATAATCCTCACAGGGGAGAATAAAGAACACTGATTTGTGCAATAAACAGCTTTTGTTTGATCCACGTTGATAAAAAAAAAACAACAGATTGTTTTCTTTTAGCTGGAGGCCGACCTACTGTGGAGTGGACAGCTGTCAAATAAAGACAGCTGACCAATTCCCTCAGAGATATTAATGATTATTTGGGCAGGATTCATAAAGAAATTCACCATAAATGGAAGTTATTTTGTCACAGAAAATTTTGTTAAATTCAAGTAAATTAGCACTTTGTGATAATATAACATGTTGGTAATGTAAGCTAATTCTAAAAAAAAAGGATAGTTAAGAATATCACTGTCACTGTATACACAACTAGCAATGTTTGCAGTAGCGATGCAGTTTGATAGAAACCTGAGAGAAACCTCCAAGACGTCGCGCTTGGCAAACTTACAAAAAAAATCACTTGCGAGCATGTGAAAACTCTGCTGCTACAATTCCATTCTCAGGGAAACACTAAATGTGTATGACAAAGTTACTCCCACGCATGTCCCATGTGCCTTGAATTTTTTCTTCCTCCACCAGGATGTTTTTAAGCTGTTCTTCTATCATTAACTGAGTAATTGGGGGAACAAGGAAAAAGAACCAAAAATTAATTGTGCTTGCCCAATTAAGCAGGAGATCCCACTGCTTTTTTCTGTCCCTGATTATATTTAATCACGAGCTTAAATTGTTTCTGCCACTCTGATTTTATTTTCTCATCCACTGTGTTAATTAACAAGGTATGACAGCAGAAGTCAGATGCTTCCAATCTAAGTATGCCCCACTAAGTATAATTGCAATAGTTCACACTGCGCTGACATATTAAACAAACAGAAACATCAATACCAAAACAATGGAAACAGGTCATTTTACATGCCAGAAACATAAAAGGGTGAAGTTAGGGACCATGCACCATCACACTTAACTGTAAGGACCATACTGTCAAAATGGACAACTTGAAGAATTTGTCTCTACATCAAGCTGCTTAGCTATATGACTGGTGACTTTAGTTATTAAACATATTATGCAACAAATTTTTCTTTTTCAATCATGGAAGTATAGCCCAGAAAATAATCATCTTCCTATGGAAACAAAGAAAGGTTAAATTGCAGAGACAGATTCTCATCAGCTTGTACAGAGAAGCAATATAAAGCATTCTGACTGGAGACATCACAAACTGGCATGGTTCATGTATGGCTCAGGACAGGAAGGCTTTACTGTGGGTCATCAAAACTGTCCAGATCATCACTGGTAACAGCTATAGAGCATCAGTGACATCAGTGACATCAGTGACATGAGATGGCTGCACAGAACCCAAAGGATACTAAAAGACAACACCCACCCAGCCACAGTCTGTTCACCCTGCTGCCAGATGACAAAAGATAAATAAGTATCTGCTGCCATACCACCAGACTATAGAGTAGCTACATTGGCTAGACTGTGAGATTCCTAAATTCATCAACACTCCATTTTTCAAAAAAACTGTAGCACCTAGGATTTCAACATAATTTAGTTTTTCAAACCCTTGTCATTTAATGAATGACAGTAAATGTACCTTGTAATCCGGTTTGTTGAGTCCAAAATAATTTAGAGTGGTAAACAGATGCTTTATTGTAAATATGGTTCTGTTGGGATTTTAGTTCTCATCGTGTAAAGAGGAATGTAGCTACCACTGAGGACTGAGGTCATGTCTTTGGTGTTGATCAAGGATTGGTTGAGTTTTAACAGATGCAACAAAATAGAACATTCTCAAACAGCCTCTGGATCACTGTCTATGGAACTAACATTTAGTGAAAATGTTATTAAATAACCAGATGAAGGTTTCGCTGGGGAAACACTTGGATTCATGACCTCAGTATTACCAATATATCCTGACTATGGGCTTACTTGTAAAATCAGTAAGTGAATAGCTGTTTGTCACTGAAAGAAAGTAAATTACAGAGCAGCTTCTTACCTCAGGCTATGAGACTTCTCAATTCATCCTGAGCCCGCTGCCAATATATTAATTTTTTTTAAAAGTTTTAGTTGTATGACTTCTGCAACCCTGATAAATCAGAATTATTCCAGGTGATAGTCATTAAGATAAACTATAATAATTATACAGTATTAAAATGAGACTGATTTGAAAACAAACTTGAATTTACATTAAAGTTATTTCAAGGAACTAATAGATTTGAAACAATCAGCTTATTAATTGATTTTAAATGTTCACTTGAAAAATGTGCTTTTTTTTCTAACCCTCAACCCCCATTACCTGTAATCAACTAATGCTGTTCTGGTACCAGGGGACACACTCCAGATGGCTCTGACAAGAATCAGCACTTTCTGTTTTTTAAATTAACAGGGGACATTTCGGTGAAGGCCATCCCCTTCCTTTGACAGGCCTTTTGCTGGCTCTTTGTGCTGCTGCTGACATATGCCACCACACACCACACTGCATGATGGGAAAACTAATGGCCCTCTAGTCTTATATAGCGCAGCTGGCAGGGGCCATAATATCGGAGACTGTACTCGCCTGGGTGTTGGACCCATATGGATATTTAAAGGAGATAGTGTTAACATTCTGGAATGAAGATACTTATTACTGCCTATAAAGAATGTAGGCACATTTTGGTTCCATATAATGGTCTCATCCTACTGCACAGAATTACATTATGTTCACCTCTACATCATTTTACAGGCAGGGCTGTGTGGCTGGGATATCATGTGCCAATAGAGCGCTGCCTTTATATATAAAACACTGTCAGCTGTAAAGCAGTTGATTTCATTGGCATCAGTAGAACAGTAACGACTTCAGATGAGTACCAGTGCTAGCTAATAAAGCTTTGGCCATGGGTGAAGCTGTGTTCTTTTTTTTTCCAGCCAGCTCATGCATCTCTTTAATTACTACTCTCCTTGATAGTGAGCAGAAGAATTCAATTAACAAATGCCACACCTAATACAGACCCTAACACGCACACACACACACACACACACTGTAAATAACAAAAAGTAGAATAGAGCCTGATCCATTGATAAGATAATGTGTTAAATCATGTAGTCTACTGAAATGAATTTGAGATGCCATGGATTTAACTAACATTACAATAAAAATGCCATTGTACTGTTTCTGAATGTACTGTTCTGATTATTGTACTCTGTAGTTTCTGTTAATCATGATTCTCTGTGCAAGAAATGGAATAAAGTAAGGCTTGCCATTATGTCAACTGATGAGCATTATGTGATGGCCCATCTCAAACTCTGAGTGTGAGCGTGTTACCTGATGCCAACCAGGAAATAAAAAACACAAAAGGCTTTATTATGAATGGTTGGATTTTAAAAAAAAAAGTTGTACTAAGACACTTAAGTAAAAAGGGCCTAGTCTGTATAACAGAAGATTTTTTTCTACAGAGCTTTATGGTGGGTTTCAGCTCCTAATTTAGCTCTCTCTTTAAAACATTGCTGTTTTTATTCACTCTTACTGCTCGCATTGCTCTGATGCTGTTGCTTTTGGCTGCAGCAGACAACTGTTTTCAGAGAAAAATGCTGAATGAAATCTAAATGTTGTGTTCACAACGTGTTCTGGCTGACCTTAAGTAGCCAAAAAGATCTATTATTTAAAGATTTAACTTAAGTTTGTAATCATTATAAAGTGTTTTTATCTCTTTATGTTACATGAGAAATTAATTCTTGAAACATATGCAAGCTATAATATAATCACTGTTCACAGCAGTGAACAAGTACTTATCAAGGTTGGTAGCTGAATCTGAAGGCTGAGTTCACAACACTTCTAGGTTGTTCTCAATATGATAATGATTTGTTATTGCACAGATATATTAATAAATACCATCCTTTATAGCGTCCTCCATCTTTAATCACAACACAGCCAGTAGCATTAGTAATCTGCAGCATTTGAAGAGTTCAGATCAAAATTCTGCAACTGAACACACAAAGGACATGAGTGAACACATGGAAGCAGAATTTGGATGTTGTTTGAATGATTTTTGTTATGAGTTGTTTAATGAAGCTGATGAAGGCCACAGGCAAAAATATATTGGAACACATTACATACACAATAATAGTACAGGTATGTTAAAAAGCTGTTATTCTGTAATGTAAATGTGACACTAGAGGGGCCTCAGGTAACAAAAAGCTTTTTGCCCCTACTTACCATTTTTCAAGGCAGGGCTGGAGATTTAAGGAATTTCTGGACAGTCAAACATGAATCCTAAACTACATCAATCCAATGAATGTGAAAGTCAAACCTGATGCATTTTAGGGGTTTGGGTCAAAAGCACAGGTGCCCATTTTGCCTGGTTAATAAACCAAGCTTGATTATAATCCAGTGCAGTGTCAAAGCTTAATGTGCACTAGGCTTGTGATGTTAGACTGCAGAAGAAAAAAAAAATCATCTTGTTTTATATGAACCTGCCACTTCCATGTGACACACAAACACAAGTACCATTTCATCTTGTGTGGATGTATGTCTGTGCATGTGCATACACAAGACTTCAGACACAAACACAGCTTCAGGAGACAAACCCACTCTTTCTGTCAGACTCTCATAAATCTTTTAGGCTGCTCCCTTTGGCCCGTCTTCATGCTTCTGTGGGTCAAATCAGACCTGGGAATCACAGGTGACCTCAGCACAGCAGGCCTGGAAACACACAATTACACCTTGACTGCTGTCTGTGCACCGACACAGACTCACATGTTGAAAGTTATATTTTTCAGTTGCAGTTGACACAAGAAGGCTCCTGTGCTGATTATTAGGCAGGTCAAAATCATGAGCATGAACAGAACTGCCTGTGACTGTATTTTCACAAGCTATTTTGTTCTCACTTTGAGAAGTTTTCCCAACAAGTCAATACCAATAACTCATCAGCAGCAAATAATGATATATATTTTGTGTGTTATCAATTTGAATCTCATAGTTCCATGCCATACTGTATGAATTCTAAAAAAAAAGAAAAAAAAAAGAAATATATAAAGTTCAATCTATAGTTATGTGTACAATATTCAAATGCTTATTTGCTAATCTTTCTGAGTGCTCCGTTCCGTTTTCTTTCCGCTTATCCATGAGGGTCGCGGGATGTTGCCGCTTTTTTCCCCCCTAAGGGGTTGCGGGGCTTACTGGGGCCAAATCCAGTCTTACTCTATGGGCGTAGGCCAGGGTACACCCTGGACGAGTCGCCAGCTCATCGCAGGACCCTTACTGATGGCAGTGGCTGCCTTCACAAGGTGCCAACTGCACATCAGGAGCAACTTCGGGGTTCAGTATCTTGCTCAAGGATACTTCGACTTGTAGCTCAGTCCCGCCCTGGGGAGCTGGGATTTGAACCAGTGATCTTCTGATCACCAGTCAACCAGCTCTACCCACTGAGCTACTGAGCCAGCTCTACCCACTGAGCTACAGCCGCCCTTTCTGAGTGCAATATTGGAAATTCGGTACCACTCTAGTGTCCAACTGCAGCTAAAGGACAGTTAGCTGAGCATAAAGACTTGATGCAGGGGGATGATGCTATCATGTCTTTGTCCAAAAAACAGAGATGGACCATTTGATCCTTCAAGGGCCATAGGTTGTGGGGGAGGGACCAACATTCCTCTTTGAGTGTGTTTCATCCTACAGCTCTATTCTATTTACCCCAAGTGTCTGACACAGTCAGAACTATCTACATGAATGTGTTTTTATATATAGAAACCATCTCTTCGTAAAAAGTTAAATAATGCATCCAGCACTGTTATGCAGAGTCCCTGAGACACTGACAGACACAAACACTGACATTGTTATTGACTCGTAAAACAACAATGTTGTTTAAACATTTCTGTTTGTGTATGGATGAAACAAACAAGATACAATGTGTTTGTAAGTGAGCTTCATTCTCTCTGTATTGAGACATGGAGATCAAGTGATATATTTCATAGTGAAATGCAATACATAGAAGTGGTATAATTCTGGGGGAAATGTAATTAAATAACATATAATTAAAGTATACCTTTATTTAAAGTAAATATTCACAATAGACTTAAAAAATAGTCCACCTTTGTCTATTTTTGTGTGTTGTCTGTAGTAAAACTAAATGTTTTATCATTATTTTAATATAATTGTTTTTATGGTCTGACCTAACATTTGACACAAATGTAACCTCCATCAGCAGAGCTCTCTTACTGCTCTGAAAGCTGAACCACTCTCAATTGTTGCTATGACTATATTAGGTCTTACAAACTTTCCTTGGAATACGTCTGCCATGCTGTATGTATTTTTTTGTTTAGATAAACCCTGCGTTAGGACTATAGCATACACTAGGCTTAATATAGACTCAATAACACTACAACGTATAGAGGACCACAGTGCATGCACACACAGAAGATGGACAAACTAATCTGATCCCATTTTTACTGAAAGGACCATGTCAGCCACAACACTGAGCTAATATTGGTGCAGTCACATGTAACCAGGGCATTAGTGTCCTCACAAAATGTTTGTGAGTTCTTCAGTCTCCCTTATGTTAAATTGAACATAATATAAAGTAAGTAATAACAACTATCACATGGCGCTTGTTTGCCCTTGGGAGTGCTGCTGTGCTCATATTACCCATAATTTGCAGTTTCTGATGCATCCAATCATTCTGGAATACTTTACACACTGGAAAACAGTGCCAGAGGATGCACAAATTGGGGCAAGTACAGCATACACCAAGAAATTCTGGCATATATTTGTAGTTCTGACCACCAAATCAAATTTTGTTTAACCCTTGATGTAACACCATAAGCACCTACTTATCCTGCACTACTTACCACTTCTACCTCCGCCATCTTGTGCAATTATCCTGTGCAATAACACTATTTTATTTATATTCGTACACTGAGTCTGTTTATTTTCAAACACTGTATTTAAACACTGTATTTATTTATGCATCCAACCTTCAACAAGGCAATACTCTGACACTTTATTTAAATGTATATAATGCACATATTTGCTTCCTGTATATAATGCACATAGCGTACAGTCCATCCTATATTTTATCTTTTCTCTCTTACCTAAATCTTTTTTAGTATTTTTTTGTATTTTTAAGTCTTATTGTAAGTACTTATTGTATGTCTGCATGTCTGCCTACCTACTGTCACAAGTGAATTTCTCCGATGTGGAATGCATAAAAGTTAGAAGTCTAAATGATGGCTCTCAAGACACAAGAAGGTACAAGGTAAATGTATTTGGATTTTGTACACGACTGTGAGGTTTCAAGAATACCCCTTTGTGCGAGTCATTCACAGCAACACACACACACACACACACAGCTGCTCCGTAATTTGGTGGTAGGCAGCAGATACTTCTGTATCTTTTGCTAGATGGCAGCAGGGTGAACAGACTGTGGCTGTGGTGGCTGTTGTCTTTTAGCATTCTTTAGGCTCTGAGCAGTGATCTCACACTGATCACTGATGCTCGAACTACTTAGATTTACTCACTTTACTTGAATATTTCCATCTGATGCTTCTTT
Source organism: Sparus aurata (assembly GCF_900880675.1). Classification (NCBI taxonomy): domain Eukaryota; kingdom Metazoa; phylum Chordata; class Actinopteri; order Spariformes; family Sparidae; genus Sparus; species Sparus aurata. The sequence goes on along the minus strand of NC_044203.1, from coordinate 6,868,115 downwards.
AAGTGTCTACTCAACTACATCTCAAGTTATATACAGTCGGGTGAAAAAGTTTGGGCACCCCCTGAGGTTGCATAATAATTTACTCTGTCTTCACAGAAAATGATCACAGTGGCATAACATTCATCTTCTGAGTACTGGGGTGTTTTCCAGACAAAGATTTTTAGTGTAGCAATATTAAGTCATATGAAATTAAATCAGACGTGAAAAATAGGCTGTGCAAAAATTTAGGCACCCTTGTCATTTTTTTTATTTGACTACATGTAGCTACTCAGCACTGATTAATTGGAACACAAAATTGGTTTGGTGAGCTCATTAAGCCTTGAACTTCATAGACGGGTGCATCCAATCATGAGAACATTTATTTAAAGGGATAGTTCAACATTTTTGAAAATTGGCCCATTGCCATGATCTCTCTAGTCATAGCAGTAGGTTTGTTACCTTCAATTGTCAGTCCAAGCTGCTTTTAGATCGGCGGAGCCGAGTACTGAGCGGCGCGGCTACACTACGGAGGCTAATGGAATTTATTGGTTTCCCTCATCAAACTCAGCATATACACAACCAAAAAACTCCAAAACGCTGTGGTGGACAAGTTGTGACCTGCACATTCACCACGCTATGAGATAATAACGGAACGTTACGAGACGTGAAGCAATGGGCCAATTTTCAAAAATGTTGAACTATCCCTTTAAGCTGGCCAATTGCAAGTTGTTCTTCTCTTTGACTCTCCTCTGAAGAGTGGCAACATGGGGGCCTCAAAACAACTCTCAAATGACCTGAAAAGAAAGATTGCTCACTATTATGGTTTAGGGGAAGGCTACAAAAAGCTATCTCAGAGATTTCAGCTGTCAGTCTCCACTGTAAGGAACATAGTGAGGAAATCGAAGACCACAGGCCCAGTTCCTGTTAAGGCCAGAAGTGGCGATTATGTAATAGTGTCATTTAGCGGGTTCTCAATCACACATTATAAACGGTCCACGGGTTTAGATTGACAGCGGGGACACCTGGGAAACACCCCGACGTCATCATCATGACGTGTACTGTCACGTCTCTTTAGGAGCGGCGGCTCAGCTTTCTGTGTGAATTACATGGCGGTTCGTCTTTATTCCAGCGGTGCTTCGCTCTGTGTGAATGACCAACGGAGGAGAATTGAAGAACTGCCACTGCAGCGTTAATGCAGTGTCTCTGTGTGAGAGGGGCTATTCTCTCATTTTTTTTTTTTTTGATTGACCATCCCGATTGGCCAGTGGGTGCTCAACGTTGTCAGTGGGTGCTCGAGCACCGGAGCACCCACTGGATCGGCACCTATGCAGGAGAGTGATGCGGAAAAGGCCTTTTGTCCACATATGCCACAAACAAAGTCGCTTGAGGTATGCAAAAGCACATTTGGACAAGCCAGCTTCATTCTGGAATAAGGTGCTGTGGACTGATAAAACAAAGATTGAGTTATTTGGTCATAACAGTGGGCGTTATGCATGGCAGCAAAAGAACACAGCATTACAAGAAAAAACACTTGCTACCCACAGTAAAATTTGGTGGAGGTTCCATCATGCTGTGGGGCTGTGTGGCCAGTGCCGGTACTGGGATTCTTGAGAACAATGTTCAAGAATCAGCCACAAAGTTGAAGTGACGCCGGGGCTGGATATTTCAACAAGACAACGACTCAAAACACTGCTCAGTATCTACTCAGGCATTCATGCAGAGGAACAAGTACAATGTTCTGGAATGGCCATCCCAGTCCCCAGACCTGAATATCATTGAACATCTGTGGGATGACTTGAAGCGGGCTGTCCATGCTCGGCAACCATCAAACCTAACTGAATTGGAGATGTTTTGTAAGTGGGAATTGTCCAAAATACCTTCATCGCCAATCCAGACATTCATTAGAGGCTATAGGAAGCATCTAGAGGCTGTTATTTTTGCAAAAGGAGGCTGTACTAAATATTGATGTGATTTTTATGTCCGGGGGCCCAAATATATGCACCTGTCGAATTGTGTTTTGATGCATATTGCACATTTTCTGTTAATCCAATGAACCTCATTTCACTACTGAAGTATTACTTCATCCACCAGTTATTAAATGAAATTGCTGGGGTGCCCCAACTTTTTAATGTGACTGTACTATATTTGCCTGACAGCTTTAGTTGCTGGTTACTTCTCAGGTTATAATTTTACTTCCCGTTTAAAGCATTAATCTCCAGATTTGTTCATCTTGAATGTTTCTGCTAAACTGATGGATGAAGTTGGTGTAGCTAAAATATTCTGTCTTCTGCTAAATAAACTCTTTAAAAACCATCTTGGGTTTTCAAAAGATAAAATGCATCATCACAGCTGGAAACAGGCTGTTTTTTTTTTACTTTTGAAAGGAATGTGGTACATGCAGGACAACCATGCTACGAGCATTTCATTACCTAGAATGTGATACATGGCTGTACATTAAACTACCCCAACAGTTCCCAAATGAGCTCAACCATCAGATATGTGCTCAGTCAAATCAGTCAAACTGAACAGGATTGCTTTTAACTACATGATCAGTTGTCTCCTCTGAGTTGTTTTTGTGACGTTAGCCATGGTGATTTGACTGTGGTGTCAGATTAATTGAAAAACAATTTTCAACCAGATTGAAATTGCACTACAGGGAGTGTTTGGCTTTCTGCTGCGACTAATTTGATGCTGGTATTCATAAAAATTGGACGCACTGCCTTGAAACTTTGTATAATTTAATACATTATGAATAAAGAGTATAATGAACATGATAGTAATAACAATTAATTAATCATGTTTTTTTGGTAGCTCAATATCGCCCTTTATTGTCCAGCCGCCCCTATTCAGTACGAAGACATCGCCAATCAAAGTACAGTTGAGTGGCAGCATATTCAGTTGTGCCCTCAGTTGTGTGGTGCTCATTAATGAGACCTAATGAGCCAGAAACCTAACGAGGGTTAACGAGCTGAATGATCCTAACAAGGTCCAGTACATGCCAGTTGACTCACTGTTTCTGGAGATTAACTGCCTTGTTGACAAGAAGGCTAGACAGCTCTGAAGGCATTCTAACACACCTGGGAGGATTTTAGAGGTTTATGTAATATTTATTGTTTGAGCTGTGTGTAGAAACGTAACAGGTGCATATGAAATTAAGATTACAGTACTTATTGTGGTGCATTTTTGTGTGCCAGTTTCTATGCATTATATTCTTGTGAAACTTTCCCTTCATTAACTGCATACCTTGATACACTCTTGGCTGATGTATTAATGATGAAAGTTATAGGCACATTCTTACTTTTCTGCATTACACAGTCCTTGCTAGGCCTTTCCTCAGAAAAAAAACCTGTGGCGCACAGGAAGTGATGATGAGCTGATGATGCCAGTTTATTTGGAAGGAAGGTGAATAGCCACTGAGACTGAACAGGAAAACAAAGTGCCACCCACAGAACCTCAAAAGATAAAGACAACACACTGACAGGTTATTTACATCATTGAAAGTGCAGCAGAGAAACACACTGTTGCTTGAACTTGTTGGGCAAATTGAACAGAAAAATAACACGATAATGTGACCACAGAGTATCATCTCTAGGAAAATGTGTAGGGGGGTGTGGGGACAGATCTCATTAACCTCTGTCTGGTGCAGAGGGAACGAGGAGCAACATAGTGACTCAGCTTTATTATTAAAGAGACTATACCCTTCTGGTACGTTATTATGTGAGGGTGTTTTTAATAAAGCCTTTCATTTACTCATGTGCACCATTTAAACAGATTCCAGACCAGAGCAGCAGGTGTACGTCAGAGCTGCGAAGAGTCTGAGATATGGACATGTATACTTACACCAATTCCAATGAGCTCCTACTTCTTAAATGGTTGATTTCATGAGTGATTTTTGCATTCTGTTTGGATTATATTCTTGTTAAAGGTGCTCTATGTAGTTTTAAGGAAGATTTTTTTAATGAGAAGAGACAGATCTTTTTTTTCTACCTAAACATACCTGATAAACAAACTCTTTGTTTTGATGACTGAATACTCAGACTGACCTTAAAGGACAACACAATTTCATCCAGTTTTACTTCAAAAATAAACATTTCTGAGTTTGTATTATCACCTCATTAATATTATAAATATTAAAGATTTGTGTTTGAATTTCTTCTTGAAAACCACATAGTGCCCCTTTGATATCATACAGATGGTTTGTACTGAGGTCCTGCAGTTATGTGGTAAAGTAGTAACAAGGACCATATTGAAGGACAGAAGCAATGTACTGGAGTTCATAAACAACAAAAGAGCATGTGTTTTGTTGTGAAGGTTAGAATCCATCGCCTGACCACTTGTCTCACACTGTGTGGTAATAAAGATAATATTAGTAATGTTGGCACAGTAGTGAACAATCCCCCAATTATGCAGAGGATATTGAAATGTAAAATAACTATAAATATAACCAGCACCTGCTAGCATAACTCTTGCATTGAGCTATGTCTATTTAGTATTTATTCAATGAGACTAACATTACTGCAAAGACCACATCCAAGGACACTGGTAAAGCGTGCTGCAGCATTAGAAGGCATAAAGAAGTGTTTGAAATGAACCATAACTGTCTCTGTTTAGGCCATTTGTGAACTGACGTGTGTCAAGCGATGTCTGGTGATTGGGGGTTTGTCAAGCAAAACAAAATATGTTTTTTGAGTGTTGTGTACGGATTGTCGGGTGGAGTAGGGGGAATAAGCTGCTCTGCTGCTCAGAGCTGGCCAGATCCTAAGGAGAGCAGGGCCAGACCTCCTGGAGGAATAAACACCTGGAGTCATATCTGAGTCTGTTCTGATCTGGAGCATTTTCTGATGGGAGGAGAGCCAGATAGTACTATTTAGCTTTTGGAATAAAACAATGGATTAATCCTCACTCCCATTTATCAACCTGACTGCAGCAGAGATCTGTGGAAGTGACCTCCATTGTTGAATGTTCTGTAATGTTCACTGCAGCTAGAGCTGGAGGGGAAATGTACTTTAAAACATAAACGTTACAATGCGTTACAAAGAGGAGAGGGGGAAAGGAAGGGAGTGCACCTGGGTCTTTGGTTAGTGCTATGTTCAATGAGAGGTCTACCTGAATTCAAACATACTTTTACCCACTCTCAGTGCGTGCCCTTGCTCACCAGCATAAGGCTCATGAACTGTAAAGTTATATTATCTCATACATATCATATGCATACCATATTTTTTTAAGTTATGATAGTAGCCAATATTTACAGACTGATTGTACTGACATCAACTTCAAATACAATGTGTACAATTACAAACATGAACTTCATAGTTTAAACCTACCACTATGGCCCTTGCAATTGATTATATTGTTTTTTTAGTCAACATGCTGCAGACATACTGCAGATTTTCTAAATGTTTTCACTATCTCATGTGAACATCCCTATCCAAGTGATCAGTATTGATGTATCTCCATGCTTGCTGAACTTAAAATAGTGTGTTTTCTTTGGACCAGTATGGCAGGTATTGGAGGCCATAAAGTCAGCTGTAGGATCTCAACTGTCTAATCTTACAAGTATTTGCATTTTGTGGTGGAGGATCATAACCAGGTTGTAAGTAGAACATCAAAATGCAAAAAGAAGAAATTGGAGCAACAGACAAAAAGTAGGCAATTTATTGAAAACTGCATTTAAACTCAAACAGGCTTGATGTTCATCAACAATACCATAGCCTTAAAAAGTCAAAATCTGTTCTAAAATCTGGCTTTCATGTCATTTTCTGTCAAACATTCACACTGTCTTGACTGCTGTATAAGCAAGGCCTCTCGTAACACGCCATTGCTGCCATGGTTGGACGAAGTAAGACAGTCACTTTAAATGTATTTAAATATCCTGAAAGTTTTGTGGTAATAAAGGGTAGACCAAAAAATTGTCACCTGTGCAGAGCCAGAGGATCCGACGGGCTGTCCTCCATGCCACAAACTTGTCCGCTTGGACTTTGCAAGGGAGCACCAGACATTGCAGGGACATTGAAACGTGGAGGAAAGTTTTATTCTCTGAAGAGAAAAAATGTTGCCTGAGGGCTTCCAACATTACTGCCATAACAAGGAGCGTCCACTGGAGATGCTTTCTGCAGCACAGTGGAGAAGGCTCCATCATGAGGGAAGTTTACAAAAACGGACGTCAGTTCCAGACTGTGGATGCCCGTCATGAAGCCATCATCACCACATGGAGCAACGTTCCCACCAGTCTCCTGGAAACACTTGCATCAAGCTACCTAAACACATTTTTGAAGTGATTAACAAAAATGGTGGGTCTAATCACTACTGAGTCCTTTCTTTAAACTTTTATTTCTGTTTTTGAGTTATTTTGGGCTTATGGTCTTAAACATGTGATCAGCTGATGAACAGCCCGATTGAGTTCAAATTAAGTTTTCAATAAATTGCCTACTCTACTTTGTCTCTAGCTCCATTTTGTTATTTTTGCAATTTGATGCTCTACTTACAACCTGGTTACGATCCACCACCATGAAATGTGAATACTTGTAATTTTCCCCGGATCCTAAGATTTTGTTCAGGAGTAAAGAATCATCAATCAGCTGCCCTTCGTCTGTCCACGGGAGTCCCACAAGGATCCATACTGGGCCCTTTGCCATTTATGTTGTTAACTGCTGTGCATGTTTTGCAGATTGCCTTGGCCAGTAATTTTGTAATTTGAATCTTATTTTTTATATTCTGTTCTGTTTTTAGGGTGACTTTAACATCTGTCTAGGGACTACAGATGAAAAATAGCCTCTTGGCTAATTCTGGCACATTTACAGCAATGTTATTAATGTGCACTGTCCCTGTTTTCAAATAAACTTATATAAAAAAAAAGAGTGTATATTGACTAGGGGTGGGTAAAAATATCGATTCATCAATGCATTGCAATATATGTTTTCCCAATTCAATATCACTTCATAAAATACTCTGAATCGATTCAGGCAAGCGACCAGCCACGGTCCCTCGCCGGACCTCTCGGTCCCCGCCTCAAGCAGCTGGAAGCGTCTCGCCCGCGACCTCGCTCGAGGGTCGGAGGGTGATGCGCCGCAGAAACCCCGTCGGAGCTGCGGAGGCGGGTAGCTGATGTCTGACGCACTGCTCTTTCAGAGACAGTAAACTCCCAGCGCAGCCGGTCTCACCCTGGCCACTGCACCGTGTGACCGCGGGTTGCACTCTCCTCAGGGGATAGAGGGGGGTTCAGCGTCAACATTTTACCCCCTCGTTTCTAGCTGGAGGGCGGAGGGACGGCTATCATGTCTATGTTTATATCAGACAAATGTACCATGCAGTCCCAGAAACAATGGCACTTTCTCAGCTTAACTATGGTTGCACTATTTTATAACTAAACACATCGAGTACCTTTGTTTACATTTCAATTCGAACTAGAAATTCCTAGAAGAAAGATTTATAATTTAAGATGACTTTTTTTTATTAAAAAATTATCAACAGGTACTCTAATGAATTATTTGTTTATTACTACTTATTACTGAATCGATAGTTATACTGACAGGTAACTCGTTGATTGGACTGCTTTGGTGATTGTCATCCTACATCAGTAGTGCATCATCATGACCCACATGGGGAAATACAAACACCACAGGAGTGTATGCAGCCTGTTAATAATTCTGATGTACATTTAGGTGTTGCATGTTGAATAATGACTAATAGGTAGAGGTAGGATCAAAGGGATGTGTCTTGTACAGTAATGATTTGTGTGGTGCCTGATGTGCTCAGCTCTGAGGAATAAATAGGCCTACTTAAAAACACAATCACATACAGCAGTGACATTATTTGTAATAGATTGTCAGTGTGTGTTCTTGCCTGATTTGAACGTGGCAACGTAACAAATAGAACAGATGCTGAAAGATCACTGCAGATTGTGAGTCAGCCTCGGAGCGTTCAGAGTGCAGTGCATTCTGTCTGAACAACCCAAGTGGTATAACATGGGCACCAAAGGGAAACAGACATTTCTTCAGTGCGCCTTGTAGTGTTTCCGCCTAAACTGTGTAAAATGCAGATCCCAGCAAGTTGTGAGACCTGCTTCTGCGCAAGAAAAACTCACGGTAGACTATGCCAAAGAGCACAAAGTCCTGGTACCCCGTACAAGTTAGTAATGGCCTACTTAAAGCCCTGGATCTGAGCACATTTTGATGGACTTTAGTAAACTGTCAGAGTATGAAGGATACTTGCTACCACATAAAAAGATTTTACATCAATACATGGTCTGGCTACAGATATATTATAAAATGTTTCCTATTGACTACAATTCATGATCAGCAGATGGATTGATTAGTGATGAGGTGCTTGAAATTGTGCCATATCTGTAATCACAAATTCATATTAGTCTAATTGGAAGCAATACGAGACTCACCTTTTCAAGCATTCCTTGTCTGGTTGTTTGGTCCAGAGTAGGGTTAGACCGACAGCATTCACACCAGCCCAAACAAGCCGCACTAACCAGGAAAATGCACCACGTTCCAATTTAACTGAGCCAAAGAAGTGAGGTCTGAAAGCACCTTTAAGCCCCATTACATGAGCGTATGTAAAGCTTGTGAAATTAAAAAAAAAATGGCTTGCACACTGCAATGCTCCAATATTCACTTGTAACGCACCAAGGTAGTGACGTTTGGAGAAACACTGCTATTCATCACACACTGTAAAACAGGAGTACAAAAACATGTGCATTTATACACCCCCAGACAAACAGATATTGTACAAAGTCTCGAATAGACATAGTATCTGACGTACCAGTGTGAGATTATACTCAAAAAGTCTCCTCAACCAAAACAAATGCAAAACACTAGAATATGTATATACACACATTCTGTATCATAGAAGGAAGACACTACATTATGTGTCTGTCTAACCCCCCCATATGAAAAATACAACATGCAACAATACATCATAAATACACTAATATATATAAGAATATTTCATAGAGGGAAGATACACAATAGCGTGTCCTTAACCACCAATGGGCTTAAAGCTGTCATCAAGTATGAAAACAAACTAAAGAGGTGCCTCTACGTATATATATCCTTACCATTGTGCAACATCTACAGTCAGAGATACAAAAGCTGTAGATAATAAGAAGTCAACTACACAGAACATTTAACTATCACAAGTGGTACACAGAATATAAAAAGCAGTCACAAAAAAGGTCAATTTCCTAATCTCGGCCCTGGGGTGACAGTGTTTATAGTGTAAATCCAGAATAGTTCATTCGTTTTAAGAGAAGACTGTTAAGTTACTGTCTTCAGATCAGTTTTAAGTCCAGTGTGCTGTTGACTGATCAGTGACAACTACTCTCAGTGCTTTCTAAGGTGCATTTCAAGTGAACGTGACAGATATTTACATTTTTGTTTGTGGTCAGGAGGACAGAAAAATGCGATTTTCCCTATAAAAAAACGGCAGAGAACTGATATTATAATGAACACTTTACTGGACCCAGATTCAACTGAATTCCAAATCCTTATTGTTCCCCATATTTACATAACCTTCACACTATTTTCTGCATTGCATTTGAACATGTGATTGTGCTTGTTGATTTGGTATTTTTGTTTAATATGAATGTTACTGGCCACCATTACATTTCCCTTAATACATAATTAATTCTGAGAAATCGTTCCATTTTGAGCATACTCAAAAGAGATTGGGTTGGCACTAATTCAACCTGATGTGAAGTGGTTGGTACTCTCTTCAGTCAGCAGCAGTATACTGAAGCTTCAACTATATGAAGATTATTTTGTTGATACTAAAGACTTCACAATATCCGCTGCACCTCTGTGGATGTCATTTTGGACTGTGAATTTCATTGCAACTATTACATCGGATCCCCTAACCGACCCCCACCCCATAGAAGATCTATTCACACATTATCATATTCACTTGACAGTCCTGTGTGTCATATATTGTGGAGATGAAACCCACAAAGTGGCCTCCTACACTCAATGATTGAAGATGCTATCTCCACCATTCAATCTTGCTCCTCACTGCTGTTATGTTTGATGAATAGCTGGCTTGACATACAGTTCCTCAGATCTCATTTGGATTGTAGCCTGTAGCTAGAGGGCCTGGCACCATTACACTCTGGCAGACACACATGCCTACATGAACACATGCAGGGATCACACACATGCACAGACAAACATATAATCAGACAAGCAAACAAACCAATATTAAACACCCATTTGCATCACTCAAAGTCTAATTTAGGTCATCCTCATCAGACTTGACACTCTGTTTTTCCCTCTCTATCTTCCTCTGTCTGTCCCTAAAGAAAAACGTTATATTTCACCAGCAAGAAAAGGCCAGCAGGTCATGTATACTATGTGTCAATGCAAACCCAGGGGAATTCTCCGGTCAGACTGGGAAACATGAACTAGCAATGAGGCTTGCTGTTGTGATGACAATAGCAAACTGTGGACAATGTTAACGGCTGTTTTTCTGAGAACAGGCGCTCTCTTATCACTCATAAAGTGAGTCCCACCTCCCTACATAGCCCCATTTGTGTGATAACAGTCATAAAACTCAGTGACGGCCCTGTGGATGTGATGGAACCGTTGAATCCCAGTATCTTTCTCCTCCGAAGTTTTCTCATATCCGTCGCCCACGCAGCTATGCTGATTATACAGAAACATAACAGATGTTCGTTTTACTTGGCTCTCCCACACACTGCAACATCAGCCACATACTCTTGTTCACCACACCAACCCCTGCACTGAGAGATCACTGGCTGACAGAATTTGTGTGCAAACTAAATAAGTGGATGTGAGTGTATTTATGAGATGCAACATTACAGGAAATACATGTGGAGGAGGACAGACAGTTTTTTTCTGAAACTAAAGGAAATATGACTTTGGTGTGTGTGTGTGTGTGTGCGCGCTTGTGTGTGTGTGTGTGTGTGTGTGTGCATGCTATTGCGTTAAATCGATGTCAAAACAACCAGAGAGACACGCAGCAACGCACGCACGCACGCATGATTATTTTGTTATGCGTGCGTGCGTTGTTACATGCAGATTGTATTTCACGCGTAACAAAAAGCTGCGTACGTATGAATCAGCGTGTGCACATCTGTCTGTCACTGTGTGTGAACGCCTAACAACATTTGTAAACAGTGACAGACAGACGTGCACACGCTGCTTCATACGTACGCAGCTTCTTGTTACGTGTGACAGAGTTTGCGCACATCATTTCCGCGTACGCGCGTGACAAAAATGTTCAATCATCTTCATGCGAGCGTTAACACGTGCGTTCGCAAAAAGACGCATGAATGTTACGCGTAGTCACTACGCGTCGCGTGATTACCGGCGTGCAGCAGTCATTGCGCGTGAACGGGGGGCCATTATAAGTCAATGAGGAAACTACATTACACGTCAGGCTTGCTGCACAGGTGTCAAAGCAAGCGCGAGTGACACGTTCAGTTGATACGTGCGCACACTTTTTGAAACGTTTTTAACGCCATATGTGTGCGTGGGTGTGCGTGTGTGCGTGTGCGTGTGTGTGTGTGTATGTATGTTTCATAGACTAACTTTTAACAGGTACATTCACTACAAACAACACGGACATTAGCAACTTTTTGTAGACAAATGTACAGGAGAATTGATACTGGAAGCTGACAAACAAAACAATATTGATCCACTGAAGCAGTTGACTGTTCTGCACATTTCTTAATGCAAATTTGACATTAGTGGTTGAAGGAGAGAAGCATATCATTCTAAATTCGCCCTACCTCACTTTCTAAGCCAGTCCTGGAGCCAAATGTGTAAAAGTCTGTGTATATTCAGGTGTAGAATTCTGTGTACACACAGAATGGGAAACATGCGTACGCAGTCTTTTCGTCAGATATATGAAATCCCTAGCACATCTGTTTCCACATGTTTTCCTCATACCTCTCAGTCATCCTGAAATTTTACGTTTGGTACCTTTATTAGTTAGTTACATGCATGGCCGTAACTAGCTATGAGGTACCCGAGGTAAATACCTCGGTTACTATTTGCTGGGATTTTTTTATAAAAATATACATTTTACAAAAAAAATATGAAAATCTAATTCATTGAAAGATCACAAATTATATTAACCGTTACAATGTAATCAGGAGTTGTGTTTTGGAAAAGAAAAAAAAGCGCATCATGTGTACCGGCACTGACTGGACATGTTTTGGTTTTGGGGTGAGGAAGAAGAGATCCTCCGCGTGTGATGATACCTGAATGAGAGGTAAGGAACGAACATACTCGCCAGTTCGCGTATCTGTCATGATAATAGTTTTGTTGAAACAAAAAGAAAACACCATTTTGCAGCAGCTGCATGTACTTGCCCAAGACAAATTTCAACTCGGGGGACAATAAAGTTTATCTCATCTCATCGTCATCTCATCTCACTAGCTAACGTTAACCCCCGTTAACGCTGTTCCGAAACCCCCCCACTCCGAAACACCGCTGTTTCGCCCCCCCAACCCCCGCAGCTGTCCATGGTGCTGAACCGAGTGACGTTGTGTACACTCTGCGTTGTGGCTTGTCTGTGAAACGTGTGCTGCTCAGGAACTGGGCAGATCTGTCCCACTTGCTCTCTCCCCACTCCGTTGGGGGAGATCTCCACTTCACAGAGTAAACAAAATACACTTTTTTTCTCTCCCCTCTGCGCTCGAGCGTGGCTGAACCTGGCTTGAGCCCACACGGGCGCGAGCCTGCTGCAGCCGCCACTCCTGCTGACAGCAGACCGGGGGAGAAAAAAAATGTCATTTCTTTGCTCGTTGCTTTGGTTGGGTTTAGGCAATGAAGAAAGGAGTTGGTTAAGTCGTTAAAAGACCAGGTAGAGGCTAGACAGGCCAGAAGCGTATTTGTTTGTTTTGCAGTTAATTATGCACATGATCCGTTTGACCCCAAAAAGGAAAAAAGGATCAACGTGCAGCCTCCGTTTCCTTTCTGATTGCGTCCGTCTGTCCGTTCGGAGTGTGGGGGGGGGGCTCACCAACACAGATTTAGACAGATTTGTGAACAATATTTGAGAGAAATAGGTCTTTTGTGTATATAGAAAATGTTTTAGATCTTTGAGTTCAGATCATAAAAAAGAGGAGCAAAAACAACAGTGTTAATATTTTTCTATATATTATTTTCTATATTTTATGTACTTTCAGTGAGTTGAACCCTCTGGAGAAAGGATCCAGCCAGCCCTCCAAAAGGTCAATAATATATACAGTATTTGAGAGTGCCAAAAGTTAATAAAAATCCAGTCAACAACATTATGTGATTGTGTATTTGTGTAATTGCACAGTTTAAAACATTATTTATTTTACTTTTTATTCATAAATAAGTGCTCAAAATTGTTTTGCTTGCGCGCTTTGCGCGCTCGCATGGTTTGTACCTCACTAGTTTCATAACCCTGGTTACGGCCCTGGTTACATGTAGTGCCAGTTTCACCTCAAGGGTTATTTCTCCCCAATTATACAGGAAAACAAACTTTACTTATGTATATAAAGATCATGTTTTTACTTGTTTATTTCCATAAGGATCATTATCATTGTAATTGTCATAATGCATACTGACACATATTTACAGCAGACAGTAAAAACAAGGTTAACAACTTGTGCATCAATGTGTGATCATAGGGTTACATCTATATTTTAAAAACCCTCACTAACACAATTTAGCGAAAAAAATCAGCTCTAAATACAATATCTCCCTAATTCACACATTTCATGTCATTTTCGCCAACTTGCATCATCAAATAATTGGACTGAAAAGACTGTGTGCATGTAATGCATGGTGTTAAAGATGTGTACCAGTACGCACATTCTTGTGCTTGGTGGATATTTATACATTCGGAAATCTGCGTGGAAAGTGGCAATGGAAAAGATACACACCGAGTTGTTTTTTAGACCACAGCATCAGGTGCATATGGAAATCCTATAGCAAATGTTTTTTTATGTAACAGTGAAAACATTTATTTTTGAAGGCTAAAAGCCAACAAGCAGAATATTCATTACATCAATCTTTTTTCAATATATTTGCTCTGAAATTATTAGAAATGTTCGGATTGTACAACACATATGATCATTTTTTTCTGTTTTTCCACAAATGTAGAAGGCACATTGGAGCAATTCTGGTGAAGCAATGATATCTACCCCTGCTGAGCTTGCCTTGAATGTGCCAGAGATTGTGAATTTCTCAAACTGAATAAATACTGCGCATATAAACACAGAAATGCTAGAGGTCGTTATAACTTAAATACCTGCTGAAGAATTATATTTTCCATGGACAGATTTAGGTAGGCTTCAACATATCTGCAGATTTCATGTGAAGTAACACAACATGTTTTCACCAAATATTCTGCTTCAATATGTGTTCATCACAAAAACAATATTTTCCGTGTGGATATCTTAATGCACCTGATGGCGTGATCTAACAGTTATCTAACAGCACGAGATATTATATTCATATACCTGCAATAATTAACTAGAAAATAAAAACTTTTTCAGTTCTTATAATATCTGTCATGTTGTAAATAACTAAATACATGTTAATAATTAATTCCCTAGCCATATTACTTTCACTGATATTTTTTATCAGAAACTCCTCAAGCAGTGGCTGATGATAAAAGAGATGCAATCAGTTTATAAAAGTGTGTTCACAAACATTCTTTACATATCTTGGGAGGTGACAGAGGCCAAACCTGTTAGGATGTCCATTGAATAAAAACAACACTGTAACGCATAACCTGTCTAGGTTAGACCTCTCTAGGTTCATAAATTGTGGGGGGTAATCAACAGTCCTCTTTGAGTGTGTTTCGTCCTGCCCCTCTCCCTTATTTACCCTTATTTACTATCTACCTAGTTAAGTGTCTAAGTAACTCTTCTTCAAAATCTCTTTATTTACAGGATTCTACAGTGCTATCTAATGAGTTTTGGTAATAACTTTTAACACAGTAATCATGGAAATTCAAGTACCACATGACTGTATTTGGTGTTAACCAGTATGATTTACCAATAATTTTAGTTCCATTATCATTTATTATTTTTAAAGTGATTAAAGATGTTATACAACCATAAGCTACGGATAAGACAATATTTATTTATAATGGGTCCATATATCATTCATTCTTTTGATGCTCAATTGAAAAAAATACATTCATTGTTTATGAATGTGATACAAAAAATAATCAATGCTTTGTTTTTTGATACTTTTGATTCTATGCCCGGAACAAAAACAGGGTATTAAAAAAACGGGTCGGGGGCAGAATTTGCTATAGTATTTAATTTGTCTGATTTGTGTGCAACGACAGGCAGCAAAGATTCCTAAAAGCCTCAAGCAAAGTCTGCCATTTGCCTTTTGAATAATCTTAAATTTGGAATCTTCTTTTTTTAATTCAGGGAGCTTTTGAAGACTTTTTGGCCCCATTCACCCAACTCTGAAGCCTGTCACTGAACACAGTGAGACCGAGGACTACATCTCTGTGTGTCTCCTCGGTGGCCTCAGATAGACCTTGTCTGAGCCTGGACTCATCTTGAAGAAATGAGACTAGCTTCTTCACTGAATCTACCGCACAGCGGTGATTATCTGGCTGTCACCCTAGCTCCCAAAGACAACTGAGTCTGCTAACCATGTCCGGTGCTTTCCAGGAAGTTAAGTAGCCCATCCATCACAGCAGAAAAGTAGCAAATAAACATTTTCATATGTGCAGATGCAGAGCTGATTCTTAAAGGGATATTCTGGCGTAAATTTAATCCATGGTCTAACAGACTGTGACACCGAGTATGACCCCCCCTCGAGAGATCAAGTTTTTTGACCGCTAGCTTATGTAGTTTAAACCAACATCAGAAAAGACTACACGATAACAATACACTGCAGTCTATGCCTCCACCAAGAAACCGCCATCAAAAAGCCACTCAAAGCCACAAATAATGGTCAGAACAGCACCAGACTTCAGCAACAGTACAAATAGGGTCCCAGCACATAGTTCGAGGCATCAAACATCTGCTAGTTTTGCCGGATTTCTATTGAAAAGACAACACAACTCACCCCTCTCCTGCAGCAACTTGCTCATTGTGGGGAAGCCCTGACGAGTCGATTACAGAGTGCAGTTAGAAATGCTCAATTCCGTTCTTTTCTCTGTCAGCTCTTGATAACAACTGTTATAAACTGGTAGGTAAGACACATATGAACTTTGATTGCATTTCCATGGAGTAATAATCATACATTTTCATATCCTAATTGTACTGTTTGGTGCTGTTCTGAGCATTATTTGTGGCTATGAGTGGCTTTTTGATGGCGGATTCTTGGTTGGAGGCATAGACTGCAGTGTATTGGTGTATTGTTATCGTGCAGTCTTTCCTGAGGTTGCTAAAACTACATTGCTAGCGGTCGGAAAACTTGATCTCTCGGAGGGGGGGGGCTCACTCTGTGTCACGGTGTGTTAGACCATGGATTAAATTTATGCCGGAATATCCCTTTAAATGATTTTGCTTTTTTTTGTTTTAGTTAAGCATCTCCCCTTTTGCCTTATTGATTTGTTTTTGAGACATTTCAAATTCATTCATGCCTTATCATTCATCTACTCTAGGTGTGCATCTGTATATATGTTTTGTGGTCCTTATTCATCATTCATGTCCCCAAGTAGTTCAATATATATCTTGAATTAAGTTGTTGTTATGGTGTTTTCCCTTATGACAGAGATGGAGGTCAATTGAATCATTTAAAACTTTAAGAAAGAGAACTGATTCATTTGATGTGACCAGATTATTAATCAATGGAGGTGGTGCCCCTTCTAAGGAATGTTGATTAATATTTCATATATATGGTCAGAACACTACTAGTATTAATATACGTCTAACATGTGGTTACACCAATTCCATTTACAGTTTAATCTTGAATACAACAGACACACATGAAACACATCGCCAAGGGTAGATGCTCAAAGGCAAAAATAAACAGCTGTTTCTCATTGTCAGGGAGAATGTGAAGAACATGTTGCCCGTAAGCAGCATTATGTTGTCATTTCAACAGCATAAATCATCTTTCCTCTGAGAGGAGGTGGCAGCCTGTCAGTCTGCTCTTTCTGAGGTGTTGTTGCATCAGAGGCCAATATTAGGTATTTATTTAATGTTGTCTGTGAAGTAACTGTTATGTACACATTACATGGAACAACATTCAAAAACAGAAAAAGTCTGTAACTACATTAATTAATTTTAATGGAACTGAAACAGTCAATTGCAGGATCCAGTCCAACCCAACATAATACCTAAATAAGGGTAAGGTTTAGGAAAACATTGTAGTTTTGTCTAAAACTGAGTTATATAAGCAGTTTGGAACATACCTATGTGATGTATGCAACTTAACATTATGTATATGAACCTACGCTAAATGGCTATATAACAAAATTAATCCTTTTCTTGCAGAAATGCACATTGCCAACATTTAATTCATTTGGTTAATATACCACAACATCTGTGTATTTAATGTGAAGTTAGAGCCAGCAAATGGTTAACTTGACTTAAAGGTGCACTCTGTAGTTTTGGGGAGGAAATTTTGATGAAAGGAGAAAGATCTTCATGGATTACTATTTTTTTTATTTTTTGCAAAATACACAACAGGCTGTCTTTGTTTTTATGAATGAATAAACAAGGACAACACAATTTAATTCTGTTTTACTTAGTTTTTATTTGGTGAACCCTGCTCTAGTTCAAAGGTGAATAAATCTACCTCCAGAACCTCTTATATATACAAATTAACACACTATTTCTTGTTTAATCCATACAAAATCTTTATGCACATACCGAGTGAGTATGTATTGGGATTGCTGCACTGACAAAAGGCAATTGACCTACCCTCAATACTGTGCCTGAACACATCTTTGTGGTCACAGACAGAGCACAAAGCTGCTCCTGCAGCTGAAATGCTACTCCCACTATGCTTCCACTGTAGCTAGGCTTACAGTGTTATGCATACTTGCACCTGCAGCTATCATAAGTCAGCAGGACACATACAATATATTGCCAAAAGTATTCACTCACCTGCCTTGACTCGCATATGAACTTAAGTGACATCCCATTCTTAATCCATAGGGTTTAATATGATGTCGGTCCACGCTTTGCAGCTACAGCAGCTTCAGCTCTTCTGGGAAGGCTTTCCACAAGGTTTAGGAGTGTTTATGGGAATTTTTAATCATTCTTTTAGAAGTGCATTTGTGAGGTCACACACTGATGTTTGATGGGAAGGCCTGACTCTCAGTCTCTGCTCTAATTCATCCCAAAGGTGTTATATCGGGTTAAGGTTTGGACTCTGTGCAGGCCAGTGAAGTTCATCCACACCAAACTCTCTCATCCATGTTTTTATGGACCTTGCTTTGTGCACTGGTGCACAGTCATGTTGGAACAGGAAGGGGCCATCCCCAAACTGTTCCCACAAAGTTGGGAGCATGGAATTGTCCAACATCTCTTGGTATGCTGAAGAATTCAGAGTTACTTTCACTGGAACTAAGAGGGCCAAGCCCAGCTCCTGAATAACAACCCCACACCATAATCCCCCTCCACCAAATTTTACACTTTGCACAGTGCAGTCAAACAAGTATGGTTCTCCTGGCAACCAAACCTGTCCATCAGATTGCCAGATGGAGAAGCGCGATCTGTCACTCCAGTGCACTTTGCATTGCACTTGCTGATGTATGGCTTGGAAGCAGATGCTCAGCCATGGAAACCCATTTCACTAGCAAGGACCACACCGTCAACGAGATGCGTTTAAGGATTTATTAGTGACAAAGGAAAACGAAGTGTCGAAGATCTTGGTTCTTTTGAG
The DNA here is from genome assembly GCF_900880675.1 of Sparus aurata. Taxonomy (NCBI): domain Eukaryota; kingdom Metazoa; phylum Chordata; class Actinopteri; order Spariformes; family Sparidae; genus Sparus; species Sparus aurata. The sequence goes on along the minus strand of NC_044203.1, from coordinate 6,849,327 downwards.
TTCTTTGAGTGCGTTGTGGGGATTCTTGTAGAGAATCCGCCGCCGCTCCCGGGCAGCGACGGACCCCCTCATGGACCTACGAAGGAGAGGAGAGAAAGAAGAAACAGGCAGAGAGAAATGGGGTGGGGGGGAGGGGTGCAGAATACGAGAGCGAAGCAGAGGAGAGGGTCAGGTGGTTATTTATAGAAATGCAGAAGTTGGCGCTGTTGAGGTGTGGTCCTGCTCCTGAAACTTTGCCAATTAAGCTTCAATTCACTAGCAAGGACCACACCGAGTGTGGACCACCCCCAAAAATCTGATGAGATCTGAACGGATGTAACGGTGGTACGTTTGGGAGGACCAGTGGCCTATAAGACGTATGAAGTGTTCTGGGAAGCCATTACAGGAGGCTGAAGTGGCAGCTCCGATTCTGAAGGAGTGCCCGGAGTAGATGTTGGGCAAAACACCAGACAATGAGAGCACGTGGCGAAAGTGATGGTGGAACCAGAATCGAGTAGCCACTTGGCCGGATTCGGAGATGAAGAGAGGATCTGTCATTGTTGTGAGATTTATGGAATTGCAAGAAATTTGCGAGGGTTTCGAAGGGATTCAGTGGTGATTGGACCTTGAAGAAGAAGACGGGTGTAGGCGGACCAAATTGATTGGTTTTGGTTTGCTTTAAGTGGAACACCATAGTGTCGCCTGAAAAGCGAGACAAGTAAGTAATGCAAGCATGACGGCTTGAGTCGAAGTGAATGGTTGAGGAGGTGAATTCGGAGCATCTGAGGAAACCAAAAGGCAAGCAAGAACATGGCTTCCAGGGTTTGGGCGACTTGAGGAGTGCCGTACCCGGAACGGATTGTTTGGAGGCAGATTAACAGCAAGTCGGCATTAAGAGGAAGACGGCGAGGGCTTAACGAACTGTTAAGAAACAGCCGGTTATTGTCTTGGAAGGAAGCTGATACCGCTAAGGTAAGCTTGGTGATGGGTGATTTGTCATGAGGAATGGGCTTAAGTACTGAAAGAAGTCGTGGTGATGAGATTGAATGACGGAAAAGGTTGTGTTATATTGGTCGTGAAAGTAATGGAAGCTTTCCAAGCTGTCCAGTAGGAAGAGAGGGTCGAGGGTGATAAGCTGTTGATGGTGGAGCTCTGGGAGTCGTTTATCAGGGGTATAAGCGCAGGATTTACGAGTTGAATGTCGACGCCCGACTGGCGTAGGGAAGGTATCTGCGTGAGGTGCCAAGCTTCTGAACTTCTGGCATTCATTAGCGAGCTTCGGGGGCGATTCTGCCGCAAGCCATCTTCCATTGTAGAAACCCCCCAAAACCGGCCTAAGGAGCAGCATCGATGTACAGATGGATGTCATGCGGGTGAGTCGGTTGGTCATCGTAAAAGAAAGTGATTCCATTCCAATTGGTGAGAGGGTTGAGTCACGGACGGATTTCAGCAAAGCTCGAGCTATCCAGGGAGATGGAGGTCAAGAGTGATGGGAAGGAAGGGACAGAAGTTGACGTTTGGTGCGGCGTGGGGCGCAGAAGAAGGTTCGGTTAAGCTTTCCGACCGGCAATGAAGTCTAAAACTTGTTAGTGCCAAGAATGATTCCGAGAAACTCGAGGGATGTGGAGGGGCCCTCTGTTTTCTCTGCGACGATGGGACCCTGAGGTTGGAGAAGACTGAAGTCAGGGTAACCAGGCCGGAAGCGGGTGGCGATGAGGTGGGGGGAAATTGTTAGACTGGATCCAGCTGAGGGCTTCAGGTGGGGTGTTGAAGAGTTTAGCATGCTTTGCGACCAAAGGTGAGCCTAACGGCGAAGTAATATATACCACGGCAGTGGATGCTGAAGAAACGGCAGAAGTCGGTGTGAATAGGGAGGACTGGTCTGTTACTGGACCTTCCTTAACTTCCTTAGCGAGCGTGCGGTCAACTGAATCTGGCTCGGTTATGGTCAACTGAAGATTTTTGATTTCAAAAGAGATAGATGATTGTGTGGAAGTCCGGGGTGAAGACCTTCTTCAAGTCTGAGAAACTGAGAAACTCCTTTATAAGAAACTAGCTTTGGCGAGGTAGGTTGTACGGGCATTCGGGGTGGGCGTGGCCCCCACCGCAGAAGGAGTTAACGTGGAGGAAGCGGCACTGGGACACGGTGCATCCGGTACTGTTGAAGCCGTTGCAAATCGAACGACCTCCTTGGTGTATGACGGGCCTGCCTTTCTTACATACGCCGTTGATTACGATAAGATGACAGAAGGGGTAGATGACATCTGTTCTGGAGGTATTTGTGCTGGTGGAACTGCCAACGACAGGCGAGAGAAGGCTGAAGCTCTCGTTTGGTTTTTTGTGCGGCTCAGTGTGGGTTGTGGGTTAGTGGTTGCCTGCTGAGGGGGAAGAACGGGTGCTGGCATCCTGGTGCTGACGACCCCAGCCGACATGAGCTGCTGGGACTGATGGAGCTGGGAGATGGAAGCTCCCTGCATCCCGGCATAGGGCGCTGGCACCCGGTGCCAGGAGTCCCGATTGAAGCGAGGTGCTGTGGTTGCGGGAATTAGGCGGCAGAGGGCACTGGCATCTTGGTGCCAGGAGACTTGGTTGAAGCGAGGTGCTGTTGTTGATGGAAATAGGAAGCAGAGGGCGCTGGCATCCCGGTGCCAGGAGCCCTGGTTGAAGCAATCTGCTGTGGTTGCTGGAAATAGGCGGCAGAGGGCGCTGGCATCTCGGTGCCAGGAGCCCTGGTTGAAGTGAGCAGCTGTGGTTGCTTGAAACGGGAAGCAGGGGGTGCTGGCATCTCGGTGCCAGGAGCCCCAGTTGAAGCGAGCTGCTGTGGTTGCTTGAAACGGGAAGCAGGGGGCGCTGGCATCTCGGTGCCAGGAGCCCCAGTTGAAGCGAGCTGCTGTGGTTGCTTGAAACAGGAAGCAGGGGGCGCTGGCATCTCGGTGCCAGGAGCCCCAGTTGAAGCGAGCTGCTGTGGTTGCTCGAAACAGGAAGCAGAGGGCGCTGGCATCTCGGTGCCAGGATCAGAATCAGAATCAGAATCCTTTAATGTCCCGCAGACGGGGAAATTTGTTTGTCGAAGCAGAATATTACGAGAACAGCGCAATAGCAAAATAGACAATAGAATAGACACTATAATTAAAAAGGGGAAGAAAATAGAATCGAATCGACGTATATACATATTTACATGATGTAGTGCAAGAATTGACAGTAATTTTTATATACAGACTGGAGCCCTGGTTGAAGCGAGCTGCTGTGGTTGCTGGAAACAGGAAGCAGAGGGCGCTGGCGTCTCAGTGCCAGGAGCCCCGGTTGAAGCGAGCTGCTGTGGTTGCTGGAAACAGGAAGCAGGGGGCGCTGGCATCTCGGTGCCAGGAGCCCCGGTTGAAGCGAGCTGCTGTGGTTGCTGGACAGTGGAAGCAGAGGGCGCTGGCATCCCGGTGCCAGGAGCCGAGGCTGGAACAGGCTGCTGTGGTTGCTGGAAGTAGGCAGTAGGGGGCACTGGCATCCCTGTGCCAGGAGCCCCCGCAAAGGTTAGCTGCGATGATGGCTGGAAGTGGATGGCGGTGGGCGCTGTGGCGTTTGCCCTTGAGGTTGTGGGTTGCTGTGGCTGATGATGATAATCCTGATGGAAGTTGGAGGGTCCTGGAATCCATCTGGGCGCTCCCTCTGGAGTGTAGTGATGACGATAGGTGGTGGCGGAAACTCTGAAGTTGTTTGATCTGGCAGAGGATCTCTGTCTCTGCTTTTGCTGCTGCTCTTTCTGTTTTCTTTGGGCTGTATTATTTGATTGTACTGTCCCTTTAACAAGTGCGTCAACGTCACTGCCTGTAGGGGTGTGCGTGATGATGTCACCCGGAAGCGATCTGGTGTTGACGCGTGAGGTTTTTTTTTGTTTGTTTGTTTGTTTTTTTTCAAAGATTGGCTGTTGTGATGGCTAGAACTGGATGGCAGTGGGAACCACGACGTTGCCCTACATGTTGTAGGTTGCTGGTGTCGATGATGAAAATCCTGATGGGAATTGGAGGGTCCTGAAATCCATCTGGGTACTCCCTTTGGAGTGGAGTGATGATGAGAGGTGATAGCAGAAACTCTAGAGTCATTTGATCTGGCTGAGGATCTCTGTCTCCACTTTTGCTGCTGCACTTTCTGTTGTCTATGAGCTTTCTGCTGTCTTTGGGCTGTAGTATTTAATTGTACTGTCCCTTTTAACAGGAGCGTCAACGTCGGGGTGTGTTGGAGTGCGCGTGAAGACGTCACCCGGAAGAGAGCTGGTGTTGACGGAAGAAGCTAACATGCGTGTGGAGAAAGTTTGACTTTATAGTCCATTCGGTGAAACAGAATTCATCTGTCGTTTAAAGTTTTCTTGGGAGTGGCTACTGTCCAATCGGTGACTGTAGAAGATGAAAGCCGGTCAGGGGAACTCACCGGAGCGTGGAGACGTTGCGACTGGCGAGGTGTTGGCGGAACGATGGCGGGAGGCTTCGCTTCTTGGAGGTGAAGGAGTCGGCGAACTGTGGCGAACTGCAGAGACAGTGACTTTCTGTTCCGGAATTTCCTTGTACTCTCTTTGCTGCGGAAGGAGGTGGGCTGCAGAAGTTGGCGACCTCGGCGCACTATGCGCCTCAGCATCCACTGACCTTGCTCCTTCATATTACATGGACTACCAATTCATGGCTGAGTTGCTGTCATTCCCAATCACTTCCACTTTGTTATAATACCACTGACAGTTGACTGTGGGATATTTAGGAGTGAGGAAATTTCACGACTGGACTTGTTGCACAGGTTGCATCCTATCACAGTACCACGCTGGAATTCACTGAGCTCCTGAGAGCGACCCATTCTTTCACAAATGTTTGTAGAAACACTCTGCATGCCTAGATGCTTGCGTTTATACACCTGTGGCCATGGAAGTGATTGGAACACCTGATTTCAATTATTTGGATGGGTGAGTGAATACTATTGACAATATAGTGCAGCGATCCTCAATAGGCGGCCCCCAGGCCGCATCCGGCCCGCCGGCCTCCTGTTTGTGACCCCCGAACTTTTATTCCTTCACCATGTGTTTTGGTTGGGTCAGCACGTGTGCGCCGGGACTTGTCTCCATGCCAACGATACAGAGACAGCTGGGTCACCACCGCTACGAGCGCAACTTTTAACTTTCACTTTCGTTTTCGGAGCAATTAGGGTGTTCACATTTTGCCAGTGGTAAAAGATTGAAAATTGCGTGTTTCCAAGTAAACTGCTATTACAAAGTGGACAGTGAAAATCTGCAACTCTCAGAAACAAGGATTTAAATTTGCATTCATTTTCCTTCTGACCAGGACAAGTCCTACATATCTGACAGCGCAGCGGTAACAAAGGCCAGACGTAGTTTAACTAGTTCTACTCCGTCTCATCACGTATTTTCAAACACTCAAACATTGTAACGGACGGGGAGTTTCTCCCGGCAAACACCCATTCACTCACAGTGCCAAAATGTTTATCATCCTTGTTAAAACTCAACACCATTTAATCAAAGAACACATGACGTGAATTAACCCACAACCACATTCATGAACCATAATTACACCAACACCAACAGAATACCCAAGAGTCATTGCGCCACAGTCAACAAGGGTTACAATAGCCAGGAGAAGCTGTGATGAAGATTTCCAATTTGAAACGGCATTATGAGACGAAGCATAGGAATTTTGAAGAGACATTTCCTCAAAATTCAGCGATAAGCACAACACAAATAAATGCACTGAAATCGTCATATCAAGCTGCAAGCTAGATGCTTGTCACATCTGTGTCACAATGAAATAAAATAATGCATGACTGAAGTGATGGACACAATGTTTGAAGGCAAACAAAAAGAGGAAATATTCAACTATGTATTTTAATTTATGTTAAAATGGAAATTACATTTTATTTTAGTTCGTATTTTGTTGTTTAGAATGAAAAGGACATTTTGTTTTGAATATTACAGTTTTATTGCATGTGGCCTGACCGACCTCAATACATGGACCTTTGAGTCATTGAAAAAAATCTTTGTGGCCCTTTAAGATTTGTATTTGAGTACCCCTGATACAGTGTATGTTGATGAATCATCATTGCCAGAGTGCAGTAGCATTACGCATGGCCGTCCTCTGTGTTTACTGTCATCAAATTACATGCAAATGACACCAGACTGCTTGAAAATAATCTCATACATATCTACACAGACGAGACTGGTCAGTTAAAACTACATCTACTCTGCCTCTCATATCAATTATGTAATGATATGTACAATATAAAATACTATAAAAGTAACAATACATTGAAGTCAAAGGATCTGAAAACTTCTTCCATTGTAAGTTGATTTCAATGTACATTCAGGAACACAAACCACTGATAAAAGAACACACTCACATGCGCATATGTTTGTCTTGATGGTTATGATAATAAGTTGACAGTAGCTGCAAGTTCAGATTGATAATACAGCCTAATGACTGTATGTACTACTAACCCTAATTGGATGGCCTGGCTTAGGTCTTACCTTGCAGAGAGTGATTGCCATACAAGATTCTTTTATCATCTATTGACTGACAGTCAGTCACAACCTGAAAAATAACAAATAACAAATAAAGAAATCTAAAACTTTAATACTTTAAAAACTGTTTAATTGCAGCCACTTTTTTAAATAGAACAGTTTAAATCAGTACAGTAAACTGTGACACTGCGTCCACCCAGTGTGCAGACTCAGCAAAGACATGGGGCACATGTCGGATGTCCAAATGTCAGTAGTAAAGCTGATTGCCTGCACATCTTTCGGCCTTCATAAAATATGTTCCCTCACCATTTCAAAATTTGCAGTTTGAAGTTGAAGTTTTGTCATGCTCTTTCGTGTGATGCATCTTCAAATGCATTATACTGGTGTTGAAATTGGTAATATTCACCCACCCCTCGAAATTACAGCCTTGCATACCGAACATGTCGGCGTTTTACAGGTGGGGTTAAAATATTGCCATACAGCTGACATGTTGCCAGCTCCTTTTGACTCACGTGAAATCAGCGTCTTCTTCACAGCTCCAAAAACATTACAAAACAAAACACTTATCCATCTGCAGTGCCTTACACATTTGTTGTAATCTACAATAATATTGTTTTCACATGGCAGCTTTACCATAAGGCATTTATCGACTCTGTTGCACACACCTCTCTCAGAGTTGGACAGCTAAGTTGACAGCACCTCCTCAGATCGTGGCTGACTGGCTGGGCTTGCTGTAACTGTAGCGGACAATCAACATAAGCTGCAGACTCTTGATAATGCTCTGTCTCTGCATCGATACAGAACCTTCCACATCCACATCACAATGCACACCTCTAATAAGCCCCATTCACACTGCCGTTTGCATGCGGGGATCCTGCGCCAATTCTCCGCACCCTCCTCTGTGTGAAAGTTTCAGATGCAGAGAGGGGGGAAATTTCGCTCCGGCGCTGATCCGCCTCTCGAGGTAGTATCAGGGCCGCATTATTGGTGAGCCGTCCCTTTGTGAACGGATAATCCAGAGGCCCGGAGCGAGGGCATGTCGGTCTGACTAGTCTGATAACTACACAGGTCTCTCACTCAACTAAATACAGAGAAATGTCCCACAAAGCAACATTACATGACCAAACAAAAGTAACGTAGAAACTGTAACTGTCTTTGGCAACTTATGTGATACTTAAAAATATCACAGCTGTACGTAGAGAAGCGTCCATCCTCCCGCTGTCCTACCGACTTTTCGTCACATTTCTGCCCAAAAAACAGCGTCCGTCATCGGCAAAGAATTTTCACTTACCGAGTGTTTGTGGTGAAAAAAAATCACTACGACTATCAGCCCTCCCGACCGAGACTTCAGGGAACTTTCCCCCAGAAAACAGCCTCCGTCCCTGCGAGTGAGGGAGTCAGACAGCATCCAGTTTACTGATGGTGGTTATGTAATTATGTAATTTAGCGCGAAAAACGTAACTTCGTCACTTTCCAGGATGTTTGGTGGGTCAGGATCTCAATCACTACACATTATAGCAACATCCATATTAATATAAACTGTCCGCGGGTTTAGATTGGGGGAACAGGGGAACACCTGGGAAACATCGACGTCATCAACATGACGTGTATTGTCACGCCTCTTTAGGAGCCGCAGCGCCAGCTTTCTGTGTGAATTACACAGCGGTACGGCGGAGATGCTTCGCTCTGTGTGAATCACCATCGGCGGAGAATTGGTGAACCACCGCTCCGGAGATAAGGCGGAGATGCTGTGTAAAAGGGGCTATAGACTCATGTACTCGACTATAGCTGTATCGGCAAAATAACTGCTACTGGCATTGTAACAACTCTACTTAACACAGCCTCTGAGATCAACCGATGGCAGTTTGAAGACAAGGGATACAGTACAGAGGTAATTTACTGCAGCTTTGACCAGGATTATGACTCCCCGGAAGATGAAGACAAGGCAGGGGGGCACAGGACAGGCATGCAGCTGGAAGAGAGAGAGAGAGAGAGAGAGAGAGAGAGAGCGTCTGACATCAGCAGCAGGCGTAGATGAGGCGAGCCTAGTTACTTAAACGAGCCCACCTTTCTGGAAGCTATCAAGCTAGCCAAGGCTATCATAACATAACATAACATTTGGACCTTTTCAGACTGTGTCTTTGTAGCATCATTGAATCATTTTTCCATTAAAGAGTAACACGCAGCTTTTATCAATCCACAGAGGAACTGAATCTGCAGCTCACCTTGGTGTTACAAAGCTTTATAATGAGGTTCAGTTCATTGTTTCGCTGTCCAGCCCACAAATTCACTCTCACTGCTCTCAAAGTGTCTCACAAAGAAGGTTCCATGTTACGGCTCAAAGAGAGAACTGCTTTTGGTTGTGTTTATTCAATTGACAGAAAAGATGGCAGCCAGTGATAAACACAAATCTAAGCCATGCAGTCTAAACCCCAAACATGTCAGCAAATCCATTTATTTGAAATTCATTCAAAAAAAAAAAATGGTGAGCGCTCCAATTTAAATATGTAAATGTATCCAAGCTGTGGAGCTGAGTTACATCACGCTCTCTTTGCATCTTTTCTGACTATATACAGCATACAGTAACTGCACATTTGCAGCATGAATGTCTAGTGATGGAACTTGTACTGTACAACCTTTCAGAATCATGTACAGAGAATATACAGTTAATAGATTCCAATAACGCCTCCCAGCAGCTACAGACTTGTAGTATAGAGGGAGGTCAAGTATACGGCCAGTGCTGCTCTCCAGCAGAGCTTGTTCCATTAACCCATAGCAGAGTGCAGGCAGTTAAGAAGACAATAGGGCCTGCAGCCCAGCACATGGGAAACTCAATACCACCAGGGAGACACAAAGCCAAGCATCGATCGAGCAGGAAGCCTAAGACTAAGCTTTACTCCCACCTGGACTTGTCACAGTGACAATGTCAGCAGCTGAACCATCTAGTGTTGTCCAAGTGCCCTATACAACACACAAGATGAGAATAAAATTAGTTCTCTGAGGGATATTGGAGGAAGATGTAGTCAGCGTGTGTATTGTTTGGCAAAAGAGCCATTTTTTTTATATAACATTATGATTTGTTTACTTAGCATACATTTGTGACCATGAAACCTTGTAAGATATAATGTAAATCATTATTGCAAATTGAAGGTTAGATGGCTGAAAATAGTGATCATATCAAAATAGCGTGACGAAATAACAGTCTACTGAAGTTACAACTGAGTTTCACATTGAGTCTAATACTAAGACAACCTTAAATAACACTTAATTTAAACTCGAAACAAACAAAATCATATTCACCAAAACAATCTTGGTTTGTCTTCTCACAATCATCTCTGGTCGAAATAAATAAATAAATAAGATGTGAAAATATATTGGCTTTACATGCCATTTTCACCTGCTGCTGGAGTCCGACAGCTTCCCGACAGCTTCACTCCTGTCCCTGCCTGCCATGTCATCTCATCCCCCAAGTCATAGTACTGGTCAGCGGCACTGTAAATCACCTCTGTGCTGTATCATCTGTCTTCAAACTTGGCTCTGTCAGTCTTGGAGACTGTGCTCAGTCCCAGTCTTGTGTCCAGTCGTGTTCACTGGGAGGCGACTGAGCCCAGTTGAGCCGAGCAACTTTACCAGCGTTGACTCCCTGTCATCTGAGTTTACGATGCAGGCAGACTCCAGTCAGCTTATCGTGCTATTTAACTCCATGGCTAACTGAGCTTCATGCTAGCAGCAGGTAGCTGCAAATCCGCTTTTATGGAAATGGAAACCGGATAAGATTTTTGAAGCCATCTTTCCTAACCCTAACAAAGTGTAAACTGACAAAAGATAGATACCATTATTGTTTTGATGGTTGAGATATTCTTTGAGGAAAAGAAAAAAAAAAAACGAATTTAGTGACAGTGACAACACATTTTTGTTCAATACTGTATGCAGAAGCGTTCACAGAAAATGTTTTTCTCATGTGGATACAAAATGGAATTCAGGCAGCATTAAAGCATATTTTCTGTTGCAAATTTTATAAGTATATTACTTTATATATTAAAAACATCTGTGTAATACAAGGCATCTTTTGAATCTGGCATTCATATTCAAGACATAAAGGTAACATATAGTCAATGTTCAATTTTCAAATAAAGGACAAATTCAATTCAGGACAAAACAAAAAGACACAAAAATGTGTGTCCTGTGTCAGGCACATGTAACAAAATAGAAGCCTAATTGTTTTCTTATATTTGTAATATAACAGCATGTGTGCATATTATATCAGGTCATACTCAATCACATGAAAATCACTGTCCTCTGAGGCAAGGGCACAGTTTTGGAATGTGATGGACGAGATGTGAAATAGCAAGTGACGCCAAGATGTATTTTCTAAGCATACAGAAATTGTATGTGAGCAAGTAAAAACTGTATGTGTGTCATCACTGTACACTGTAGGCTCCATGCACTTTGTGTTTACTAAGCAGTGTTTACCAAATGCAGCTACTTTAAGTCTAACAATACAAAATCTTTCAAGGGAATAACATGCTTGTCATGCCACTGAGCAGCATCTGCGGGGAGTTTAACAGAGTTACTGAAAGTGAACTAAAAACACTGTTCGAATTGCAGGAATGCCGCATCTTTTTGAGCAGGGGAAGCTGATTGTTTCAACTCGCTCTGTATTTCAAACAGGCAGGCACAATGCTGCCTTTTCTTGACATTCCATTAAAGGGGCTGGTTGCAGCTTCCACGAGGAGGGAAACGGTGCTGGGCTGCAAGAGGAGAGGAGGAAGGGGGAGGAAGGGAGGAATAATGGAGATGGAGAGTTCACTTGAGTCATAGTGCCATCTAGTGTCAGTTTAGACATCAACAGGTGCTGTCTATGTTGCTGACCATGCACACAAAAATAGGTCTGATTATTAGTCCTTTGGGGGTAATCATTATATTCTGTACATATTCAAGGTAGGATGCAGTTTGAAGAGCGACCGCTGCTGTTCAGCTAAAGGCCAGGCTGTCCAGATCTGGGGAAAACTTGCTAGATGAGTCTAACTGCAGGATTCAAGGATTGTTCACAGCCTCTCCCATGTGTACAAGGGATACCAACTGGCCCCATACATACAGCTCAGCCCCTGCAGGTTAAGCATAATAGATTGTAGAACTAATTCATCCTTGCTTCAATTTAACTGCTAAAGCAATATGTGAGCTCGCAGGAGGCCAAGGGCTATGTGCAGCGCAGTTCATAGAGAGAAATGTTTGCATCTGTTGCCTGTGGTGAAGACTTGTGGTGAGTTAAAGTAGGTCATGTCATGCAGGGGATACAATTGGGATGTAATGGAGGTTATTGTAGTATATGCACTGCAAGACGTGAAGACAGTCAATAGTTAGCGGATGGTCATACCAACACTTGTCGAGTAACTGCTGCCAAGATGGGGAAAAGATTAGATAGTGATACTCAAGATAACATCTACTCATATCACTCAACACCCGAACCCTTTTTCTCTAGTTCTGTAATGTTACTAAATTTTAGCTTGACCAGCACATTGCTTTAGCGGATATTCAAGGTAGACAAGTAGGGCTAGGCAATATTACTGTCATGTTTCTATGAATCATTAAACAAAAGATGAAAAAAAAATGTCTGTTTTTCTCCACCAGTCTCTGAAGTTCATCCACTTTCTGTCACAGTGATCACGTTTGGAGAGAAATATTATTCTGAATGTAGAGACAAAACAGTCCTTCGGTAATTCAATGCATGGACGAAGGGTGCCTTTGATGAGAATGTCTAATAATTCCATGAATGAGATAAGGAAAGTTGGGGGGGGGGGGAGACACTGATCCAACAAACAGGAAAAAACAAAACAATTTGCACTAACATGAGGGAGCCAAATATGGGGGGCGGGGGGATTAACTTGACTTGTCAATTGGAAAAATAAAGAATATTACCATACTTTTGTGTTAGCAAGTTTTCTTTGCAAAGGAAGATGTAACATCAAGTCCAAGATGAACAGACCTCTGACCTACAGGAAAAGAAAAGCTGGTGATGTAAAATCCAAACCATGAAGAAGCCTGTCTTGCTGTTGAGTTTACACATAAGAAACAAAACCATGTGTGTAAAAAGCTGACATGTATTTTTCGATTGCACACCAGAAATGAGAAACATACATGCAGTTCATATTCTTATAGATGTTATTGGAAAAAAATGTGTGTTATAATATCAAAGGTAGATTGTTCTGAAATTTACTGAGCCATTAATATGTTTAAGAAACTGATTCGACAGAAAAGGCTTGTTACACAACAACAGATACATTTTTACATAATTTTGTTGACAGAAGTAGACATTACTTAAAATGGTGTAAAATGTGGCGCGTTAGAGCGCATGCCATGAAACGCAGCCGACCCCAGTTCGATTCCGGTCGGAGGTCCTGTGTGCATGTCAACTCCCCCTCTCTCTCCAATGTTTCCTCTCTGTCTACTGCTAATAAAGGAGTCTATGCCACAAAAAATCTTTAAAAAATAAATAAAAAATAAAAAATGGTGTAAAAATTAGAGTAAAATAATGAATTAATGTTGGTACCACTGTCACAAAGACAGCATTAGCAACATGGCTAACACTAGCAGCCTTGCTACTGTCCACAACAAAAGAGTGAAACACCGTGTTGTATTATTATAGGTCCCATACTATACTGTTTTTCATCAATTTCACACAGCTGTCAGAGGTCCAACAACACTGTATTTAAAATGTATTGCCCCAAACCCATCCGGGTCCTGAATTTCAGCTGTCTAAAAGTCGCTCAAATGAGTTCTACTGAGAGCAGGCACCTGCACCTTTAAATGCTAATGAGCTCCATCTGTCAACGCCTGCCTTGCCTGCTACACGCCCCTCTCAGGGAGACGATGCCACTTACGCTAGTGGTAGCATGTGCTAATGTTTACGGTGGATGTATCGCTATGACTCGCTGAAATGCTGTCGTTCAACCATACCAGTTGGACCCAGAATCAGACCCAGAAGGAGAGGCTCCTAAAAAAATACAGACTCTGTGGCTGCAGCAGGACGTTTCAGAATGGTTAGTGTGTCTGAATATGCTACTTAGTATGTTCGTATGTGTTGTTACATTTACTACCATGTAGCTAATGGCTAATAGCTAGCGAAAGCTGTGTTTGTCTCCAACACAGTCTGCAAACTCTTGGACACTGTTCGCATGACAACCAAGCTCCCTTGTAATATTATTAACATTCAATTCGCTTCAAACACCATTGCATAGCGGAGCTAAATAGTTAGCCAATTTCAAGCTGACTTTACCATACTCATAGGCAACTGTAAATTCTATCAAAACACTTTCCTGTGGCTCGGGTGCAGTTGCTGGGTCCAGTATGGGTGGGACTGATCCTTTTACGAGGGTCAGTGTCAAGGCAAAGCCAGCTTTGTTACTAAAGCAGTCCGATGTGAAGTGGTTAGCACACACAAACAAACAAACAGGAAGCGTAGCCGGCACGTTGTCGTTAAAGATGAAACGCAACTACTGTCTCCTCTGTTGTTCTGTAGCTGGGACAGAATATAGGCACTGATGTTGATTTATACAACCAACAACAGAGCAATTTGCATGTCTAACTCTGAGCGACGACATTGCGAAACATTGCTATCTTACTGCTGAACTCACCGAACTTCATCTTGGGGATGAACGCCCCCCTCTCGGATATCTCCTATCACCGTGCAGAGGAGGCTGGCCTATGAACATCTCTCCTTATGTTATTTAACAACAGGAGCTGAATCTGAACAGCCTGTAGGAGCGCCGTTTTAACAGTGGGTGGGCTGCAGAGACCATGCAGGACTTGTTTGCTTTCCTCATTCTGGGAGCTAGTAGGCTCAGGGAGGACCAGCTTATATATGTAGAGACCAGAGAAAACATGTTTTTCATATTATGGGACTTTTAAGTAAGCAGGTTTTGTGACTTACACATCGTTGAAAGAGTGACAGTTTCAAACGATCTCACGTCCTGGTGGTTAGAGAGTACACAAATCAACAGAGGAAAAAAAATCGACACCAGAGTGCTGTCCTTAAAGTGAATGCCCATCCATTTACATTTGTTTTATCTCGATTTCCCTCAATTTCCCATTCATGTTAACATTTTATGCAAGTCCCTACATGTGTTCTGTACTTCCTTCACAAATTATCTATGGATTCCTATTGGAGTATGTTAATATCTTTAAAATATTTTATGTTGTATAATCTTCTATTTTGATTCTTTAACATATTCACTGAATTATCCTAACAAAATGTTGAGCCATTTCTCAAGTTCAAGGTGATAATCCTGCCAACATTAGACAAATTTCATCTGGATTTCACAGGAGGGTTTTATTGTCTCATGATCGTCTAAATGCTTCTCCACCCCGACTGAATCTTTTGGACACGAAAAAGCTCCAATTTCATCATTTGGTAAATTGCTGCAATATATCAGCACTTTCAGCAAACTCCATGCTGGTATACAGCACATTGCCTTTATCAGCCCTTTGTGCCTGTCCAGTCTCATTGCTCTGAAATAGATCACAGCAGTTCAGCCATACACTGATGCACAGCAGAGACATTACCCTCATCACACACAAAACACACACAAACACACACACACACACTCACACACACCAACACACATCACCATCAGTCTTTTTGACTGGGGGGCCAGTGTTTTTCTGAGGTCATGGAAGATCAATGTTGACTCCATGGTGTAATCATCTGAGGAATAAGATTAGCATATCTTAGCGCCGATTGAGTTGTCTAGCTGGCTGCAGTGGGGAGGGGTGATTAAGGATTGATTGTCCCAGCAGGAGCAGTCGTGAAATTCAGGAGACAAGGATGGAGAATAGATGAAAAGAGAGCAGAAAGACAGAGAGAGGAGAAATAGTTTGACTCACTTTAAATGTGGTATGTATGTGTGTGTGTATATATATATATATATATTTATATGTACACACACACATACATATACATATGTATATATATATATATATATATATATAGCAGTGGCGGCTGGTGACTGAAAAAATTGGGGAGGACAGGAGGAAAACCAGTCCACGGTGTCATGTTATTCTATACAAGTCAACTACTTATCCTTACTTTCTTATATTCAATGAAAATTAAGCAATAAAACAATTTAAAAACCATTTTATTAAATGGCTAATATACAAGACAAAAAAAATACCAATGTGTACCCCTTCCAGGTTCGATCCCCAGTCACCTGTGTGGCAGGCCACTGCTCTACTCACTCTATGTCCTCCAGCAGGACGAACAAAACGAAAACTATGAATTTTCTTTCTGACTGCTTCTCTCTGATTTCTCTGTTTTTTTTCTTTCAGAAATTTGCTTATATTTCCTTTGAAACTGATTCCAATATCGCTGAAAACTCCATATTTCTTGTCCGAGCATGGCTGGCAGTGAAAGCTGTAAAATATATAGAAGTATTTTTTGTTTACGGTTGTATAAATGTGAGAATAAAATTTGGGAACTGTTATTGGACCAACCGGCTGTCAATCTTGTATTCTGGTTGCTGATTGGTAAGGGAGGACGTCCTCCCTTAGCGCTTCATTTTACGTGTATTGTATAGACCCTTGACCTATCAATTCAGCTAGTAATATTATGTTGTTTGCTAGAAAATGGAGGACACTAGCGAGCAAAGCCGTCCCGAGCGGACAATCACGACACCAAAACATCTGAGAAGTAGTGTATGGAAGTATTTTGGACAAAGCAGCTGTCTTACTCTACAACGACAACAAATCTGCGGACTCACCTAGCTTACAACCTCGTAAGCTAACGTTAGCAGGTGAGTGTACAACCTGGTCTGACTGCCTACTACTCCGCACATTCAGCTTCAGCAGGCCCTTTGCCAACAGCTCGTAAAAATGCCATCACCGACAAGATAGCATGATTTATATGCAATGATATGCGGCCCATTGGTATCATTACGGGATCACACGATGGAACTGGAGCGTGTGGTGTTGTCGGGGGGGGGGGGGGGGGGGGGGAGGTATATCAGAATACATTGAGAGGTTTGTTGTATTTGCTACATGTCTCCTTTTTAGTCCTCCCAAGAGAAACAAGAATGTTTCATTAAACATGTCATTTTAGCAGATGCCCAATGATGATAATGTTTACCTTCATTTGACCTTCAGCAGCTGTGTGAAATGTGACTTTTGTCCGTCAGGAGTAACTGTGTTATTATGTTATTATGCTGTCAGAGAGTCACAAAGTCCACAAAGTCAGAGTGGATGGATGGGTCAAGAACACGTCAAATGTTGACATGGGAGAACACTGTTTGCTTCTCTTTTGCATTCAGTCCTTAATCAGAAAAATGATGTATAAATTGACTGTGCAAGCAGTTTATTACAACTCATATTTATGGGTCTTGTAAGCGAACCTCTAGTGGCTGTAGGATTTATCATGGCAGCAAAGAGGAAAAGACAAAAGTCTGCTGAGGGAGGACAGGTTGAATGGATTGGACATGTTTTCAGCCAATCCACAGGATAAGTGTCAGGGGGAGCTTTTTTGCATGTGGGGAGGCCAACTCTATTAAAATGGCTAAATCCTCCTAAATGAAAAGGTAAAAGATGTTACCTTGTTTAGTCTTCTACAGTTACCAGGTATGTTTACCTTGCTATTTTCATTGTTTAGGTTGCTAGGTTGGAGGTTATTGTTTCCAGTAATAGATTTTGAACACTGTAACGCACAGATATCAGTATGGAAAAGAATGCCATCTGAAATGGCCAGCTACCCAACAATTTACATCTGCTGTGTCAGACCCCAAAGAAAGCTGTGTGTAACTTGGGGAGTAGAATGTTCTAACTACTAACAGAAATGTTGGCCACAACTATGAAAACAAGATCATGAACCAGAATTGTCCTTTAACTAGATTCCTGTAAAGGAAGGAAATTAGTAAGCAGTAAAAAAAAAAGTGGACTGGACTATATAAACACACCTGGTCAACATCTTGGAAATACTACATGTGATATCTGTTTCAGGGTGGATTTCAGCTTTCCATACTTTGCTTTACCCACTTTGTAAACAACAAATTGAAAATTCTCTGACTTTAGCTGTCACAGGGGACAACAAAGGTCATATCCATGTTGTTGTCAGAGAATATAAAGAGCCCATTACTGTGTCCGTCTGCGTTGTTGTGAATAACATTACAGAGTCCTCTATGCCACCTCAGAGTGCACTTTGTGGCTCTCCACTGGGGAAAAGGTTGCATCACGTTCATCTATTGCAGCCGATACCTGTGTATTCACACCTGCTCTGTCCAGATGCTGTTACATTTGGCCCAGATCATCAGAGTGCAACTGACAGATGCCAGGAATGATTAGATCCAGCGGATTAAGGCAGATCCTTGCTGCCTGAAGTACGTACACCTCTGCAGCTCTCAGATGTCAGCCATGAAATGAGACAGACACTCCAAATGAGAGAACAGCTCAGGCTAATATCCCATTACAAATACTGTTTACTGCGTGTGTCTAGATTTAGCCTGGGTACCCATGACTGTGTCTGGCCAGACTTTGTGTTTGAAGGAAGGAGCACTGCCAGAAACATTTCCCTTGAAACCTAAAGAGACATTCCCGATGCTAGAGACAGAATGCTCCATATCTCATCCAGCCAACTCCCTGTCAGTCATGTTGAAAATCTTCCCCCTAACGCAGGCTGAGAGTCACAGAATGGCGCCTCCTATTGCCGGAATGTGCCACAAAGGCTCTGCCTGCCGCCAAAAAACAGCAAAAAAACCCATTGATTACTGGGTCCTTTGTCCTTGTGTTTTTGGATGGTTTCCCCTGCTTTATGGATGAAAGTGAAAACTTTAAACTGAGTTCAATATTAAAAGATTTTCACACTTTTTGATGTCAATATGTTGTCAACAGTGATTATTACCAACGAAAATGTTTGTCATTTCCACTGACACCCTGTGACAACATAACCGCCATGCTCCATTTTAACGCTAAGGTGTTCCCTTACATCCTTCACCTTACATGTTCAAAAATCCACAGAATTGAAAGTGTATGATTATAAAGTTATTATAGAACTTCTCCTAACCACTGGTTCAGGTTTGTGGATGACACCTGTGTCAAAAACAGAACAAGGAAAGTGGATGCCTTCACAGATGTAAATACTTTGGAAAATAACATCAAGTTCACGCAAGAAGATGTCAGAGTAGACAGTCTGCCCTTCTTGGACGTAGTACACATTGAAGGTGACAGAATCCTCAACATCGAGATGTACAGAAAACCTACACTCACCCAGTGTCCCATTTGGGAGGAATGCCCTTCAACTGGTAGGCTACAGGAGTATAAAAGAACATCCAGAATGCGGGCTGATCGCAGGAACCACCTGTGCCTCAACTTGAGATGCAGGCAACACAGGAACATTTCTAAGAGCTTATGCCTTGGTTCCACCGTGAAAGCACAGAGGGCCACAAGGATCCTTCTGAGGGCTCAAAACCAGCTACTTAATGAGTAGTGCAACAGAATAATTTCACCACTGATGCACTCACTACTAAGACTGACCAGACATTTGAGGAACTAACATCAGTGCTACCAAGCAATGTCCTGGAAAATGTCTCCTAGTTTGTTTAGAAGTCACAAGGATCACAACACACTAAGGGCCTGATTTACTAAAGGTTTGCGTGTGTAAAAACGTGTGCAAACTTGATTGCGCGCGCAAACACATGTTTAAGTTGATCTACTAACCGGACGCAACGAGGGAAAACGGGCAAAATAGCACGCGCAATCCATTTAACATGTTTGCCTTAATATATGTGTAAATATGGGCGTCTCTGCCAGAACACGCAAAATATTGGGAGGAGTAGATGCAAATAGATTAATTTAGTGCACGCAATGGGATTTACCAAACCTGGAACTAATTGCGTTCGCTGATTTTGCGTCTTTATTTAGCACGTTTGAAAGTCATGTATTAACTGGCACAGCTTTACGCACACATGGCTGCTGGTGTCCACTAGTGCGTAACGCCTGCCCATCTCCTCCTGCAATCTCCCCTCCCATCCCCTGGCTGCTCAGATGAAACACCACTGGTGTTTAATGAATTCCCAACTCTCTGTATGCCATCCTCGATCCCTTTTGCCAGGGCATTGATGGGCATCGTCAGCCCAGATACAGCAATGACCAGTTGCCTGGTGTGCGTAACGATGGCACGAGTGTCCCGCCTGAGCACGCGCGTCACAGAGGCCACAGCTCGCACCTCCTGTGCAATGGAGTGTAACCCGTCTTCAAGTGCCACAGACTGCTTTTTCTGTTGCTGCAGTAGCTCAATGTCAATGTCTTCAGCTGCACGCTTTCGGGGCTCTGCAAAGGTGCCTATTGCTCTGGGCTGACTTGAGGAGTGCGGCGGGGATTGACGAACTTCTGATGATTCTCCTTTCAAAAAATAACAAAAAATGATGATTGTTATGTTATTTGTAAAGATCACCTCGTAAGAATAACACTAAAAAAAATGCTGCTTCATTATGTCAAGCGTTTTCACAAAGTAAATGTATCCAACTAAAACATAAATGACTAAAACCACATTTTACGTGTACAACAACTTTTGTTTCATCATACGGAAAAACATCTTGTGATGCTGTAAAATGAAACACACACACTTCTGCGTCACTGTTGGAAAATAAAATCCTCTGAGAAATGCAGAAGCAAAAATACTTTTGAAGCCTAAATTATGAAATTACGCGTTTTCAGTGCATATTCAACTAAACACAGGAAGCACATTCTTTTTTCTTGGCACATATCTGAATAAATTAAATGTATCCAATAAAAGAAATGCGTGTTTGTGCTATTATGGGCATACCTTGCTCTGCAGTTTCTGGCTCAAGGGTGTCAAATCCTTGAATTCCTACCATCTGTTCATCTGAGAAAGTCAGCAGCACCTGCTGCTCAGTGAAGACAGGGGGATGTCCTCTGCCGGTCCACAACCTGTTTTATTTGCCGAGGTTTTATTATAAGCCATTTTTTCCTTTGCTCTTCTTCTTACATCTTGCCATCTCCTCTTAATTTCATCGGCTGTTCTTCTTGTTTTGCTGACAGCATTGACTTTGTCACAGATATCCTCCCATATCACGTTTCTCCTGGATATATTAATGTTTCTTTGTTGTAACTCGTGAATATGCTTGTTTGCCTCCTCCACTAACACCTCCAATTCAATGGCTTCAAATTTCATCTTTCGTTTGCGCCCACTCTCTCCCACGTTCTCCATGGTGAAAACTAGTAACACATGCAAAAACCTCATTTAAATAGGGCGGTTTCCATCACGTTTGCACCTGTTATTCATTGCCGAGCAATCTTAGTTGATCACCCACAACACGCAAAACAACAGCGCGTACAATCTGTTAGCGTGCGCAAGCGATGTAGCGCCCCTTATCTGGGATATTAGTAAATCAGGCCCTAAAGGTAAGGATGGCAGATACGAAAATTCCGAACATTACGGACACATAAAAGCAATTTGCTTTGTAAAACAGAAGCTCTCACTTATAAGGAGATCAACAAGACAGCACATTTGGACTTATATGAGAAGTTGTTGAAAAACTGGTCCACCCAACTAGAGAAGAATGCCCTTGCCAAAGGACTGAACTTTGCAGTAGTATCAGAACAGATACTGGTAGTAGATATCATCACCGCAACAGAGTCAGCCATCAGAAACAACAGGCTGGCAGACACAGAGGCAGAACAGCTACGTTTGAATGTATCAGCAGATCTTGTTAATGCAAAAGTACACCCCTCCAATCTCACTACTGAGGAAAGGAAGGCCCTGGTATCTCTCAAAAGAGACCGGAACATCACCATCTTAACTGCCAACAAAGGGAGGTGCACTGTAGTGCTAAAAACGGTGCTTCATTGTTCTGCTTTGTGATACTCACACTTATGAGACACTGAGTTGAGATTCTACCAGTAGCTCCAAAAAGGAGGTTATTGAGGAAGGACAAAGCCATTGACAGGCCATTATATTACCAACTGTACCCTGGGGTAGCCATCCCATGTATCTTTGGACTCCCCAAGAAACACAAGGAAGGAGCAACACTTAGATCCATCAGCAGCAGCATTAACTCAGTTACCTATAACATATCCAAACACTTAACTAGTATCCTAACTCCTTTGGTCACTAACACTTGTAGCGCCCTCTAGACATCAGGTCTATTGCACTGAGGTGCGCTCCCCAAGTTCGTTATGTTTCTCTTACAACCTCTTAGCTAATTAATGCAATAAGGTAAGTACAGTGTAACACACTGTTTGTTATCCACTTTTATTTATACTATTCTAACTGATTAAAAGGGTTTTTTCACTAGTTGGGTCTTATTTTTAGGAATGTGTTTTAACCACTACAGCACATGACATTTACCCAATGAGTTTTCTTCCTCATGTGTACCCTTTAACTGGTAACTCTCACTCTTCAGCACTCTTAGATAACATACAAGTATAAACCATACTACTTATACATTCAAAGATGAAGAAATAGCCACAGGTAAATATTTCGTTATTTACTATGGTAAATGTTTAGCAATGAAACAATATTCAAATCATGAAAAAATAAACAAAACATAATAAAGCACTTCCAAGTCCTGATATTTCAGGTAAGTTTCAGTCAATAACCCAAAATAAAAAATGTCTTTGACTGTTTCAATAAACCAAAATTGTCTCTTCAATGTTTCTAGTGAATCACTCAATATCACCAACAAACACTCAACACCTAAAGCCGGCACTCTAACTACTCAAATGAAAATAAAATGGGTACCCTTTAATGAGAGGATCGTTGCAGGCCTGAGATGTCGTTTGGGTGCAGTCTTAATCCAATATGGCTGCCTCTCGCCGTGCGCAGGAAGAAAACAAAGAAACACCTTTGATAATGACCTTGTTGTAATGGCGTCGTCCTGGTCCGTCTGGTACAGCAGCGGGTTGCTTGGACGTGGGCCGCAGACAAGTCACTCCAACTCCAATGATGTCTGTGATAGACAGACACACACGGTCTCTCCAGGAGGTGTGTTCCCACAGCATGCGAACGTCCGCTTCACTTATGGGAGTGCTGCGTTAGCTATCTTTCGTGAAGGACGTCAGGCAAGCTAGCATGAGCTATGCTAACTTTAGCTGTAATCCTTGTGGAACATTTATCTCCGGAGTCCGCCTCCTTTCAACTCGACAACAGGTTAAGTTCAATGGACAGTCACAATGAGACTCTCTGGTCGATTGTCTCCTGTACCTTCATTAACCAGCATCTTTATTAAAGTTTTTTTTTTTTTTTCGGGCTGAGGCGCAGCTCCGCCATGCAGCTCCTCGCTTGTCTCCCCTTCTTTCACTTCCGCCCCCGTCTGACCTCTCACCCCGCTCTCTCCTGGAATTTCCTCAGGCAGCAAAACTTAAACCAATACATATTTTCACTTTTCAAATATTACTCTTATATTCTTCCTAAACAAAAATATACACTTATTAAGGAGAAAAGGAAAAGGAAACAAATAACAAAAATAAATAAAATGAGTGTTTCTTTTTCCACTATTTATTTATTTTTCTTTTTAACAGGGTTACACACTCAACACCACATCAAAAACTCACAGGATTTCCCCAACAAGGTGAGAGCAATAACACTGAACCCAGATGAAACAATGGTTCTTATGATGTAAAATCAATTTTTAAATGCCTTCCCACTAAACAAGCTATAAACATGGTAAAGAAACACCTTTAGACAGCACTCCAGCAGAACCAACTTCACCAAAGACCAAATTTGTGCTTAACTTGACCTCTATCTGGTGACCACCTAGTTCCAGTACAGTGAAGGTTTCTACAGACAGAAGCACGGCTGTGCCATAGGCTTACAGGTGTCCCCAGTAGTGGCCAACCTTTTACGTGCAAGAAGTTGAGAGTAGAGCCTTGAGTACTTTCACAGGATCTGTTCCTATCCACTGGTTCAGGTATGTGGACAACACCTGGGTCAAAATCAGAACAAGGACAGGAGACAATCTGCCTTTATGGACTGTGCAATACACATTGAAGAAGATAGAGGCCTAAACATTGAGATGTGCAGAAAACCTACACTCACAGATCAGTACCTGCTGTTCAACTCTCATCACCCACTGGAGCACAAGCTGGGGGTCATCAGAGCCCTAGACCATCGGACTGAGGCCACAAAGTCAGAGGAGAAGGAGAAGGAACAGAAGCACATCAGGGGAGCACTTAAAACCTGTGGTTTCCCAAACTGGACCTTTAAAAAAACCTCTAAAAGATGCAGAGCAGACAGAGAGGAGGAGACAGGAAAATGTAACAACATCTTCATTCCTTATGTCACCTTAACATCTGAAGATACTCAGGAGGTTTTTCAATAAACATCATATCCCGGTTCACTTCAAACCTACCAATACACTGGGGCAGAAACTTGTCCATCCTGAGGACAAAACACCCAGGTTTAAACAGAGTAATGTAGTTTATGCTGTTCAATGCAGCCAGGACTATACAGATTTGTGCATTGGGGAGACAACCTTTATATAAACGAATGGCAGGAGGCCAACACACGAGGGCCAACTCCTCAGGTCAAGACTCTGTTGTCCACTTACAAAAAAATCATTCCATTGAGGACAACAACCTAAACATTTTGGCCAGAGAAGACAGATGGTTTCAAAGAGGAGAAAAGACGTCAATCTATGTCAAACTTGAACGACCACCTTTAAACAGAGGAGGTGGCCTATGACTCTACCTATCACCCACCTACAAAGCAGTAAGTTCCCTCCCAAGACAGCTTAACAATACAGCACTTAGCACTCAGAATTATTATGACCTGGATGACTGAGAAGCTCATCAACATCCTGGCAAAATTTTTGTCCCTAACTTGTTAAGTCATAAAAGTAGGAGAGTGAATAATTTGATCTGACTTTGGAAATGGATCACCAGACTTTTTTTTTTCTTTTTTTCTAACTTGCCTCTCAGGGTTTCCATAGATATATTAAGAAAAGTGGACACATTTTCTCACCTTTTCTCACCAGCGCCATCCTCAGGTCAGTAGTTCCACTACAATAATATAATAAACCTTGATTACATAAGTAAGATCAACATTTAAAAAATCTTCAGCATAATATATACTGTTGTTTTGACAAACATTACATTATGTATTTTGATTGACAGCATTGACTATGACATAGTTAATCTAAGTGCTGAAATGCTAGATTAACCATGTGGTTGATTTCTTGGAAGCAGAAATAAATTGGCAAGAAGGTTTTGTTTTCACACTAGTCCATTTGTTGGTTGGTTGGTTTTGTCAGCAGGATTACTTACAAATTTTCACTAAACTTGGATGGACGATGGGTTTCAACCCAGAACAGATCCCAGTAACTCTTGGTGCGGCTTTATATAAAATATAATATATATATTATATTGATTGTAAATAAGAAATACTATTTATTTTTCTTTTCACTCTTCTCACAAAACACACCCACACCAGCCCTGATTTATCTGCTTCCAGGAAGTACAGCCACTTCCTTTTTCTTAATGTTGAACGACAGCTTTCAGTATTGTGTCTGGCACCGGCGAGTAGGGAAAGAAGTCCTCCACTACGTCAGCCTGCCAGGGTATTCTGCATCATATTAAGTCCACGTGTGTCATCATAAATATCCAAAAACGGTATTCAAAGAAACTGTCAAGGATCCGACAGGTTAAAGTCTCTAGAGACCCGACAACAGCTCCTAAATGATCACTGCGGTACCCATTAGTTGGAGGAAGCCTAGTGATCATTTTGTTTTTGCTTTCTTTCTTTCCTCTTCTTTGGTTTTCATGTTTATGAATTGACTGACTCGTGGTTGGGACTACATCCTTGGTTTGGGTTACGTTTTGTTGGTTACGGGGAAATCCTGAAGCAGAGTATTTTTTTTTTTGTTGAACAAACTGAACTGACTTGAACTGGATTGAACTGTCTGTGATAACTGTAAACCATAAGTAGGGTGTTTTTGTTGTGTGGACTGAACCGGACAGAACTTTAATTTCTTTATTTTATTTTTTTAACTTTTTGAACATTTTTAAACATTTTTGAATACTGTCAATGTACACAGCTCTATCCAGACTACTGGTGGTGTGGTTGACTTTATTGAAAGAGAATGTTTTATTCATCTGCTCTTCTGCTTTTTTAGCACTGTGTTTGTGTTTGACAAATGTATTCAGGGGCATGTGTGTTTTAAGCACGTGTCCTTTGTGGGGCTTGATGGCAAAAACTGCTAGAACTTTGTATTACTTTCTTGTGAGATAGGACATGTTTCAACATTCCCATTAATATCTCAGAGAATAATGCATGGATATTGATAAAAAAAAATAAAAAATAAAAAAACAGGCATATTTAGTTGTCTGGTATTTGTGTGTGAGTTCAAAAGGGTACCATTTGTCATTGCTAAAGATTTTCAATTTACTAAATGCTAATCTAGTTTTTATAAGACACACACTACTGTGGATTCTTGGTATTTTACCCTCCTGAGCCTCCACCTGCACCTCAGCCGGTGCCACCATGAGTCTCCACCACCACAACACCTGCCTGAGCCTGAGCCTCACTTTTCAAGCCGAGAAACCTGCTATTCCATCTTCCTGGACCTGAACCAGAGCCTCTTCCACTCGCTGCCAACTCTGCATTTAGAATAAATTCCTTTAACCATCTCCCTGTCTTGGTGTCCACTTTTGGATCAGATTAAAATATCTGGTACAAACCATAACATTACCGGTAAAATTAGTAATACAATAGTAGTCCAAAAGTTAATTTTATTATATTATGTTTGCAGGAAATTATTACATTGTTGAGTGATATGAATCTTATGAAATGATCTGCATGTATCTGTGGAATCACACTGTAGCCCGGTTCCTTATTACTAAACCAGTATCCTCTGTCGCCCTAAAATGTATCTTGTTCAGAAGTTGATTTAATTTGATCAAGTACTGATTTCTCAGGAACACATTTATGGATTAAATGTATAATCCACTGAGAATTTGACAGGAGGCTGCAACAAAACAGCTGGCACAAAGTACAGCTGTTTTACGTGTGGGTTGTTTTGAGGATGTGTTGCCCAGCATCAGTGTGCCGGCTGATGCCACCGGTGGCTGGAGGCTGCTGTATATGTACATCATACTTTGCACACGTAAATCACAGTGACACGCATTTCTGCCTGAGTGATTTCTGCAACTTTTGGGTCACTAACCATAGCTGAGCTGCTGATGACTAGTGTCCAAAGTATGGAAGATTTGCAGCGATTGAGGACCTAATGAATAACATTCCAAGTCAAGGCTATCTCTGGACCATAGTGTTGGAGGAACCAATACTACTAGTGTTGGGCTTGTAAAGAGCATATATCTTTGGGTTTATCAACAATAGAACATGTTTGAATTTTTATCGGGTTGCGAAGTCATGGTGGTAGGACCTCTAGATATTAGTAATGGTAAGAGGAGTAGATTACAGGGTTGTCTTCTGTTTCAGTAGCAGGCCAGATGCTCAGTGTTGGGCAACCTTTCTTTTAAGTATCTCATTACTTTAGAAGATTACTGCCATTAAAAGGAAAAAATGTTAGATTACTGTGTTATCTACTTAGAAAAGTAGTGAGTACTTTAGAGCAAACAAAAAACCCCTTTGCAACTTTTTACACATGTCGGTAATGTTGTCCAGACATCGTGTAGCCAACTGTACATGTACCTTTGAATGTATTGACTCTACCGTCATTTCGTAGCCTTCCTTACAGCCCACAATCGGTAACTTTGCAGCCTAATAATAGGAATGACTGTTAGGTATGAGTTGGCGAGGACCCAGATGAAAAGACCAGAGACAGAGCTGGCGAGGGAAACCAGGGTTTATTTAGCGGTGTTGCGAAGGTGATAGGTCGATGCGAGTTCCAGTCGTAGTCGGGACTCGCAGACGGGCCACTCGGGATTTGGCCGAGCTGGCAGACAGGCAGGCGGGTAGACAGGCAGGCAGGCAAGCAGCGGAGCAGAGTGACGCTGGGGTTCTCTGCAGGAGAAGCAGGACGAGTGTTAGAAGGGAAGGCACAAATCACAAGACGGGTAATAGTAAGCTTACGAATGTGGTTTTTGACGGCACTAGTGATCACCATAGTGTTACTGGATATTCTGGCTGCGTGTAGCAGGGAGACCGGGGTTGTGTAGTCGGCAGGTGATGAGATGATGAAGGGCAGGTGCGCCGCTCTGCTGCTGTCGCCATGTCCGTGGCCACACCCACGGGGAGAGAGCAGGAGAGGGAGAAGAGGGAGGGGGGAAGCAGGCAGACAGGAGAAAAAACATAGAAAACAGAAATGCCATAACGCTGTCCCAGCAGCACTGTGACAATGACAAATGTAACATAACATTTACAGCTCTTTAGTCTGCTAACAATTTGACAGTGAACGGGGCAGAGGCAGACAGTATTAGGCACAGCTGTTAACATTAAAAAAAAACAATACAACACAGGTTCTTATAGCCAGTATATGATGTTTAAACTTGCAACTAATGAACCTGTAAACTATGCGTGCTTACATAGAAACTATAAAAGCACAAATGTAGCCTCCGCTGGCAGGGAAGCTAACTAACCCACTAACCTATATATACTATTGTTCTTTTGCCTGTCATGTCATTGACTTCTGGTTGGGGGTATTAAAAAAATAAATAGACCCCCAAGGCAGAGAATATATTGCGTGTTTGCATTACTGAATATATTGGGGACATGGGTATGGATATATTATTAGGACGAAATTCATGCTAAGATCTCACTGTTGTTATTTCCTATTCATTGGGTCATTTTGGTTTCATAGCAGCAAACAGATGTGAGCCTAGTGTACATAACCAGGAAATAGATGTCTTCCTGTAATCAAATCATAATTGTTTGATTCTGTATAAAGATGATGTACATTCATACTAAGTTTTAGTTGTGTTGTAATTAAACTCTTTGGAACACACAAGCTGCAGTCTCTGCATTTTTCTTAAAGAATACTTCAAGAATACTCTATGACACATGCAGCCACCTGCTGGGTAGCACAAGAGAAACAAAAAAAAGTGCAAATGCTTCAGGGATTTTATTTTTAATTTGTGGTGACAAAAGAACAGGAAAAGACAGCAACTTTTTCTAAATAACATTTTACATTTAAAAAGTACTCGAAAAGGATTACTTTGTTACAAGTTACCCCCAACACTGCTGATTGTAAATTACATTAAAGCAGAAAACAGTTATAACTTTACAGTTTCTTGTATTTTTAAGCCACAAATATGTGTACCAAGTTTCTACCCTACATTGGTAGCAGTCAGTAAACAGCGGTTGTCTTGGTAGACAGAAAATGTTGTCTGTCAGGGTCTACCCCCTTGTGTCTGCTGCTTGTTGTCATTGCTGCTGTTATTGTCAGTGCAGTGGTGTGATAAGGGCTGCTGGGACTTGATCTACACCTAGCCTCTGTATTCAGGCTGTTTGTTTTGGATTGCGAGTCAGCCCCACTGCAAGGACAAGACAAATGCACAGCTCTGACCTCTGTGACCTGCTGAGAGAGTCAACTAAAACCACCAAAAAGCAAGTTCTAAGACAGGTGTCAGTGTCCACAGTCAAGTGTGTTTTACATCAACATGAGCTGAAAGGCTACTGGCACTGAAGAAACCCTTGTTCCAGCCATATCACCTTAAAGCTGTACTGTAGTTTGCTGCTGATCACAAAAAACTCTGTGGTCACATGAAACAAAAAGTGAGTTGATTGGCCACAATGAGCAGCAATATGTCTGGAGGAGAGAAGGTGAGGCCTTTAACCGCAAGAACACCATACCTACTGTCCAGCATGGTGCTGGTAGTATTATGATGTGATGCTGTTTTGCTGCGAGTGGATATGCTGCTACTTATTCTGTCAAGAGGAGTGGTTCAATATTCAGCCAGACCCAACAGATTTGGTCACATTTTCAGAAGACCTTTAACAAATTTATCACTGAGCCAAATTTCGTAAATGTTTTTCGTGACAAACTAGTTTATGTTCCACTAATTCCATCACTGAAAAATGAGAGAAATTATCGGAACTCAAATATGTCATGATATACATGTTCTGTTTTCATGGACTAACATAACTGTTAAATAGTACATAACCTACTGTGCATGGCTGAGACAGATACGTGGGAGACTTACAACCCAAAATGATTTTTTTTACTTCCTTTCATGCGGCTTCATTATGAAAAGATATCTTGTGTTACTGTGGCTCGGACAGTGCTGAAAAACAATTTCTATTTTACTACCAATTTCCTGTGGTAGTTTTGTACTGCTTTTCCTTTATCTCCGGTTTCATCAAATTCAATTTACTGTGAAATATGCCGATTGCTTTTATCTTTTGAATTATGCATTTATACTGTATCTTAAACTCTGTGACATTAAGATGGACATGTCAAATGGTGACTGTCCACTCTGTGTGCAGACTTGTTTCACTCTTGGCTAACATCTGGCCATGCTTTGTCCTGATTGTGGCTCAGATCTGGCAGACAGGGGGGAATTGCCCAAGTGCCAGCATTCCACGCAGTATGTGATGAACGTGTCGGGTGTGGGCCAGATCAACATTTTCTATCTGGACTGCAATAACCCCTGTCCTGTCATTCCCATCACTTTCCCTGCCCACCTGCTCACCTGTTTCACATTTTCCTGATCAGCATTGTAGTAAATATTCTGGCCAACTTTCAGGCATTCCCCAACAGCAGTGGTGGACAGTAACGGAGTAAATTTACTTGAGTACTGTACTTTAGTACATATCCAGAGGATTTGTACTTTACTTGAGTATTAGATTTCTTTGATACTCTTACTCTTACTTGAATAAATTTCCAAGACAAATATTTTTACTTTTACTCGAGTTAATTTCTAGGAAGGCTGAAAAGTACTCGTTACTTTCAGGTCTGCTCTTTTTATTTTTATTTTTTCTAAAATACTTTTGGACACAAGCTGTGTTTGTCAAAGAAGGAAACCTATCTCAGTGCACGCTCTCCACTGGGATCTACGTAAAAGCGGAAATACGTCATCCCTCCCCATAAGGATACCACCAAAGTAGCAACCCTCTCGACTGCGTTTGTCAACACAAAACCGCGACAATGGCTGCATCAGATGTAGTTTTTTGTAAAGCAGTGATTCTCAACCAGTGGTCTGGGGACAACATTGGTCTTTGAGGGGGTTCCAGTTCCCAACTTAGCTAAATGATAGAGAGTTAGTTGGACGGTGCAGGTTCATTTGGTTACAGTTTTAATGATTGTTAATAAACATCTGCATCTGCAACATCTGCTGTCCTCCTGTGATCCCATTCATTGTATTTGTTTTTATAGGTGTTTCTGCAGGCTTTATATAACATTGTGGTTCTAAAAGCATCAGTGCAGGTGGTTTCAAAGAGTTAATTCTCAGAAACAAGAGTTAAAAGGTCCTTAAATTTATTTCGAAAAAATTATATTAATCATTGATGTGAAAAATAAGAAATTTACTCTTACTCTTACTTTTACTTAAAGTACATTTAAAAGCATGTACTTTTGGATACTTAAGTACCTTTAAAAGCAAGTACTTTTTTACTCTTACTCAAGTAACATGTCGACTGAGCTACTTTTACTTGTAACGGAGTAAATTATGACCAGTAGTATTTGTACTCTTACTCAAGTACTGGGGTCGAGTACTCTGTCCATCTCTGCCCAACAGACTGGTGAGTGTACTTGGGCCTTTTCAGCTGTTTGTCCTGTCTGCCAGCCAGATAACACTGCAAACAGGAAATCAACGAAAAGACGTCTGACGCAGAGAAGTGCATTGGACATCTCCGCTGGAATTTCATGTCAGAAACTCGGGCAAGATCCAGCAAGTTCAACTTTAACGGCATAAACACACACATACACTCTTGTCCTCATTCTCCTGTGTTTATAGTTTTGTTAATTAATTCATTAATCATTCATCGCTGTATTCATTTGTAAGTCAAGTTATTATTACTAGATTTATTCATTGTTTAATGTTTGACGTTCTTAGTTGTGTGTGTAATCAATTATTATTGACAATGCCCAGACTTTGGTAAGGACTTAATTGTACAGGTAGTCATGTCATTAAATAAATGGTTTTAAGGTGTTACTCTCATTTAAGTGGGTACCAAAACACTATTGAGGTTTGACACCCAGTACTACCAATGACAACTAGATGCTGGCCCAAGAAAAATCCATCTCCCTTCTTCTAAATTGCAAAAGCCTCTAGCTCACTCTTGTTATTTCCAATTCATTGGGTCATTTTGGTTTCATAGCAGCAAACAGATGTGAGCCTAGTGTACATACCAGGAAACAGATATCTTCCTGTAATCAAATCATAATGTTTGATTCTGTATAAAGATGATGTACATTCATACTAAGTTTTAGTTGTGTAATTAAACTCTTTGGAACACACAAGCGGCAGTCTCTAGCTTACTTCTATGCAACTCCATACTTTCTTTTCCACAGATTTTGCAAGTATAATTTTGTAGTCTTCAGCCCAATCCAAAACTGACTCCAGTGAAATAATTTGAGGACATTTATCAGACTTCACAGAGCCCTGTGAAAACAGGCTTTATACAACTGATTTCCACATATACAGTAGTACTCCCCAACAGCATAGGGATAACATGAACCTCAATGACTGAGAACCTTCATCAACATTTTACAAGTAATTTTAGTTACTAGTTACTCTGCAGATTCATATTAACCAGTTTTGTTTGGCTACTACTTGAAATCTGAACACAGACACTAAATTCAGAACCACTGGCCATCTGCTTAAATAAAACACACAAATCCAAACAGTGAATCATTACAGCAACACCATGTGTCATTCCTCTCTGAAGTATTGTTCTTTAACCCACCCTTAAACTGTTTACCAGTCATTTAGGCTGTGCAACACTCAATAATGGGTGAATCAAACGCTGAAACAGAGGGGTGGGGAAGGCTGACAGCATGGCAATGTCGCTCCATTTTAGCCTTTAGATCAGCCAGCATGTAACACAAAGTGACAGGCAAAGCCGACTCCAAAAATCAAAGCCTCCTCTAGCTTCAACATTCTGCGAATGGAACCATTTGAGTGGCTTAGAAAAACTTCAAAGCCAGGGAAAAGGGGACTTTTTTAATTTCAGATAAGGCCCTGGAGCTGAATGTGAACTGCTGGAATTGTAGAAGTTCACATCTTAATCGACGTGACCAGCTGAATTGAGGAGCAAAGAACTCATCTTCCAATTCCTGTTTTTCTTTCTGCCTGCTGTTTTTTTTTCCCCCCCATTTCTTTTTTTTTTTTTTAATTTGTATAATCGAAAGATGTTGCTAAACCTCAGTGGGTAGAGAGAGTCTGAGAGTGTGGGTGTGTATTGATTTAAAAAGTGCTTTAGTTAGTGCAAAATACATTTACTTTGTTAAGCTGCAGTAGTATCATCAGCTCCATTGATTTCGGCGTGATGCTGTTGTCATTATCAAGCCTAGATAATCCCTCCTAAGTCAGCCTTCCTGCATGAGCAGTGAAGTCAGTGGCTTTCAATGTATTACGCTATTGACTCCAGCTTGTTCTGCATCCTTCATGTGTGGCTCTCTGTCTGTCTGTGTGTGTGTGTGTGTGTGTGTGTGTGTGTGTGTGTGTGTGTGCGCGTGCGCGTGTGTGTGTGCTCATTCTAACTCCATTTATTCCTTTCCCTCTTTGAACTGAAGGCCTGACTGAGGAACAAAGGCATCAGTCATACAAACACACTGTCACATTGTCCCATATAAATAAGCCAAGAGAAGCAGGAGTAACAGGTCTACCATACAGACAGTGCACTGGCACTGACTTATTACCCAGGTCAAGAAACACCAGCAACCTTTCTGATTTGATGCATTTTCATGGTTACAACAGAAGCAAACACTTGACAAGCTCCCTGTCACATACATATTATTGCAGACATGTGGCTGTGAAAAGAAATCATTTTCAATGTCAACTTATTTTCTATTTATAGACTGTAAAAACTGTAAATCTGTCTATATTCTGCTGCACTATTCATTCTGAACACACTCGCACTTCACTGCTTCTTTTTGCACTTCTGGTTAGATGCTAACTGCATTTCATTGTCTCGGTACTTGTAATGTGCACAATGACAATAAAGTTGAATCTAGTCAAAGGCCTTTTTGTGCCAATTGTTGACACTGATAAATGACTGGCATATTTCTTCAATAAGTAATATTTTCGTAACACTTCACAATCAACAGTTATAATATAGTCTATGTAACATTCATATTACATTCTTGTTTTCCACTTTTTAATATGTTTGAAAGTAATGAAATAGAGAGACAGTGTTTGACAAGACCATAGACATAGCAGATAAGTTCGGCTAGATGGGGCACTGCAGAAAGACCAAAAACCCCACGTGGAAGAGCAATGCAAACAGAACCGGTAGTAACAATAACAGAAATTAGTTTGATTTATTAGCAAGTTAAATTAGGATTGCATGTCTTTTTTAATCTTTTCATTTATTTTTTGTCATTTGCTTATGATTATTTTGGACTGTCGTATGTGGGTGCCTGTTGAAGAATAACAATTTATTGATATGTTATATATCAATTAGGCTATATTATGGCATTTTGAGCATTTCTGAATTAATTGATATTACGTGATTACAGCCTAGCCTGTATGTAATCTATATACATATGTCTGTTTGATGCAAAACCTGTTTGTGCTATATAAATGAAATAAACCTGAAACTTCATTTCATGGGTAGGCAAGGTCAAGTGACAATGACCGAGTGGACTGGTGGTTCTATTACACAGTTTTGCATGATATCAGATATCAAATTGATTTTCAACATCTTCAATTTGTTGATTTATGACTGCAAAACTAAAGACATTCCCATCAGCCTCACCTGTACATCTTTAAAAAACATTTTAACAGTTAATCTTCATACTGGTAGTAAATATCCTTTGTCTTTAGTGAAAAAAAAAAATCTGCATTGCCACCTCTGTAACTTGATGTCATCACCTAAAAGCTGCCACCCATCTTCCATGGAAACTGCAGTGAGGCTTGCTAGACAGGGCAATGCAGGAAATAGCATAGGCCTTATAACATATATGGACCAGTACTAGATGAAGAAAATGTGAGCATATTAGTTGGAAAGGATTCTTCTAAATGTGAAGAGCAGCTGTTAGACTTTCAGACAATGTAACCATCTCCTTTTGAAAAACAACAGAGAATCAATTCTCTCTCTCAGACTAATTTCATTGGACTCTGGTGATTATGGACCAAGGATTTTGCTAATTTCCTTTGTGAGAAAACAGCCCTTTACTCCTTAAACAAGCTAATGACTTGGGCAAGAAGCCACATACAGGCATCAGGCATAGTGCTGTTAACAATTGGTGCATATTGCTCAGTTGTTCAGGATAAAATGAAAGGTGGAAGTCTGTTTGCTCACGCCTTCATGGCTGAATCACAGATACAGTGGAAACCATTATTTTAATTAGTAAATGTCCAAAAGGGATGTTCACAACTGTAATTCTGAGGTAAATGTGTACAATGCAGTACTAATGATGGTCACTCCCTGTTGGTGTAGCAGTATGAAGGAGTGTTTGATGGGTTACAGCTGTGTGGCTCTTTCCAGCCAATCACTGTGGGGGAGCACCTTATAAAGGCAGGCAGAAGGCACCTGGTCGTCCTCTCGCCTGACGGAGCCTGGGCCACGTCACTTCCTGGCGCCCGTCACTTCCGCCTTCGCTTGGTGGCAGGTAGGTCGCCGGTGGCAACTATACTCTGGTCTCACACTGTCCCTCCAGTTGTTTTCATTCTGGTTATTTTATTTCAGCGGCTCGCTTGGGTGTTGCTGCTGGCTGCATGTTGCTCACTGCTGGTTGTGCTGCTTACTGTCCGCTGCTGTTTGCCGTGTAGCGGATCGTGTTGCTCCACGCCGTGCCGACCATGATTGCCTGACCGGTATGTAGCACAGTTTCTTTAGCTTCTTCCTCCAGCCACTCATATGTTGCTAATATCTGTTCTTTTATTATAGGGTAAAGACACCTGTGTAGCGGCATAGCAACCGCTAACCTGCAAGAAATCACTGCTATTTTGTTTCGCTGTTTTGCCTCACGGCTCCGCTGCTTTGCTTCGCCGTTTTGCCTCGCCGTTTTGCCTCACGGCTCTGCTGCTTTGCTTCGCGGCTTTGCCTCGCGTCTTTGCCTCGCCGCTAGCTGCTCCGCTGCTAACTGCGAACATTTTCCATGTGATGAGGTACGGCCCTTGCCATTTAGTGTGGAGCTTGCTGTTGGACAAAAGGGAGAAGCAGCAAGTCTTTTTGGCCAGGCTGGATCTAAAGGCACCAGGCCTGTTGGTCATACCAGGTCTTTTGGCTTTTCTTGGCCTCCTGCAGGTTAACCTCTGCCCCCTCCTGGTACCTTGCCAGCCGATCCCTCATCTTCAGCACAAACTGCAGCACACCTCTTTCGCTTTGAGTAGTGGAAGGTAGGGATGTCCCTATCAGGTTTTTTAGCCTCCGAGTCATTTGATTTTGAGTATCTGCCGATACTGAGTCCGTATCCGATACTTCTATAATACACTAAAAAAATTAAGAGCAAAGAAACAGATCCAGGATGTCGCTTATTTTTTATTTTATTCACCTTATTTTATAATTTTACACTTATAAACAGAGCACTTCTGTGAGGTAGCTTGAACAATCAAGTAATAACAAATGAAATAAATTCTTCACATTGGAGTTTAGTGGAACAGTATACATCAGCGGAAAACAAAACGAACGAACGAAGTATACATCAAATAAAAATGTCTCATATGAAAATGAACAGCAGCTCAACTTAAAATACCCGGCAGGCATGTAAACAAATAATCAAATAAAAGTGCTACAGTGTATAAAGCCACCTCTTGAAATCCCAAGTTTCGCAATGTTTTTGTCATCGACTTTAAAATACTGCAACAGTCAGAGTTACTGAATGTAGTGCGACTAGATGGCGCCTCCTTTTGTTTAGTGGATAATGTAACCTGTACCTAGAAGAAGAGCAGGTGTACTTCTGCTCCATCATGCGAAAAGATGCCGCCCACGGAGTGAAGACCCCTTCTTATTTTAATTTATTTTGAGATGTGTTGGTGTAGGACCCTCGGCCTGTGTTTGACAGTGCATGTATGCATGTAATAACTAGTGCCGTAGAGACCTAGCTTGGTATGGTCTGTATATTGGAATCAAAGCATGTGTGGAAATCCTACTTGTTGCCTGCTGCGTCTTTAAAGGGATATTCCGGTGTAAATTTAATCCATGGTCTAACACACCGTGAAACTGTGTTGGACTCCCTCTTAAGAGATCAAGTTAGCAGACCGCTAATTTACGGAGTTTTATCAACCTCAGAAACGACCGCACGACAACAATACTGTTGTCAAAACTGCAGTAAATGGATCCAACTATAAACCGCCACCAAAAAGCCACAAATAATGCTCTGAACCGCACCAAACTTCAGCAACAGTACAAATAGGGTTTTAGCACATAATCCGGGGCATTAAAACTCCGCTAGCTTAGCTGGATTTCTACTGAAAAGCTGACAAAATTTACCACTCTCTGCAGCAGCTTCCTGTTGACGGGAAGTCCCAACGAGTCGATTACCGAATGCAGTACAGTTCAGCGTCTCATGGATGAAAATGTATGATTATGACTCCATGGAAAAGCAATCAAAGTTCATATGTGTCTTACCTGCCAGTTTACAACAGTTATTATCGAGAGCGGACAGGGAAAAGAACAGAATTGAGCATTTCTAACCGCACTCGGTAATCGTCGCATCAACGTTATAATACCTCCACACTGCAGACATATTCGCATCCCCAGCTTCAAGCTACTGCCGTGTTCTGCTTTGCTTTACGGCATTCAGCCAATAGTGTCACTGCAGCAAAGTGATGTCATGCTGCATGTAGCATAGCCACACAACACCAATATGTACTAATGGCCATTGCATGACAAGTGACCTACAGTTAGCAGGAACTAGCAGTCATGTATGATCATTATTAACTGTGTACAACACATCTTTGATCACAATCCACCTTTCCCTCCCCACACAAGCACCCTTTGTTTCCTCTACCATACCATACCTTAGCAAACATATCTTTTATGGTTTCCTCCCCCCTCTGTAGCCAGAAATATTATCAAGTTATGCCCCATTTAATTTGACAGAGGATTCTTCGTTTTGGGTTCCACTGACCTTAGCTGTTCCTTAAAGTGGCGTTGGCGACAGGACTTTCATGGGCCCTTGGTGCCACCATCGAACAGACTACTGTCAACTTCAACCATCCCCCACCTAAAGCCGGGGTGCCTGGGTCACACAGAGGCTTTGTCACCTGGCTGTTGATAATAAAAGCAAGTAAGGTCCTTACTAGATCCAAGATGGTTTGGGTTAGGGCTGAGGTTACCTGGTTAGTCTTTCTTTTTGTAGGCTGGGGTTGGGATGGTTAGAGTGTAAGTCTGTGTGCTTCACTGTTGGGACATCGGCCGGTCCTTCTTCTCCAAGCACTGAGGGACTATAGCGCCAGCTTGGCAGCATTGAGTCCCTCCTCTGGTTCATGCGCTTTCACCCAGGTCCTCAACTCAGGGGGAAGTAACCTGAGTAGCTTCTCCAGGACAATAGTCTCTGTGACCTCCTCCTTGGTGTGCTGCTCTGGCTGAATCCATTGGTGATAGAGACCCTTAAGCGGTGTTAGGTCTCTGTGGGGTTTCACCATGCGATACGATTGTGGATCAGGACCATCTCTGGGGAGATGTCAAACCTGGTCAACCGTGCCTCCTGCAGGTCCATGTGGGGTGCTGCAACCTCCTCTTACTGTACTTATTGTAAGGTCATATTTTTAATTGCTCAAAACATGTAAAAACAATAGCGTTGGATCAGTCCATTTTATTATACTCGCCTCCTAAAGTGCAAACAGTGTAAATATTTACAGAACGTGAAAAAATTCAAAAAATAAACTGTACAAGATCATCAATAGCACTGGAAATTAAATTCCTCAATAACACACTATCTTCCAGACAGAAACGGGCAAACAAAAAAATAAAATAGAAACAATACAATTTTAAATCTTGGTGGATGTCTCAGTGGATGTTACCTTCTCTGTAACTAAACCAAGACTGTCTTCACCAGGCGAAGATGGCCCCCTTTAAACTAATAGGCCCTCCCGAGGCCTATTTACTTAAAAAAAAAGTATAATTCAATGCCCTTTACAGCAACTAGAGTATTTTACACATACATTTGCCTCTGCTGTCTAAACATTTCCCCATAACCAAAACAAGTTAATTTGCAACGGAAAATGATAAATATATTTACTCTCAAATTCATTATTGGTAACAGTAACACACTGCCCTTTGAGTGCCCTTTGAGTGTGGGGATCCCGCACCAATTCTCTACACCCTCCTCCATGTGAAAGTTTCAGATGCAGCGAGGGGTGAAATTTTGCTGCAGCACTGATGCACCTCTTGGGTTAGTATCAGCGGTGCAGCAGAGGCAAATCGGCGTCAGTGTGAATGGATGAGTTGGCAGTGCAGAGCAGGGGCGTGTTAATCTCATGGTGAGACAGAGACAGTCTGATAACTAAATAGATCCTTCACTCAACAAAATAAAGCCAAATGTCGCACAAAGCAACATTACAGGACCAAAATACAATAACATATTAACTGTTAGTGTCTTTGGCAACTTCTATGAGGAAAAAAATACCGCAGGTATATGAGAAGTGTCTGTCATCCTGTCTGTCCTACCGACTCTTTGTCACATTTCTGCCCGAAAAACAGTGTTTGTCCCCAACAAAAAACTTTGACTCACCAAGTGTTTGTCTCCTTACACTATGTGTTGCTGTAGTTACTGAAAAAAATCACACTGATGGTCAGCCCTCCTGACTGATACTTCAGTCAACTTTCCCCCAGAAAACAGCCTCCATCCCCACGAGTGAGAGAGTCAGACAGTGTCCAGTTTACTGATGTCGATTATGTAATTATGTAATTTAGAGCAAAAAAACTTAACTTTGTCACTTTCCAGGATGTTTGGTGGGTCAGGATCTCAATCACAACACACTAAACAGCATCAATATGATTATAAACAGTCAGCGCATACATGTTTAGATTAACAGGAGGACACCGGGGAAAACACATTGAAAAAAACACACAGATGTCAACATAATGACGTATATCGTCACTACTTTTATGGATCCGCAGCGCTTGGTTCTTTGTGAGCAGACAAAGGCAGAGAATTGGCGAACCTCCGCTTTGAGATAATGCAGAGTTTCTGTGTGAAAAATGCTTGTTATTCCCCTCATCATTGCATTCTATATGGAAAAAGTTGGATGGACACCTTTAACAGTAAGATGTCACAGCCATTGGTTTCTGTTTCTTTTTAAAGCCTTGAAGGGCAACATGCCACCCGATATCAGCTCTTTATCAAACTGGTCACAGAGTCACTGTTCAACAGCTCCATTGGTTGTATAATGCTCCAAGTTCCTCAGATTAACATTAAATTTGGGAAAACTGCTTTCAGTTGCAGTGCTCCATATACTTGGAATATTTTACAACTGACATTTTAACTTGATACAGTTATTATAATAGGTCACTTTAAGACTTTGATTTTAAACTACTCAGCTTTTCAATGTAGCAGTTTTCAACTATGTGCTGTTCTGTTTGGTTGTCTGTCATAATCTTTTATGCACCTCTGTTTGATATGTGCTTTGTCTTGTTTGTTTGCTTGCATTTTCTTATCATTTTGAAGCACTTTGTTTCCGTTTTATTTGTATTCTGTCATATTGCTTCTTTTATGTTTTCATTTTTGTGTAGCCGCTCTGTCCATTCACTGATTGTGATTGTTGTTTCTGTTTCTTATCACATTTTTGCACCTCTTCGGTTTTTTATTTGTGCTCTCGCCATCATTGAAAATGAGGGCTTGCCCTCAATGATTTTTCGAGATTTAAATAAAGGTTGAATGAATGAATGCTGATCATGTGACCTACCGTATTTCTCCAAACAAAGAGGTCATGTGATTATATTAGTCCCATGCAAATCAGTCTTTTCTTCTGGTGTCAGACAGCCGAACAAATATAACATTTGTTTGTGGCACACAATATGTTAAACAGCAGTCAACAGCTGTGTTGTGACACTGGCTCGATTGATGCTCAAAAGTGTTGATAGAGAAGGTAAGGAGCAACAAAAGGTTCGATTCAATTCGATTCAAAATACTTTATTTGTCCCTGGGGGGCAATTAAAGTAAGCTGTTGTATTTCAGTACATTCACAGAGCATCCAAATGAGTTTAATTCTACCACATGCAGAAAGTGGAGAAAATCAAATCTAAACTATATTAATAATGTTGGTGCTGACGAACGGACCCTCGACAGCATATCCCATGCAAATGTACCACTTGAAACACAAACATTGGGCGACACTTCTAAATTGCCTGAGGTCCCCCAGTGATACTAGTACGGTGTGAATAGGGCTGTAAAAATGTAGCTTTACTGTAAAGGTAATTGGGTATAATACTGAATGCACAAGATTTTAAGTTGTCACAGGATGTTATACAGCTAGTTTTGTTTGCTTTCATTAAATGTAATGTAGACATATTGGACCTGTTACAAGTAAAAAAAGCAACAGAGTATATATCCCATTTACATAGGAATAGGATCTTTAAGCTAATTTGCATAGGTTTCATCTGGGTGCTCTTGTTTCCCTCACCCGTAAGTAAGAGAAACCAGCGCACTCCAGTTTGTCCCCTGGTGCGGCACAGTAGTTGCCCACTGCAACAAATTTCCCTATGGGGATATAAACAGGATAATTTAATCAGTCAGATGACATAATTCTGTTATATACATGAGGTTGATGTATTGAGATGAAAATTAAGCTGTTTTATCCAGTACATCATTGTTTAAGAGATAACGTATGTCTGATTTTTGCCCACACAACTACCTGTGCTTATAAACACCAGTCGACTTTGTGTTTTAAACATTTGTTGAAAGAGTTTCAATATACCAAAAAAATCAAAAACAAACAGAAGATTCCAACAACATCAGTTGGAAAGTCTTGCTGCAAAAAATGGCCTCGTGTTTAGTGGTGGTCTGTTTTAATTGCAATATTTTTTTGTCCAATTACTGAAATGTTTTAATTTTTTTGTGTAGTTTACTGTATTTCCTGTGTTTAGTTTTTAGTTCAGTTGTACAAAGGATTTCTCAATTTTGCAAGATTGCCATTGACAATCTTATATTTCTGATATTCCTCCCTGTTGCCTGTTCTTTCCGGTGTTTATTTCAGTATATTATTGTGTCTTTTCTACCAAAATTGCACATTTCTTTCTTTCTTTCTGTCTTCCTTTCTTTCTTTCTACTGCATTGCTGCAAGCTATTCTTTTTCACTAGAACCCCCAAGTAGCCAACCCCAAACATTGCTACTAATGTTGGAGGTAACACATTACAAATGTAATACGCTGCAGTGCACTACTTACTTTTAGCAGTAACAAAGTGATATAATGTAGTGCA
Organism: Sparus aurata; assembly: GCF_900880675.1. Lineage (NCBI taxonomy): Eukaryota > Metazoa > Chordata > Actinopteri > Spariformes > Sparidae > Sparus > Sparus aurata. The sequence continues at coordinate 6,807,414 of NC_044203.1, read as the reverse complement.
AATACAAATTAGTAGTATTATTAGATTTACTATTTCAAGTACCATCTTCAAGGTTCAAGGTGATTTATTTGTCACCATAGTACACACACACTGTCCATTCACTTTGACTGTGTGTGGGCACCAAGCACCAATGATGAGAACAGAGTCCACCTCTTCTTGTCATAACAATATTCTTTTTCGCCCAGAAGGATATTGTTGTGCTATTGAGGACTCAGGGGTGAGTCAATCCATTGAGCAGCTTTGTAATCCACCATTGTAGTGCGGTCTGCTTTTGGAGGCTTTGCAAAATATATCTATAGTGATAACTCTAAAACTGAATGTCTTGTGATTCTATGCATTTTTCTTTGTTGAAAACCATAGATGGCATAGAGTTATATACTGGGCCGAAGGATGGTCACTCAGTCAGTCCTGTGAAAATTGCTTACCTGGTGCATAGACCAAAAAAGTTACTAGCTTCCAGGTTTTCTTCCTGTTTATGTGACCCACTGAATATGTGCTGCAAGTTTCTCCTGCTGGCACCGCTCATGAGGTCCCACAGGGTCCAAAGACTTTACACTGTGAGGATGTCACAGATTTTTAACTTTATCCTGCTGTTTGCTGGAGTACTGACAGACTCCAGCATGGCATATGGCATATTTGTGTTATTCTACAGTTAACTGTATTTTGCAGTGTGATCACAACAAAACGACTCCTCTGACAGTCAGTCCCAGAATGTCATACAGAGTGGAAAACTTAGGTGAACTGAAACTGGTGACGGAGTGCTAATTTTGGTGGATGTATTTTTACAAATACAATCTGGTTTGGGGCAGATTTTAAGTCATATTACCCTGAAATACAAACAGTTTTCATGTGTAGAGTTTGCTGGGCTTGCCGCCGTGTCCTGCCTCGCCTGCAGCTGCTTAGCTTGTTTCATTATGTCAAAGTGTAGCAAAACAACCCTGTAGCAATCGTAATCCTGTAGTCTGTAGCAGTCTTTGGAAAACTCCAAAGAAAATTCCATTCCTGTGCTTTCAAAGACAGGTTTTCACACTTAAGAGATGGCTGACTTAGTAGCTGCAGGCAAGCGCCGGGAACCCACACAGCATCGACACTACAGAGGAGAAATAATGCAGTCCTGTGGACACACGGCAAAAATATTTGCTTTGGAGCTGCAGCAGGAGACACGAGGAAGTTCTTTAACCTTGATGTAATCGCCCGGAGTGACAGAGCTCCCCACATGTCTCTAAAGTGAATTATGGATTAGTCTGCATTCTGATGAGTGCAGAAGACTGTATAATCGTCTGAAATATGTGCTGCTCTGAGATTCTGTGGTCATGTATTGAAGAGGACTTAAGTGCTGTAGGCTGCAGCTTGTCACATAACTACTTACTGTTAATATCTGAGATGCAGAGTTATGAATAAGATAAACACATATGCAAATTATTGCTCATACTGTATGCAGAGCCTCCCACTAGCTTTCACAAGTGTAATTATAATTCATGTACAGTACACACACACACACACACACACACACACACACATACACACATATTCCACCCTCAGCTTGTACTTCTCTGCAGCTCATGGTGCCTCTTAATCCCCCTCACACACTGTGAAGCTCAGCAGTCTGCCTCGACTCACTCTCTCTTTTTTTTTTTTCTTCTTTGGCCTGGTTGATGTTCAGCATGCATATATATATATATATTCCATTTCTATATATGACTGAGGTCTTTACCCTCCATCTTTTTTGATCAACAGGTCAAAAGATTAGGATTCTTGTGTTCTTCGGTGTGAGTGGATAGTGCTGCTGCTGTGGCATGTGTCCTCACATCCTTTTTTGAATACAGATAAATGCTGATTTTGCGACAGCACATTTCAACCACAGATTATTGTTCAGCACAACACATCTGCTGGCTGAGTGCATTTCTCTCAACCTGTCATCAAACAAATTCTCTGCTGAAGGTAAAACAATCAAGCTTTCACAATAAAAAGCCCACATGTCATCTCTCTAAAGGAAAAATGTTTTTGATTCAAAAGGTTGATTTATTACTAAGTCAGGCCACCATGGAAAAAAACACTATTTATTTTGCACTTTGGCTTACTATTGGCACTTTAATGGGCTGTAACTTAGCTCACAATGGAGGAAACAAATTGCAAAAACACAAATCAAACACAAAAGGACAAAGAATTATGATACTTTGAATCACTTCTCTTATTATCTTTGTTAACAATAGTTAAATGAGAAAAATCTCATGCCCATGTGCTAAGTATGAAGACCCAGGACCTGATTAGCTTAGCATGAAGACTAGAAGCAGGGGGAAACCTCTCATTAGTTGCGGCACTGTATGATGTTTCTTTAGTCCATAAACATTTTAAAATGAAAACTCTTGATATTCGTATGAGGACGACAACATGCCTGTCAAATTATATTTACTGTTTGTCAACTGTACACAATGACTTTGAATCTTGCTAGCATAATGTTAGCTCTCTGGCTAATAGATGATCCAAAAGGCTCTATGAGCTGAGCAAACTAGTTTATCTCCTGTTGCCAAGTCATATCTGAGGTTCTTCCTATACAGGAATAGTGACCAATGTTTCCATTGCATTTGAACCTTATGGAGGGGTGATGACTGTTCCAGCTGTAGACAAACCCTCACGTGTAGCTACAGAGTTATTGTGTCATCAGAATGATGATATGGTTATGAACGATTTTGTTTCTGTTGTTCGTTCAGTGTCTCGTCCACGATCCTTGCTCTCTAATTCCTGCTACTACTGTTTGGAACCAGCAATGCCTTTCACTTTTGTGCTTTTATTTTAGAAACTGACAATATGGACAATACAACAATAGTTTACACATATCCTCCTCTGGATTTCAAAAAGGCTCGGACAAACCCATAATACACAGAGAAAGTGATTTTGTATCTACACCCTTGATTACACCTGGCATTGACATGCATCCTGGAGGATCCAATCACAAGTAGACAGCTCTATGTGCAGATGTTAATGCACCTCAGACATTCAGAAGGCATCAAGATTCTACGCATAGACATCAGTCAGAGGTGATCTGGGCTACATATGGCCACAATCTGTTCTGCGTATGCACATTTTTCTGACGGCCATACTCACCTGATGTCTTCTGTAAAACAAGAAGAATCCCTAACGACACGCTTAATGCCCCTCCACCAATGTCAATTTGGTTCACTGTAATGCATATTCTGTGTCCGTGTTGTCTCACTTGTCATGATAAGAAGCAGATTCTCCATTTCAACTAATTTCACCACTGAACTAGTAACCAAAATATCCCCAGACTCCCTTAAAATATTGCGCAATTATGTAAACTGATGAGTTTAGAGAAACTATATAAACTCTGCAAAATGCTTTCTATGACAAATTCCTAAGTGCCCAGTAAATTCAGCAAATGTTATATATGAACATATTTATTTCTTTGCGTAAAATCATTGTGTCCATTTCCCTTGGTGATGTATGTGTTTACTGCACATAGAGCAGGGAAGTGAGATCCAATCACAAGTAATCGCTAGGATCAGTGTAATCAGAGCCTTGAACTGGAACTAGCTTTGTATCTCTGCAGTTTTGGTGATGAACAATGGTAATGAACTCCACTTGCGTGTTCACATATTGTTGTTTCACATTTTGTCAGTACTCCATAATGCCCTTAACTAGGTTGTAATTAGAGACATATAAATGAATCACTGCAAGTGCAAAAAGTCTATCTGTTTTTGTTTGTCTGCAAATGCCTATCAATTTACAACCAACAACTTTGAAGTTGCCATTTATTCTGTCAGGTTTTTAGAAGCAGCCAGGCTATCATTCTTTCCTCAGAGCAGCAGATAGCCTTTGATAGCATTGATGTCAGCAGATCTCATTCAAATGAATCCCCGCACTGCTCTGCAGCATCCAAGTCTCCTGAAAGAACACTGCTGCTGGTCATGCAAAGCACTCAGTATGTCTTTACCAAATGTATTAGCGGTCTTACATCTAGTGTCTGTGGCCATCTGTCGGCATCGGCCCGCCGCCCTCTCTGAGGTCTCCAATGCCAAACCAATGCCGTGCCGCCTGCTGGAGCTTCCACTGAGCCAGAGTATGCATTGGCACACACTGAGATACACAGGTGTGTATGTAAGCATGTGAAACACACATGCTGTACACACACTCATTAACATGCAGAATAAGGTTTATCAGTAGAAAAACAAAGGGCACACAGAACTTTTGTGAATTAAACTAAACTTAAATGAATATGCACATCAGATATCATTCTGTGAACATTGCTAAAATATTTCAGAAAGTGATTCTAAGTGACTATTTTCCGCTGCATATGACAACACTTGAAACAACATATAATCCCCCACCTGCCAGGGCATATAAATTAGCAGCAGGTTCCGTTGAAAGGTGAGCTGGACAGTGGAAAAGACAAATTAAATGTTTTTCGATGGATAAATTCCCACAGAGGGGTCCCAACATCACTGCCATTGTGCCTGTGCAGTGTTGCACAGTACACTGTTACAGCAAAGCAATATGATTATAGGGCTGACTACCATGCAGCTTAGTAAATGTGTCTTATATATTTTATATACTCTTTTAATGCTTATTACCAGGAGAATAATTTTTAACAGCATTTCAGTGGAGAATTAAAAACAATGAGTTATCATCACCAACCTTGGACTGAAGAATTTGTCTAAATTCCTCCATCTAAACTGTAACCTTTTGCCTAATTCTTTTCTAACACTGGGAACCCACATCTGTAGAATATTGTAAGCGGTCATACTGAATTTGAGTTACGTGAGTGGAGGTGAGCGTGGTCCAGGCGTGGCTGCAGGAGAGAGAGAGGTGGAGAGGCCTCAGGAGAGCAGCACCAGGTCACTGATTGACAGAGCTGACACCCGGTTACTAATCACTCACTCCCTTTATATGCAGTAGTGTGCTGGACCTCAGATGGAGTATGCAGGGACACATGACATGTATAAGGCGTGTTGGGTACCCTGAGTAGTAGTAGACAAGTAGACAGACTTAGTGACTTCTGCTCCAAACACGAACATTGAACTTTGTGGTGTTTCAGAAGGAGAACTGCCTGTAATACTCTGATATTAGTTTTACATTTTCTCCATCAGCTCTGTATGACAACCCGAAAAGAAGAAAAACGTGTTCATGTTTTTTATTGATGATGTAAACCTTCAACTCACATTAGTAAAGTCTGTTAAATGACTGCTGTTCAATGATATCATGTAGAGATGTACTACTTACTTAGCAAATAAATAATGATCTTATTGATTATAACTCATCATGAGTAGTGACAGCCTCCTTGGATAAACTTCTTCACAGAACAACATAGAGATGTCAAAGTTCTGCTTGTAGTGTCTGACATGAGATCTCAGTACAGTGAAGAAGTGTCACAACAATCAGCTCTCAGCAACAGTGATGGATGAGCCGAGACAATATGATATATATGCACAGGTGGATATCTTTACGGAGGCCTGGGGATGTTTCCAGCCTTTTTTGTGGCCACAAAAAACAGCAATGTTTCACAGGAAGTTGGAACATCCTCATCCATGATAGTGGCAACCAAAACCTGAACCAAGTGATTGTTGTGCCTAGACCTAAGCAGAACATAAGCAATAAGAAGACATACATTTGCAAGATTAAGAAATGCTCCGTTTGAACTTATCTGTGGCTTTGCGAGACATTATTAGCTATAATTTAATCAGGTGAATAGGTTGGATGGTGTTAAGAAATTAAACACAGAATTTGAAACGCTGTCCCTTAAATGACTTCTGTTTATTTGAGTTGACAGAACTCAGCAGTGTTGTCTTTGCAGTACAACCAACGGCCCGCATAGAGAGGCCGAGGGACTGTGGTCTGGACTCTGTGGAGGAGAATCATGGATTCAGACATGCTGTAAAAGAACAAACTACCTGCACTGCGCTAAAGTTAGGAGACGTAGGAAAAGAGGAGGTCTGACTAAAATTAAACGTCAGAAACAGTGATGCATTCCACTCCCCTCTTTAATCCTTGCAAGTGTCCAGTTGCTCAGAAACAGGTCCGACGAGCTGCAGGCAAACACAATCCACCTACATGTATACAGAGATGCCTGTAATATGGCCTTCAGTGAGACATAGCTCATGCCAACAGACACTGACTCGGATTTGACAATCAGCAGATTCGGAGTGCCTTTCAGACAGGGACACGAATGTTATGGGGAAATCAAAAGAGGGCGGAGACTGTGTATATATGTGTATAATCAGCAGTTGTGCAACAATGTCACCATCAGGGAGTCCATTTGTACAGCCAACATAGAATTGTTTTCTGTCTCTGTCTGTCCAGTCTATCTCTCTTGGGAGTTCTGCCATTTATTTGTGACAGTAGTGAATAAACCCAAAAGCAAAAACACCCAAACTGCTGCTGACACCATCTACAGGGTTTCTCAAAGACTCTAGTCCCTTTCCCCTGATGCCCGGTGCTTGGGTAATGGGAGATTTTAATAATTGCAAACTGACGAATCCCTGAATCTTTGCCAGTACATCCCCTGACCTACTCATGGTGTTGAAGTCATTTGAAAGGCTGGTCATTTTACGATCAGATTTCCTGCGGACCCAAATGCAGAGATCGGAGACAGTACGTTTCAGGAAGCAAATATTTATTTTGCAATGAGGAGTGCTGGGGCGAGCGTAAGTGAGAAAACCAGACGGGCAGGCAGGCAGACAGACAGGCAGGCAGGTGGTGTAGATCAGAGCCAGCAAGGAGAAATTCCTAAGGCGGTCGAGCAGGAACAGAGCGAAGAGGCACTGAAGGTTTGTGCAAGGCGAAGTAACACACAGGAGCATAAGTACAAAAGCTAACACTAGCACAAGAAAATAGTAAGCACATGAACTGAATATTAAAGGCATAATGTGATCACTGCGCGGGACGGAAAATAATCTGGCACTGAAGCAGTGAGGAGACCAGGGTAATATAGGCGGAGGCTGATGGGCTGATGACGATCAGGTGCACCACTTTGCTGCTGCTGCTGCTGCTGCTGCTGCCACACCCACAGACACACACACTGGGAACGGAGCAGGTGATGGAGAAAGGAGGGGGAGAAGGTAGAAGGGAGAAAAACACAGAAACAGTCCTGGCATGTGTGCCTATTTTATTTTGGGATTTCTCATCTGCGTTTAATAATATTTAGCTAAATGTTTTAGCTAGGACATTGCTTATTTATTTCAATCTTGATGTCAATTTTGTGAGATGGATTGTAGATTTTTGAACATAAGTGTCAGGTGATGAGAGTAAATGGGTTTCTGTCAGAACGGCGCTCCTCTTCCTCTGGCTCTCCTCAGGACTGTCCTATCGCTTCTGCTGTACATTCTTTACACCAATGACTGGAGAAGCCAGCGTGCGTGAGGACTGGCACATCCTGACATTTTCTAATGACACAGTTAAATACAATTAAAGGTATGGTCAATGACTTTAGAAGGGAACTATCTTGATTAAATGAGCTGGCTTTGAATTTGTAGAACATTATGAATATCTTGGAACAGTCATTTGTAACAACATGAAATTTGATGCAAATTCTGAGGCAGTCTGTTAGAAGGGACAGCAACGTTTGTATTTCCTGAGGAAGTTAAATGTTTTCACTGTAGATATAAAAATGATGTCTTTGTTTTACAAGACATTTATTGAATCTGTTCTTACTTATTCTATCATTGCTAATAACCTGAACATCAGTGACAGAAACTGACTAAGCTATATTGTAAAGGTGGTGGGTAAGATTAGGTCTGATGATTGACCGGCTCTCTACACAAACCACTCTTCCCGCAGGTCCTAGATTTAGAGTTTCCCAGCTCAAGTGCAATGGGAGTAAGAACTCCTTTGTTCCCTGTGCAATAACCCTGTTTAATCCTCACATGTAATATAGTATTTTAAGGATTGTTGATCAGCTCAGTGGAGACCTTCTCACTGTCCTCCACTGCTTTATCAGCAGAGCCACTGAGGGCCTCCACCTCCTGTTGCACGTTCACAACTTTTTCTCTGTCCTGGATTCTCTGCCGATGGTTTTGTCAACCCACCTTGAGCTCTCTTTGCCTCTCAGTTCTTTCCACTCTAGCTGTCACTGTCATGGCCTTTATGTTCATCTCTCACCGTGAAAAGAGCAGAGGTTCCCCTGGAGGCTTCTTGGTGCTTTACCAGCTGTGTGTTTTTCAAACTTGGGTGATCCATAATGAGGTAATAGATGTTTCTTACAGTAAGAGGCCAGACAGACCAGACAGGAGGAGGGCTTTCAGTTTTCTTCCAGTGTAGAAATCAAAGGCCACATCTTCAGGTCCAGCATAGCAGTGATCAGCAGCAGCAGCTTGAGCTTGAGTCCACTGCTTACATTCTATTTTCCCAGCCGGACAGACCTTGGTATGAAGATGCCCCTACACTGAAGGCAGCTGTGGATTTTCTTCTCTCGAGGAACAGCTGATAAACTTCATTGATTATTTCAAACTCCTGACTCGCCAACAGGATTGGTCAATATTTCATGTTGATTAATGTTTTGTGTTCTTGTACACATCAAAGGGTCTTTGACTATAGACAAGCTTGTTGTTGGCAATTTGTGTTGCTTTCTGCTGCCTCAAGAGAGCAATCCACCATCAGTGCACCTGACCACACCTCACTTTAACAGGCCCAGGGGCCTACAAGTGGGTGCAAGCACATTTTCTATTTGAGTGACTTGAGACTTGTCCTTGAAAGACTCGACACTAGACTCAGACTAAAGATTTTGGACTCATGATGAATTTTATTGTGTTGAGGACCTGAATGTCATACCCTCCTTTGTTATTATGCTTAACCTTTCACATTTAGTGTGCACAACCATAGCCAACTGAGCAGGTTAGATGAGCGGCATAGCCTATAGGCAAAGGAAATCACTGATGCGTACACTCAATCTTATGAGTGACTTGTTCTTGGACCATCATTTGTAGACCGTTCACAGTAAAGTTAAGGCATGCAACACTCTGAGTATTACAATTTTCTCTGAGAAAAAAAAATCTCCCATTTACCTTGACAGAACTTACAAAACATTTGTAAAAAGCAAAAAGGCATTCCAAGCTCATAATCGTACCTGAATGGGGAGTATATACTGTATATGACCAAGGATGCTCCTAATAACTGCCCTGCTGTGCATGTGGTGAAGTGATACTGCAGCTTCACAGAGAACTGCAAGGTCAATTAATTGCTTCTTATTCAGGCCATCGATTCCATAAAGTGGTTTGGCTGAAAAGGCAATTTCAGAAACTGATCCTGACAGTTAACTTTGGCTCAACCTTCGAGGCAATTTAGAACTGTTTAGGATGGGTCAATAGGAAATATTTATCTTCATATGAATTAATTGCATGATGCAAGGAATCAATACTTGGAACTTATCTTTTTCCCTGCCATGTTTTCATATACAAAGAGATCATAGGAGGCTGGAGCTTTCTCCCACACATCCACACATACTTTACCATCTCTCTGTATTTTATTCTTTATATCCCTCGACCCTCTTGTTCACTTTTCCTGTCTTTAAGAGGGCTGAAAGACAATCCCAGGAGCAATTAGGGACGATTAAAGCAGGGGTAGCTTTGCAGCAGATCTTGCTTCATCTATCATACAACCCTCTGTCCTCGTACATCTATTATTATTCTGAGGCCAAGAACAGACAATTGAGACAGAGGAGGAAACTAGTGCCCTTAGGTTAGTGTCCAATCAGTCCAACAAAGGTAGACGGACCAAAGGAAGGCCTGTCTTAACTTTCTCTCCGAGCAGGTCTCAGTGTGTGTTATTAATGATTTATTGAGCAGGGGCTGACTTAATGGTCTGGGGCCTAAGGCAGACAAAGGTGCGGGGCCCTCCAAACCTGCACTTTCCTTTTGTATCACATCTTCTCACAGCATGGTTGAATTGACATGCTGCAAACATTTCTGTGATCAATGTTATGTTTCATCTCTTAGAAGAGAAATATGGTAAAAGGGACTCAGGTAAGGAAAAGGGGTAAAAACATGCCCAACTCTAAATGGAGGAGTTCACCCAAAAGTAAAAAAAAAAATCAATCCTTATGTACCCACCCCTAGCAGGTGTAAAGTCAGGTTTCTTAGAACCTCTAAACATTTTCTGGAACTTCACAGCAAAGTTCTTGATCTTGATCTTGAGGCTTCAAGAGACTTGAATTCAAACTGTATGGAGCCATTTTATGTTTTTCTTTATTTTCCTTATTTATATTTTGGTTTTAAAAATGTAATTTACTTGCAAGGCTGTTTTGCTGTGAAGCTCCAGATATGTTTTATGGACGACGCTTCACCCAGGGTTTCCATCAGAATTTGGGGGAGGAGCAGTATTAATTTCTAAAATAAAACTGACGAAAAATGTTCATCAACGACCAGTTTTCCATGACTGAGATGAGACGATGACAAGTTAAAAATAGATCTCTCATAATTAAAACTATGATGGAATGTTTGTTTTGTTTTCAGTGACGAGGAAAGGACAGGACTAAAATGTTAATGATTGGCTGTCGGACATTTAAAATGGAAGATATTTTCCCCCAATTGTTGTCTAGTTGAGTTGTCTAGTTTGTCTGTTAAATAACAATGCATCTGTGTCATTGGTTGAATTTGTTGAGGGGTGTGTGCGCTGTACAGACTTCCAGCATACCAGTCATACAGTCATTTATTATTTGGCCGAAAGGAACACCCAATGTATGGTTGTAATGGGAGACGGATAGAAGCTCTGCTGCTATAAACTATGTGGGAAGAAGACCACCAACCTGAACAGACATCCTAAGGCACACTACGCTGCTATTTATGCCACAGTAAGTTAGCTTACTATAGAAAAATAGAAAAATTGTGAATTTGTTGAGAAACAGGAAATGCCTAACTAAATGTGCCAGTCCATTCAATTAAGCTCTGTCGCAAAAAATTGCACAGTTGGTTTTGATACTGTAAATGTAGCTCTCTTAAACATCAGGTCTCCGGCAGGAAAATCTTTTTTAATACATGATTTTATCATCAAACACAATCTTACTTTTATGTTTTTAACTGAAACTTGGTTAGACCAGGATAACAGTGCAGCTGTTCACATTGAATCAAGTCCTCCAAATCTCTCTTTCATAAGTGAAACTAGAATGCATAAAAGGTGTTAGTATTCTGTTTAATGAGTTACTCAAATGCAAGCAGATGTTTTATGGAAGTTTTACTTCTTTTGAATATGTTGCTCTTCAGGTAAACTCATCTTCTCAAGCTATATTTCTAAACATCTACAGGCCACCTAAATACTGTACGTATTTCTTTGATGACCTCGTTGAGCTACTGTCTCTTATCTGCACTGACTTTGATTGTGTGTTAATTGTTGGTGACTTTAACATCCATGTCGACAAGCCTGAGGACAGATGGACTAAAGAACTGTGCTGTGTCCCTGATAACTTTGGACTCACTCAGCATGTGACACAGCCCACACACAACAGGGGCCACATCCTGGACTTAGTTATCTCAAAGGGTCTGAACATTTCTAAGCTTCTGGTATCTGATGTCGCTCTCTCTGACCATTACTGTGTTTTCTTTGAGAGTGATATATCTGTGTACACAAATGTTCAAACTGAGGTTGTCTCAAAGCGATACATCACCGAAAACACTGGTGACATATTCATTGAGGCTTTCTCTTCCACACCACCCCTCTCTAGGTTCTCTGTCAATGACCTTGTACTTCATTTCAATTCCAGAATTACAAATGTCATGAATGCCATTGCACCCACTAAAGTAAAGGTGGTCTCTGGTAAGAAAAAATCTCCTTGGAGAAACACCACCACAACACAACACCACAACACCACCACAAGATGGAAAAAAGGAAATGTCGAAAAGCTGAGCGCAGGTGGCAAAAAACAAATCTCCAGGTTCATTTTGACATTTATAAAGAGAGACTTTACATTTTTAATTTAGAATTGAAAAAGTCAAGGCAGTCCTTCTTCTCAGACATTATCACCAAGAACAAAAATAACGCTTGTGCCTTGTTTGCTACTGTCGACAGGCTAACAAACCCTCCTGTGCCAGTAGCCTCTGAACATCTGTCTACCAGGGCCTGTAATGAATTTGCATCATTCTTCACTGCCAAAATTCAGAACATTAGACAAGCGGTCAGTGCCACTCTACCAGGTACTGGAGGTGTGTTGTCATTTTGTCCACCTAAACCTAACTCTAACACCATGACACAATTTGATCCAATCAATGACAAAAACCTGCAAGACATTATACAGCATTTGAAGTCTTCCTCCTGCAGCCTGGATATTTTAACAGCAGGGTTCTTCAAAAAAGTTTCAGACTGCATGATTGCAGATCTGCTACAGATTGTTAACACGTCTCTTCTCTCAGGTGTCTTCCCCCAAGCCATTAAGACTGCAGTCATTAAACCACTCCTGAAGAAGAGAACTCTAAACACATCAGTAATGAATAACTATAGGCCCATTTCAAACCTCCCAATTTTAAGTAAAATAATTGAAAAAGCTGTTTTTCAACAGCTGAACAATTACTTAATAATAAATGGCTGTTTTGATGTTTTCCAATCAGGATTTCGACCACATCACAGCACTGAGACGGCTCTTGTCAAAGTCCTCAACAACATTCATTCAAACACAGACAGCGGAAAAATCTCAGTCTTAGTATTACTGGATCTCAGTGCTGCGTTTGACACAGTCGACCATAATATACTACTGGACCGACTGGAAAACTGGGTTGGACTCTCTGGTACAACACTAAAGTGGTTTAAATCTTATCTAAATGAGAGAGACTACTTTGTGTCTATTGGTAATTACACATCTGAACGGATGAAAATGACAAGCGGAGTACCCCAGGGCTCCATTCTGGGGCCTCTACTATTCAACATTTACATGCTCCCTCTAGCTCAGATAATGGAAAACAATGAAATTTGCTACCGTAGTTATGCAGATGACACACAAATTTATATAACCATATCACCAGGGGACTATAATCCCATACATACCCTGAGTAGATGCATTGAACAAATCAATGATTGGATGTGTCAGAGTTTTCTTCAGTTAAACAAAGACAAGACTGAAATAATTGTAAAAGGAAGAACGACTTAAAGTCTTTGCTCAGCTACAGTCTGTAATGTTGAAAACTACAGACGAAGCCAGAAACCTCAGTGTAATTATGGACTCAGACATGAATTTCAGCAGCCATATTAAGTCAGCCTACTATCACCTTAAGAATATATCCAGGATGAGACGACTTATGTCTCGGCAGGATTTGGAGAAACTTGTTCACGCATTTATCTTCAGCAGACTCGACTACTGTAATGGTGTCTGGTGCCTGAGGATGGATGACATGACAGCTTCCCAAAGTAAATATAAAAATAAATGCTTTCAAAGATTGTTTCTGTTATTTATAATCTAAGTTTGATTTAAATTAGTAGTTTAATTCTATAAAAACAAGGTGAAACATCGTGATTGACAGCTGAACCCACCTGCGATTGAGTCGGGCAGGTGTATATATACATTCATACATATATACATATATATATGTATATATATATATATATATATGTATATATATATATATATATATATATATATATATATATATATATATATATATATATATATATATATATATATATATATATATGTACATATACATATATATATATATATATATATGAATGAAAACTATGAAAATACAGTGTCAAACTTTTAATGAATATAACAGACACAATAATATGAATGGCAGCTGATTGGACTAATAACTGTTTATTTATGACCGGCAGCACTCACAGGTAGCCTTTCAATTCAGGTCAAATTTTAAGCAACACTATGCAACGAGGAGAAATATGCATAAATCTGGGTTTACCATCTGGCTGCTTTGTGTATTATTTTGTGGCATTAATAATGATTAAAAGTAATCATCAAAAGACCAGGACTCAATCAACATGCAGCTCAGTAACACTGCAACTGAGAGTATGAGGAATATTACAAGTCAGGTTTATTGCCTGTGCTCTGTCTGAGAAATTTCCAGTGCCTCATTGAAATGATATTCAAAAATTCTTCATTGTTTAAACAAACATGGTATTCTCAAAGTCACTCTATGAAGCTGAGGCGGATTATTCTGTTAGCGCTCAGAGGCTGCTGTTGCGAGGCTGCTGTTGCAAGGCTGCGAGCCATCCGTATTTCTTTGGTTACAGTTTTCATCAGTTCAGTTTCTCTCCTGTCCTCCTCTGCTGCAGGTTTGGTAGTCCGAAATGTGGCCTACTGCAGGTTTACCACAAGATTGGACTCACTCATCTCCAGCGCATCTGTGCACTCTTTAAGCGTTTGGCTGAAGCACAACTCACCATTCATTTGGTTAAATGTGACTTTGCCATGGCCACAGTGACATATTTGGGCCGTGTGGTTGGACAGGGTTGTGTGGCTCCAGTCCAGGTTTTTGGGCTTTGTGGGTTCTGCTGTATCGACTTTGATTATTTGATTTTAATCTGTCTATTATTCCAACAGAGTTATAGGAGTGAAATGCTCGACCAGCGGGCTACTTTTCACAACCTGGAGCCAGATTCTTCAATCAAAAGCCAAGAGGATATTTTGGATTTAAGGATCTCATCAAAAATGTAATTTTCTTTATTACAAAGACAAAATAACACAATTGGATTTCAGACCTTGTCCTGATTACTGACTGCAAAAAGGGATGATTTTTTTTAACTGGTTGAACGACAGAAGGCCTAAGTAAGATGCTGTGTATCTTGCTTCGAGCTCTTTGATTTTATAGGCTTTGACACTCCTTGTAAGGCTTTACTTATCTCCCTGACTTATTCATTTCTCTAAAAATGGCTTGTATGACTTTCCATTTCTGTGATTTTTTTGCATCGTGTATTCCTGACTTTGTCTCTCCCTACCTTGAGCAGTGAATGTGTCCTGCTATGACCGGTTCTGCTCTTCTAGACTGTAATTGGACAGTGTGTAGGAGACAGGGAAACAGCTGCAGCGTAGTTCAGAGGCCTCTCTTAACAATAAATGTGTTTTGCCATCAAGATCAATGTGTGCTCTCTCATGCATAAATATGAGCTCTGCCTTTTTTCCTACATTGTGGTAAAATGTTTGGACAAGATGAGGAGGTTGAGAGTAGGAGACATAAATACCCAATCTGAAATTCTTTTTCCTGTACAAAAGCACGACATTTGCACAATGTAAGTTAAGTATTGTGGCTCTCTTCCTGCCTATAGATGTGAAGTGGAAGTGGGAAGGGGTGGGAGGGAAAGACAGATGGTATAAGATATGATTGACCAACCAGCGAAGGGAAAGAAGTAAAGTCAGAGAAATGGGGATGAGATACCGTAGAGGACGAGAGAGAGCAATGTAGCAGCAGCTGCAAAACTGTTTGCTTGAGAGTGCCTTTTAATCAGCAGAGAAAGCACCGGCGAATTGGATAAAATGTTATCTGGGAGCTGGAAAAGTGGAGGTAGAATTTATGGTACATTATGTTCCCACTATAAACAAGTGCTCGACGAATTTTAGCTTACAGAAGTCATTCATCACACACAGCTCAAAGCACTCCTTTCCTTTCTTTGCTTTTTGCACGCCGGTTGGAACTCTGCCCAGACTGATTTGGGGCTCCAAACACACAGAGCACTTCAAAAAGTTAGAGGCAGAGAACAGCACTTTTTCATTGTTTCAGAAGAGATTCATTGAAACTAGATTTTTCTTCTTTATCTGTTATAAACATATTGTATTATCTGTGGAGACGTGTCCAAACATCTGAAGGCACCCACTTATGAAGACACTGCGGGTGCTTTTCATTATGCCAACTTATACATTCTCCTGTCCTCTCTCCTCCTGTGACCTGTAACTCGTTCCCACTCCGCCATCAAGAAAGTTCCTTTAATCCCTCAAATCAAAGAGCGAGGAGGAGTTTAGAGCTAGGGAACATCGGGGTCCTCTTGCTTTGTTCACTCCCATCTCTTCCACATGTCTCTCTCATATCCTCAGTGAGAGGAACTAAGACAAGAGGAGGAGACACATTACCTGCCACAGTCTTTAATTCTGTGGCAGGATGGCCTCAAGCGGCCATTTAAGGAACTGTAGTGCATGGCACTTCCGCATTGGCTTCATTTTTTAAGATGTAGCCACTTGTCAAATACTATAGCTAAAACTGCATTTTTCAGTAGGTAGCTCCAAACAGGACATTTCAAGAATTATGCATTGGTAAATTGTTGAACAGTCCTACATCTCGACACACACTGGCTAATATTATCTCCCTGCTGCTCTGCACTGAAGCTTTATTAACATACACAGTGCTCACTCATCCTGACTTTCCTTTCCTGTTGTGTTCTTCTCTTGCCTGTTTCCAGCATTTTTTACTCCTCTTAGCTGGAGCGACGGTCACCCCCATGTGCGAGCCATGTGATATGGAAGGCCCCAGCAGTAAATTGTGGAGCAGCAGAAACAAGATATGGTGATAAGAGGTTTAGCGCGGAGCATGTTCAACATTACAGATGAGCCTTCCCGGTGGTCCAGTGCAGGGCTCCCACCATTCACCGGTTTTATCTCTATACAACCTTGAAGACTAGAGATAGAGAGCAGCAGCTGTGGTTTCACTCATTTGACAGCCAAAAATCTAATTTCCCGTGGCCAACGCACGCAGGAACCTTCATTGTCACCATTTGTTCTCGCTGTCACCCCCAGCCCCTGTTTTGCTTACTTTTATGATAACACTATGTTCAAAGTCAAGGATCCACTCAGAACAAATGGCTGGAATTCCCATTTTGGACAGAAAAATCAGACTCCAGTGATTAAGTCTAATGTTTAAAAAGTGAGGAGAATATGTAGAAAGATGTGCTGGAGGACGGCATGTCGCTGAATCTTGATTGAATTCTTAGATCATTAAGCTTGGTGGATTTGATTGAGTGAAAGCCTGTGAAACAGTCTGCTTTCATCTCCACTCATGCTCTTTTCTCGCTGATTTGAAATGATTTTTTTACTGTCCTGCTCTTTCTGCATTAGGAAATTGAAAATGCAGGTGTGTGTGTGTGTGTGTGTGTGTGTGTGTGTGTAGGTGCACCTGTGGAAGTGAAAGAACAATGCACATACAGAGAACATTTTCATTAGCCCTTCCATTTTGATTTAAGCACGGTTTTTCATGTTGTCGTTTAGGTTTTATAATATAACCAATAATACATACATTCTAATACAGAGGAGACAAAACACAGAAAGCAGCATCACGGCGACCCAGTCCCCTCTACTGAGTCTTCAGTGAAATTAAATATGGTTTTTGTGTGAGAGTAGTTTCCAATCTTTGTATTCATTAAGGGAGAGCTTTTGGTCAGCCCTTCCAAAATAATATCTGAATAATTTAAACCCTCTCTTGTTATATTGATCAACAACTTTATATACCCTCTATAATTCTCCTGCCGTCTCACAGGTTTCTTACTAACTCTATATTTAGGCCAAATTTACAAGAAATCTAAAGACTTTCAGCATTCTAATAAAACCTGATGTCAGTCTGCAGCTCGGTCAGTTTCCATCTTTCTGTGTTACACTCCATGTTTGTCTTCAGGGATGAATCCATCAAATCCAGTTAACTGACTGAGCATCAACAGATTGTGTGCTGCTCGTCAAGTCGGTGAAATAATGGCATATTCATTTCTGGTGTGTGTCAGTGGATAGTATGCTACAGGCACGCCCAATACTGAATGCTGCAGCACAATAAAAACATGGCAGGATGCGCTCCCTCCTGACCTATCTCAGAGGGGGTGGGCCTAATAAAAAAGATATAAGTAGCCTGTCATCAAACCCATGTGGAGATGACTGCAGTGGCTGTTGTTATTTTTATATCTTCTGCAGCCATGAAATGAAAGCTACTGTTTGATTGCACAGAGGGTGAGGAAAGAGATTCCTCATTCACTGGAAATTAAAGTCCAAGCGTGTGGCTTCTGCTGGGTATACTAGATTGTGGTTCAGCTACATGAGCTTTTATTGCCTCTGTCTTTTCATTATCTCAGCTAGGTGTTGTCAAAGCTGTGAAGTTTTTGTCTGTCAATAATATGACACAGTTAGATTTTCCAGGACAGGCTGTTTATAGATTACAGCTTCATCTTCCGATTAGTTACTATTAATTTTACTATTATGATGCTACCATAACATTTATTTTAAGCCACTATGTTTAGAATTTTTAAGTTCATGCAGGAATGACAAGTTTTCAACTTTCATTGTGGTATGTTTGTTGCCCCATGGCTACTGTTAGCTGCTAGGCTACTGTCCAAAGCAAAAATTACCATTAGAATCTCTTACAAGGAACCCTAATCTTAGTGTTATAAAAAAGACAAAGTAAAACACCCGGTTGTAAAAATAACTAGGCACGTTTTGTTAATAATCTAGTTCAGGGAATGCCCGTTTTGAACGGTTTTGATCTCAAATCCCAGTGGCAAGGGGAAACAATAGATTTTAAATAGAGCTTATAGCTCACTTTAGTGTGCAGTAAAGTTTTTCCTGCTGGTTCCCACTCGGCCCATAGAACTTACATTATGTCACAGATTTTAAAATCACTTTTCTCAGCTCAAGGAAAGTTGTATGAATTCAAAACCTCCATGGATCAAACATTCACAATAAGGTTTTAAACATGTTTATTTTTGTCTTGAAGTTGTCCATTTTAACATGGGCTCTTTGGGGACTGACTTGCTTTTTGAGCGTGCCACATTGGCATCATTTATAAGCCCTGGAGGTTGCTGATTTGTTTTTAACTGATTTGTTTTTTATTGCTCAAAGATTAACTTTATTTGTTTGAAAAGGTTACATATAGAGTTTTCGGTTGGGTTCGCATGGGTCAGTCAACCATGCTGAGCCATGATGACACAATTTTCCTCAACAGCCATGCTGCTGTGGTCCTGCAGGGCTCTGAGTCTGTCTACAGCGGCTCAACTAATTTGTGTCCTTGCTGGACACCAGAGAAGAAGAGCTCTGTTGTTATGTTTCCATGTGTCCATATTCCTGTTTGTACTTTCAGATTTCAGTTTTATTTTACTGTTCAGTGATTGCTTGAGCTGCATCAGCTCTCTGCTAATGTACTGCTGAAGTAAACCAAACTTCAAGAGCTGTATTAGCTTTGCTTCTCTTCAATAAAAACAGACGGCCCGACCCCCTAGTTGTCTGCTATGCAATGCTATCAGAGACAAGACCAAACCATTCTTAACGTGTGTGGCATTCACCTAACATGCATATCATAAATGATTTGTGATTATAAAAAAGTATTGCCATCATGACTGTGTAGTTATCCACTCGTTCCATCTATTAAAAAGTCTATAGTCAGTCCGTTAGCACTTTCAGAGCACTTTCACATTATTATTTACTACATCTTAACTATGTGTGCCCACAGTTGGTCAAGGAGATGTAGTTTCCATTGACAGCAGGACAGCAAATGTGCTGCATCCATGATATATGTGAATATAAGAGCAGAATGCCACTCCCCTCGCTCAGCCACTTCATAGCTGTACTAGCCACTTTATGTCCTATAATAAAGTCTCACTTAAAGTAGCATGAAAATGACATTTCCATTACTGAGCTCCCTCTGCTGCTATCAGGCCAAAGTGCTGGAAAAGCTCGGCCAATTAATCAGAGAGCATTACAAGGTTTGCACATTCAGACTGCTCTTAGAGAAAAATGGCTGCCAAACCCTGAATGACACAACCTGTAAGAAGTGACAGAGAGAGCACGGCATCTCTATCAGTCTGTCTGTCAGAGGCACTGTATGCTCTCTGTCACTCTTTGCTTTTAGTAAACATAAAGTGTGTTTAAAGCTAGGAAACAATAAATAGTTAAGTGTCTACAGTAACAGATTGTATTATGTTGTATGGGTCAACATGACAAAATTGAAAAACTCATGTTCATCATTGAAATGGTAATTGGCAAAATTATTGTGGCCGAGATCTGGCCCAGATCAGATATGTTCTTCTGGCCAACATACCGCATGGAGTGATGGCACCTGGGCTGTCCGCTCCTGGCCAGGCTTTGTCTGGGTCTTTGTCTTTTTCACTAGAATAGAACGAGCTGTTCTGGTTTATTCGGTTCATTTTTGGCTGACATCTGGCCATGCTAAGGCCTGCCACAAGCAGCACACTACGTTTCTCTCTAATGCTGTTTCTTGTATTAAAGCTTTAAATTACTAAATAATGGGTCGCTTTTATTGTAAAGAAGTTATAATCGATTCCTCTTTAGTACTGCAGGGACCTGGACAAGTACATCATTAGTTTAAGACACACCTTCAAGCAATTAGCCCGGTCGGGGGAAATGCTAATCCCTCAAAGGTGACATGTGACCTTAACAACTTTGTAAGGACACTCCCACACAGGGTTTAAAGCCTGCAACTCCCCCCAGCTAGTTTCGAACTGAAGAAGCCTCTTGGACGAGAGGTGAAACATCCTCAAGAAACTGAAACCAAGTCCAGTTGTCTATGAAACAACAATTAGAATTGCAGTTGATCTTGCTCCAGGGCAGGTTCTGGCTTTGCCTGGATAATAATCTTGCCTTGATGGAGCTGCACATTATTGACTTGAGATACATTATTTATCAATCAAGGATGAGACTACATGAACGTGTAGTCAGTGATGATATAAGTGTTCAGCATGACTATCATCACCAACTGATATATAATTGAGTTGAAGAGGACAGGCTCATTTGTCTGATAATGATGATAACAATAACTTTACGCAGTGACAAATAGTCCTATATAAAAGACATTATTGAAATGATAAGTGTGGTGTGCATGTGTTTAGTCTCTCTTTCATGCTGTGTCCATCTGGCGTGTGTGTGTTTGTGTGTGTGATTCTGAATGGGAGTGTGGTCGATGAGCCTGCCATCGAGTCCAAAAGGCCAATGATCCTCTCAGTAGGTGGATGTCCTGATTGTGGGATGGAGTTGTCATTAGTCATTGTCCTGGTCACCACCCTCCCCACCAGCCTCTCATTTGTGTCCCATCTCCCCAGCCAATCATATGCCCATTAGTCTTCATTTCTCCTTTTATGGCCAGGACCCGCTCAGTCCAATCAGCTCCCGCTCTCATTTTCTTCACATTGGTTTTATCTACAGAGCTGGCAGCCCTCCAGCCAGATACTTCCCCATCACTTACTGGGCCCTAATAAAACACATACACACACACACATGCACACGCAAACACACACACACACACACCACACTACCAATAAAACATTCAAAATATGCCTTTTTCAATAATTTACCTTTGCTAGGGTCAATGTTCTTTTACTGACCGGAAAATAAAAATGTTTAGGAATAATCTCCTTATAATCTCTGTCATGGCTGGTGCTAGCCAAGAGCACAAGATGGGACCCAAATGCAGACAACTGAGGCAGAGCAGAAGCAGTTCAATGATAAAAAAAAAACTGAGGCATTTGATGGTAATGCAGGCAAGGGGGCAAACCAGAGAAGACAGCTAATCCCAAGCAAACAAATCCAGAAAAAGCAGGCAGGAATCCATAATCTAAGAATCAGGCAAAAGGGTAAAACAGCAGGTACAGAGTCGCTGTTAGGAAACAGGGTCTAAGATATGGGTACAGGGGCTTGACAGCCAAATCATGACAAGACAAGCTAAAAGGAATGCAATTTATGATCTGGCAAGGGGATAACAAATTGTACTGGTAAATATGGTGAATCGCTGTTGATGGAAAGAGTTTCAGGTGAGGAGTGACCTGAGTAGGCCAGGTAGTGATGAGAAGGGCAAACAGGTGAAGAAGGGGAGGAGTGGCTGAGCTGATTTAAGCCTAATATATAAACATACACAAAAAAGTTATTATTCTTACACATAACCTCTCTTTTAAACAGATAAATACAACAATAACCCTTCTAAATGTATGTTTCTCTCCTTTATTAAGAAAAGTGTAATTGCCTTCCTAACTCAATATAACACACCTAGTTCAACTTGACAAAAGCAAATCATAACTCACCATGTCTTGGTTTGTTCCAACATAACAATCAACCACTCTGGTCTGGTTGAAATAAACCAGTTCAATGTACCAAGTTAATTTACCAAGTTAGCTCCTGTGCTAGCATTATGCAATATTCAATGCAATATTATTAAACCTTTACATATTTTGGCATGTAAATGACAGACAAGATGCAATGAGTACCTGGTCCTGATTATATATTCTTTTTCTTGGAGACACCTCTTATCCAAGAGGATGAACTGCACCTAGCCACTGCTTCAGGTATGTGGATGACACCTGGGTCAAAATCAGAACCACATGAAGGCCAAAAGTCAATGACTTCACAACTCCCTGAAGTGGTCCTCACAACTCTGAAACTCAGAGCTTACACGTGTCCTTAATGACTCTGTAAGGACACTCCCACACAGAGTTTAAAAGCCTGCACCTCCCCTGAACTGAAGAAGCCTCTCGGATGAGAGGTGAAAAGTCTTGAAGAAACTGAAACATGGCCAGTTGCCTTTGATACAGCGATTCCTTCATCAACATTACAAATATCTAAAACTCAATTCTGTGGCTGTTCTGTACTTTTCTAATAAATCAGACAGATAAATTGAATGATTGGTTGATATGTATTGCCATTTGCACAGGTACAGGTTAGTACAGGTACAAATTTAGTTGAGCTGATGCAGATAATGGTGTACTTGCTCATCCCTACTAATACGTACAATGTTTTGGAATTAGTCACAATGAGGTGGCAGCCATGACACAGCTGTGATGGCTGCAATGTAATCCTTGAGGGCATCTTTGACCGTCAAAGTGAGTCCATAACATAATAGAGGCTTTTCAGATCTGTTTGAATAAGTTCAATTGTTCCAAAGTGCCATTACCATCACCAAAGCATGGTCAGCTCTACCTATGATATAGCTACAAGGCTTTGATCAGATGACCAAAAAAAAGGACAAACGCTAGAAAAGGGGTTAATAACTCAACTTAAGCAAATAAAGAGAGTACTGCTATACAGTCTTGCTGGTCCTTTAAATCTATCGACATTATAAGGTATAACTGAGAGGCAGTATTGTGTATCATCAACATAGCCAACGTAAGAAATACTAATGGACAAGTCAAGCAGATGGCCTGCAGGCAGCATATATAATTAAACAAAATGGTTACAAGGTTTGGCTCTTGAGGGACCCAACCACAGAAAGGAGTGGAAGATATGTGATTGTGAATAGGATCACTGAAACTTTTGTCCAACAAGTATGAGGTAAACCAGTTTTAGAGCAGTATGTAAGAAGTCAACCCAGTTTCATAAATTGTCAATTAAAACAGCATAATTAAAGACTCTCTGCTCTGCTCTGCTCTCCTCTCTGCAAGAACCATTAGCATGAGCAGACAAGCTGGCTCCGATCAAGGAGCCCTGTAAGAGGTGGACCAAAAGTGTTTGCGTTTTCGGTACTGGCAAGTCAAGGGTAGCTTGAGCGATTAAGCTGCATGTTGAAATCGACCAAAGTTCTCCTTTAATGTTGTAAATAGCAGCAGATCAGTCAAGTAAACCCGATTAAGCTAATTCACCTTTATCTGCATTCATAACAATTTTGTGAGTTATGTTAAACAGGGCGTTTCGGTGTTTGCGACGGAAGCCAAACTGAAAATTCCTCAAAGGTATTGTCTTCCTCAACCAGAAGGAGAAGGTGGTGAGTGACAAATTCTTCACAAATTTTAGAAAGGAAAGGTCTCTGTCTGTTGTTATCTTAATCAGTGGCACCTAGGGAGGATTTTTTGGGAATAAGAAAAATAATGACTGTCATGAAAGAGTCAGGTATGCAGCCAAAGGAGAGTTTGATTGACAATAGACTCTTGTGGCTGCTGGGTGAGGAAATCAACTGGATGAATTCCAAAACCTGATGTACCTATTTGTCATTTACAAAAACAAAAACATGTCAGCACAGGGCACAAAATTAAAAATACTAGAATTTCCCTTAAATTACCATGTGTTTAAATCTGTCTGAAATTCAGTTAATGTTGCAGGGTGACAACAAAGTACAGGTTAAAACTGACAGCGTTTCTGTGCCAGTTTTAAAAACTTTACAAAACTTCCAAATAGAAATGCCACAGCAATTTGTATATAATTGAAGACATTCCTCTTGGGCACACTGATGGTAATGGGGTAAGGTGTCGACTATGAATCACCACAACCCCAGTTTGAGTTTTCAGGACCTTTGAATTGAACTTTCGCCATCTCTCTCTACCCTCATTTTCTTTCCCCTCTCTACTAACATCTATCTGATAAAGACCTAAAATGTTCCAAACAATAACTGAAGAAAGACAATGTGTTCGTATGAGATACTGGTAATCTAGTTCAGTGAGCTGAGAGATGCTAAACCGCTCCACAGAGCTCTGTCGGGTGATAATTTTCTGAATGTTTGTTACATCAGGTGACAAATGTCTTGCTCCACATAGGACTTTAAAGACAGCAAGTCAAATCCTACCAGTTTTGATTCTTAGGTCACTCATATTACTGTCAATGTTAGTAGTGCATCACAAGGCTGCTGTATATACAGGCAACAGACAGCACACAGCTCTCTTCCACATGGGACACAGTCAGATGATTGAACTGCAGTGTTCATTTGGCTGGTCCCAACAAAGAAAATCCCAATTGGTTGGGTCCCAGAACAAGTCAAAACAGGGGAAATCTCTTGTGAGATTCCGAGGAGTCCGAGTCCATCGAAATTTTCAATTGGTAACCTTTCAGATTCATAAATGCCATTGTTATGGATGAATGAAGGTAGAGGCCATTGCTGTATTCTTGCTCTTCATATTTCGATTCCTTCTCTGAGAGAAAAGTTTCCCACTTGGTAAACGTATACTTAGACTTTGTGATTCTTATATCTTCAACCTTTAATACATTTTTCAGTTCTTATCATTACGTACCCTCAGAACAACTCTGAGACATATTTGCATAACTAAAAGCCTCTATCCAACACAATGTTTTCATTGCTTTAACTTAATTTCTCACGTCTGACACAACACCCATGGTGAAATGAGAAATGGATCTTAAATTGAAATTGTTTTTTTCATTATGCCTTCATGTACTCAGCACAGATGGAGAGAGGTTACAGGAGCAAATGTCACTTATTGTTTCACCGCATTCTTTTTTTCCCTCTAACTCTTTTCATTATGGCTTTATTTGTTAGAGAGTTGCAATCGTTGTGTATCAGATCTGTCTTCTTGCCCTCAGGAATGGCTGCTCTGAGGGGAATCCACCAGCCGCTCACAATAAATGAGTTGTGGCATGGCAATCTGTGGTGGGAGGCTCCGGTCATAATAAGTGCCCTCATACATAAATTACCTAGTTAATGCACAGCTAATCATCCAGCCAGACCCGCTGGCAATGTGTATGTGCAGCTACATTGCATGAAATAGGACTGACATCAGCAATCAGACTATAATGATGGAGGTCTGCAAGTGTCTCCGTAGGCTACACTGTGAACTGCTTGCAGGGTACATGCATCCACAAAGGAAAACCATAATTGTGCTCAAAGATTGTCGAGATTACACTGATGCTGATTAAGTAATCACAGTAGGCAGCCCTTAAAGTGAAACTTTACATGTTCATTGAATGTACAAAAGGTATATCTTCTGTCATGAAAAACAAGAGATAGATTTCTATGCAACAGAAATATTGTACTGCACCCACCCTTACTTCTTTTTGCCTGCTTCAGCCTATTTTCATAAAATGGTAAGGAACCACCAGATAATGCTGCCTGAAAGTATCATGTGTTTTTCTAAACAACAAGGTGTTAGGTAAGGTGGTAATAAGAGAAAAATGCCAAGGACACACTCCATAGCAGTGGTTGGCAACACTGAGTTACTAAAGTGTTTGCCAGTCACCATAAAACAAAAAAAGAAGGTTGATCACAATTAAAATGTGACGGGAAACATAACCATAGAGTGCCGAACATTACAAGTAGGGTTCAGACTACAGGAGTTTTAAAATCCTGACCAATTTACATCACACACCAAGATACTTCTCATCATTACAGTTGTCCATTGTCTTGCCAATTTGTAAAGTAGCTTGTTAACCAATTAAGTTGCACACAAGCAGCCATCATACTGTGTTTTCACTGCTAGGGAAGGTGATATGGATCATAATTTACTAACTATCTGACAATATGACTTGAGTTGTCACCCCAG
Organism: Sparus aurata; assembly: GCF_900880675.1. Classification (NCBI taxonomy): domain Eukaryota; kingdom Metazoa; phylum Chordata; class Actinopteri; order Spariformes; family Sparidae; genus Sparus; species Sparus aurata. The sequence goes on along the minus strand of NC_044203.1, from coordinate 6,781,308 downwards.
CCATGGTGAGACCCTGACCTGATTCTAATCACTCAGTTAGTGGGCTTTTGGCGAGTAGTTTTGGCACGGGGCAAGATGTTTTCAGTCATGGTAATCTGATCAGCATATTCACGACAAGGGATCATAACAGTAAAATGGGAGGTAAAGACTTTTCTTTCCTGTCTGCCTCAGTCTTGTGTTGAAGTCTGTTACCCCTAGAATAGTGTTTCCTTCCTGTAAACATATTTAGCAGCAAAGGTAGCTTATGCTGCTGCACTTTTACATGAAAAGTAGCGAGTATATGCAGGTTTTTCCCATTCCTTTCCTATTGTCAGGACATATGTTTGCCTTATTTTTCTCCTTGTGTCACATTTGGTCTAACAAATTTACCAGGGAAACAGTGAACAATATAAAGCAGCAGATCATACATCATCAGACTACATCTAGAAGACTTTAAAACGTTTTAACGGTGCAATATGTAGGTCATGGCCATGTGTCAAATTAATTCTTCAAAAAATAGGGGGCAGAATATCACCAGAGACAAAGCTAACTGTAGCCATTAGTTATATTTAGCTCAGCTAGCAATGTAAATAGACCTCCTATTAGCTTACTCTGCACAGACTTTATGCTCAGAACACTGGGGTAGTGTTGGTGTTGTACTGTCAGACTATTATCTCTTGAGGTACACAGCAGCACGAGGTAAGCTGGCTAGTGACACATTATTAGTTCCTACAGACCTTTTATTTCTTCACATTCTGTTTATACTTTTAGCTGGCTTTCGAATATTTTAAACAAAAATTCTTACGAATTGCACATTTAAGAAGAAATTATAAAATTCAGAATTAAACTTGTTTTTTCCGTAACGGATGATGGAAGTGCTGCTGGAGAAAGAGTTCATCTGTGCTGAAAGTTGCACATGTGCAGTACTGATCAAGCAGCTGGCAATGATCTGGTACTGACATGGTGGCCAGGGACAATGCAACAGTGGCTGCTTTACAATATTTTAGTTTTTACTTTAATCTGTCTTTCAAATTCAGCGCCAACTAAATTATGTTAGTAGGGTTTTTGGCCAGTGTGAAAGGCTGTGATATTTTACCAGCTTCTTTCACAAAATTACTATAATTTATGAGCTGGAGGAACTTCAAAGTGCTTACATTCCTGTTACCTCTATGGTATTTGATATTTCAAACTCAAAAGGGCTTTGTTCCACATTCACTATGGGTTGTGGATTCATGGTTGATTTTCCACAACTGACTAATCATCAGTTTATAACATACTCTGGCTGAACACAGCGCTGTCTTAATTTAATGAAGTGCATGGGTGGGAGCATGTTTATGCATGTAGAGACGTGAATAAAGTCAAGGAAAGGCCATTTGTGTGATAGATTCATGAGTTTCAAAGTTTCCTCAGAGACAGTACTCAGGGGAATTATTTGATAACTGTAGATGTTATCATTTTCTTCTCCTTCTCAACAATCAAAGGTAAACAGTAGACCAACTATGTACTTTGAATCAGGGTTTAGGCAGGGTTTAAGAAATACTGAGGTCCAAAATTCAATTTTGCTTTGTAGTAGAGGGTACCTGAAATTTTGAGCCCCCACCATGCAAGGAGGGTCTGGGGGCATGCTCCCCTGTAAGAAAATGTTGAAAAATAACCCCTTAAATGATGACTTAAGGGGAATTGTGTGACAACTAATTGATTGCTAAACTGAGATAAATATATTTCATACATTATAGCATAGTACAATACAGCCTATTAGGCCTAAAGACAACTTACACAGGTTATTATTTTCACTCATTTATAAAATAGCCAAGTAGTCTATATACGCAAGACTGAACCGTATAGTGGTGAAATACAAAGGCCACCATGATAATTTGGCAATGGAACTTTACAATTACACCTCTCTTTCTCTTTCTCTCAGTCTCCTTCCAGTACAAAAGTTTAGCTTCGCCTGACGTAGTCTTTTCATTTTCATCTGTCAGTGAATAAAGTAAACACATGCTGTTTACATGCTACCACAGTCTGCTAGAAGGAAGTCATGAAAATACCAAGGCTAGCTACTGGGAAGAGTTTATACAGATGATGCAATCCACAGATGAAAAAGCACTGACGTTTTCATGACAACGCATTTTTACACCACTTTTACACTACACACACTTTTAACTGATGCTGTATAGACATTGGTCTTCTGCGAAACTGAGTTAACAAGTACGTCTCTGCCTCTCCTCTGGCCAACACAATGTCAGCTGGACTGACTGATATATAAATTTACAAAAATCTTTGATCAACGCAGGGCTGTCAAAAAATTTTCATATCATACATACATACTGTTTTTGATGAGTCAATTTCAAGAAACTTTGTTTGAGTCTAACATTACACCAGCCATGGTTCTGAAGTATTTACAGATATTTGGAGCATCATAAAAGCCTAGCGTAAACTCTGCCAGTGGGTAGCCCACCTCGTAACTTAGATCCATTTCGATTGTCATAGTTTATCCATCTATGGTTGGGAGGGATGTCTTACAAATACTCTTGTGTCTCTGTCTGTATTGAAAACATCACTGGTATTGATCTGTTATTGTCTTTCTCTTTCGTATTTGCCTTTAGGTAGGTCCATGGTTCATTGCTTTTGCAGTGCCCCAATCCTCAGTTGATAGAAGCAACAAAGTATATTATATTTTGTTCCACTGATCGCAGCATTTAATTAACTAAAATGATTCTCTCAATGTATGAAGGCTAATAAACCAACGTTATTCCGCGGTACATTGCTTTTACATCTTTCAAGTAGGGTTATGTTTAGGTAATTATCGGACAACTTTTATGATGTGTTCTTAGAAAAATATGCTGAGGTCCGGACCTCGTTGGCCTCAGTGTTGGGTACGGCCATGTTTGTAACAAACTAATCTACCAGGAATGTGCATGTGGATAATGACTTCCATTCAGTGGCGTGCACAAACTTTTTGAAGGGCAGGGGCAAAAATAAGGGTACTTTAGCGCGTGTTTTGGCTCCCAAGAGGGCACTTTAGCACGCGTTTTGGCCACTCAAGAGGGCACTTTAGCGTGCGTTTTGGCTCCCAAGAGGGCACCTTTTTCAACAACTCCCCCCCACCTTGTGCACACCACTGCTTCCACTGTGGGACCACCTTTGAGAGCATCCTGAAGTTATCTATAACTGGGTTGTACTGCCGCTCTGACACTGACACACACCAGCAACTTCATACAGCACTGTAATATTTGGAGCTTATCAAGTAGGGAGTTGTTGGAGACAGAACACACCATATTCCAATCAAGGAAGGGAAATTGCTGCTGTTCTGGAGAATTGAGCAAAGCCTTGTGTCATCGCACGCTGATGTACATGAAGATGCCTCTGGTTGCTGGTCTTCAAAACGAAGGCTGGTCTTTCTTAAAGTATTATGTTTGTATCCAAAGTCTGAAATATCGTATTCCTCTGTGCCACAAAGCTCCATTGTTGTATAAAAACTATTAAAAACACATCAGTGAGCCACACTGTTGCACTGGCTTCCTCCATTACCATGAACATGCCCAATTTACTCTATCCCACATCCAACAAATCCCAATTTTAGCCATTAACAATGAAACAATATACTGTATTAGTGAGCTGTTCATACAGAATTCTGTCTTTAGTAGATAGCAATGAGCTTGGAACTTAGTGCCACAGAGAGGAAGGGAGGAAGAGAAAGAAAATGCCTTTTACTTGTTGTGTATATTTTGGGAATGTCTGTGACATATTGTGCAGATATAGACAATACATCTGTAGTGTAGAGGTATGATGTTGATATGACTGTCTACGGGTTGGTTTTAAATCTATTTTTGCAGAGAACTGAGTGTGTCACAATGAAAATAAGCAAGATTCTGAATGTCTCTGTCAAGCGTCGCGGCTGCCTCGCTTGACATGTGCATAAGCTTCAACTGATGACAGCAGTGTGTCTGCCCTGACCTGTTAACATGGAGGCCAAAATTAAATGCAAGTTACGACATGCACATGCACTGTTCACACAGTTCAGCCCGAAACACGATAGTAGTTTTGTTCTTGATATAATTTGTTGTCATTAAGAAATGAAATGGAATAATACCAGGTTCCACCAATTTTACACACTAAAGTCTGTTCACGGGTGTTAGGAAGTACTAATGCATATGTAAAAAAGTTGTATAAAGTGTTTCCAGAGGAAGCTGTGGGAAGTCTGATAAATGTCCTTCACTGATATTGAGTTTCTTAACTGAGGATAGATGGTTTCTTTTGATGTGGGGTGGTTTGAACTTATGAGGTAAAAAAAAAAAATACCATTTAAGTGTATGCTATGTTTTTAACATTTTTGGCGCTTTACATTGCCATCAAATAGCCCCTTCCTTTGGCACTACATTCTCTAGCTCCCCCATCCAACTGTGCATCACCCATATTCCTACACTCAAGCGCAGATAGTAATATAGTGCGCAGTAAAGCTACTAGTATGGTGGCTGACAAGTGCAAACGTGCAGCAACGGCCAAACGCTGCAAATACATAGACAATGCAGAGCCAAAGATACATAAAACAATAAAACACATGCAACAACAAAATGCTGCAAACAAAGAAAAATGGAGAAATGCTGCATATTAAGTCAACACAACGGAAGTGTCCACACAACAGAAGTGTCCACACAACCGAAAAGCGCCAGGCTGCTAGGGGTCCTGACTTCCCGACCTGGGCCTATTATACTGTATGGACCAGTCTGTACATTGGCTGTGTCTCAATTCAGGGTCTGCATCCGTGGCCTGGCAGGTCTCTTCGAAGGACCCGGCCTTCCCAGCCCACAAAGGCCGGATCCTTCGTAGAGACCTGCGAGGCCACGTCAACCGTCGTTAAATGGGACGGTCTAGCCTTTGGAGCATTTCCTGGTTGCATCCCCAGATGTTCCCGCCCCTACCCATACGTCACTATTTATGCAGCCCAGGTCTGTGAAAGTGACAAGAAGTGTAAAGTTTAACTGTCAAATATGTTTGACCTGCAGGAATTCCTGATTTCCTTTTTAATCCTCCTCCATGTGGAGAAGAGGAAAAGCAGCTCTGGTTTATCTCCAATTGAGAGGACTGTGGAGAGGTAAACCTGTTATTGAACCCACAGTAATGTTATCATTATTATCATTATTAGCTACCTAACAGTTAGGAGTCATTAACATACCGATACATTACATTAATGCTAGACATTAAACTGTTGATCGCCACATATGTATCTTCTACATCTACTGCAGGTAATACACTGACTAGGGATAATTACCTCATACAGCCCCACACCACAAGACCCCTACTATCACTTTAAGTGTGAACATATCCCATAATGTCATTTTACCTTAAAATTCGTTAATGGTAAGCACAGGAATTGATGATACACCCTGCATTAATGCATTCAGTCACTTATCATTACTTATGATTTACTATATGATTTTTTTTCGCATTGAGTGATGCAAAACATACCAAGTGGGACAAGACCAGAGATGACTTAGAGCACTGAGAAACATGACAGGATTAGCACATCAAGGGAAAGCAAACAAACATTGAATCCAGACAGTGGCAACGGGAAAACAAAAAGATACTGGGATAGTGGCACTATTTATGCTGGAGAATTTGTACGGCAGACTGTGTTGGATTCCTGTATAGGTGAGAATAAGGGGAAGGGGTTGGGACCTTGATTCGTTCTCGCTGTCAAGCAAACAGACAAATCTATTTCTGTCAATCTTGCTGTCACTGTTTTAACTAAACATGTACATTTGATGTACATTTCACTCAATCACCTCTATTCTTACATAAATAGAATGGCTTTGGATGGAACAGCCTCACAATGATTTGTCGTGCCTGTTGTCCACACGTTTCAGCATGTCTTTTGGCTGTGCTTTGCAGTAACAAAGTGTTTGTCAACTGTTCTGACTGATGAAAACAGAAAGACTACGGATATTTGTCAAATTTCCCAGAAAGTGGCGGTGTTTGGACAAAATTGCGAGGTCGCAAAGGACTCCTGGTGATTGGTTGAATTTGCGTGAATGGTGCGATTGTAACATTGCAAAATCCTGGAGGGATTGATCACTTATCTGAAGGCTGAAGAAAAAATTATTTGATTTACGTAGTGAACTTTTAAGATTAAATGTTTTGTTTGTTTTTCCATGTTCCTCAATGCATGTGTTGATGTGATCCCTTAGTGATGGCTGGATGATGCAACAGTACCATTCCCATGAAAACTGAGCAGCTCCTGAGCACTCCCCCAGCTGATAAATGACCATGAGGCTGAAAGAAGTTGAGGTAAGTGAGCCCTGCGTTAACATGTCTTCTTAAGATATTATTATATATTTCCAAGGTCAATCAGAAACTTTCTAAAGTACATGTTGTGTATGTGCATCAATGGGAGCATTGTCATTTGCAGACTTCGATATGAGCATAAGGGAATTCCAGTGAAGTTCAATAAATGCATAGTTCCTGAAATCGTAACACTGCCACAGCCCCAAACAGGAAAGTGGAGAGAAGCACCTTAAAATCTACTGCACATATTATCTTAAAATACTGTACAGCCCTAAAGGTTTAACTTTTAGCATCTCCACTCTCTCATCTTCTTTTCTCTCTGCCTCTGTGTTCATGTTCTTTGATAAATGCTCTTTTTTTCCTTTGAGTTTCATCCTCAGCTTAGAGAAACAAACAGGCTGTCAAGGGTTCAGCCTTCAGCTCTAATACAAATGATCAAGGCAACGTGCTTCAGGGGGCTGAGATCAGTCAGTCAGACTTTAGGCAGACAGGTACGTCACATACACAGACAGACAGGCGGTGTCATCACAAAGAGCAGAGCACACGGTGAGCTGACACTGTCTGCTGACAGGAATATCATTTATATAACGAAACAAGCATCAGTTGGGTCTAGGTATAGGTTAGGAACCTTGAACCCATATATATGGAAAATTATACATCAAACAATAGAACAAAATTAAAATAGAATAGAATATAAAATACATATAGAATACACATTAAACGTCAGCTATGTCAGCACATTCTGCTGATGTTTCATTACCACACACATGTAATTCCCATTAGATGAATAAAAATAATGTTGTAATTACCAGTCACTGCTTCCCTTGATCTCCACCAATTTTACTGCTATTAGCACAGATTAAATGTCTTGACACCCAAATAAATCTTCAAGATCCTAAAGCCTTTGAAAACATGATTTCAATTCTTTCAAGTTAGATTTGAAATAATATCTCCTTAGGTATTTGTATGACTAATCCCTTTCATTTCATGTGGTTCGATCGGATTTGATGGACAATGGCCAGGCAACATTAACCCACAGCTGTCATCAGATTTTGTTTGAATATTACAGTATTCAACCCCAAAAGGATACAGACTTGTGAAGGATGTGACTCAAATGTCCACTGATGTGTCAACTGCACTGACAAGATTAAACTGTAACCCTCCTCAGAAGATTCCACAAGCAAACATAAAAGTCAAATTTCTACTGAAGGTTGGCTAAAGCCGACAGAACCAGCACCTTCAAAGTTCTGCTCAGAATTCTGGGCGTTCTTTGGCATTTCTTGGAAAGGCTCATTTTGCAGTCCACCTCACCGTTGGATGCAAAAGCAGCACAAAAATATTATTCCCTTGTCAAAGCACTCTGCTGGATCCTTCTCAACCAAAAACTAACATACTGCCATTTTGGACAACTTTCTCAATGTCACTCCATCATCCCCCCTTCAGTTGTATAGTCTTTTTCACTCTTAAGTCCACTTTCCTGTAGCTTTGTGTCCCCCTTTCTGCTGAGAAAACAGTTGGACCCAGTACATCCCTTGAATCACTCACTTCCCAATCCTCCCTCCCAACCGACAAACTTCACCATGTTTCTTTGAAAATCTCAAACAACTCGCTTACCGCTGTACCAGCTTTTCATCCTGCTCAGACACCTCATGTTCACATCATCCTCCAAGGTCAGTCCTTCATCTCCCACTTGCTGTCCCTGTCTTCCACCATCCCATTCCTCCATGACTACGTCTTGGATGACTCCTGCAAATTGGAGCTAAGAATGTGGCATGACTTCCTTTCCTCGTGGAACGTTATTTCCATTTTTTATGATGATCACATTTCTCAGCCATCTGCAAACTGTACCCAATCAATCTGTACTCTATCAATTTGTGAAGTTAACATTTGACATTTGTTTAGGTAAAATGTTCTATTTCTCTTTCCTCAGAATGCTGTGCTTTTGATCTGCAAACAGATTAACCTGGTGCTGTTTAAAGATTTAATGGCATCATCTCCGGGTTTTTGACTACAGGTGATGTAGGACTTTAAAACGTCCTAAATTTGGCTCTCTGAAAGCAGCAGGAATCCTGCACACACGCACATCCATCAACACTCTCTCTCTCTCACACACACACTAGTCCAAAGATGGAGTACAGTAGGAACACATTCACATCGCAGCATCATCTGCTGTTATATTAAACACTTTGGCTTCATTATTTGGGCTGACATGGGCTGCAGATTTAATGGGAGTCCATTTTGTGTGGGGAAAACACGGTGTAAATCGAGAGTGTGCTGGGTAATTTCAGAAGTGGCTATGGGAGCAGGCTGACACTGCAGGAAAGGGATGAGGTATAGAATGAGCCCCAGGGTGCCTGGCAGCTCCTCAATAGAAGTGTCAGACTGACTTAAAGGAGAGGTTTTACTGCCAGTCTGACTCAGTCAACGTCGACGCTCCATCGAGGAAGCACAAAAAGCACAGAAATTCTTATGTCTGCCAAGTGAGACAATGAAATCGGCTTTCTCTCATATGCACACACACGTTATGCACACACACACACACACACGCACACACAAACACACATACTCACACATACCAGTAAAATTCTATCCTTGTGAGGGCTTCTTTTTGGCTGCATCCATAACCATGACCACAAAACTTAAACCATAAGTAAACTTAACCTTAGTTAGTTCTCTTCACCACCTAAAATCTTTTCACCTGGTTCAGTCAATTTGACTGTGATAAGTTTAAATCCATCTGAAAATCTATCTAGAGTTTTAACTCCAGCAATAAGTCTATAAACTTAAACCTACAGAAGTACAGGCTTATTCAAAGTTAGTCTGAAAATGTTACAGTGCAAAACCATCCACCACCTTCAAAAAGTCCAGCATACTGACCACATCATTAGGGCTAATAAGTAGCTATTTATCCACTCTGAATATGGAGATTTTCTTCTTGAGATATCAAATATATTTTCTTTGATTTCAGTTTAATGTATTACATGTACTCCTCACCTGATCTTCTCGTACACTCTCAGTCTTTCTGGTTTCCTTTCTACCCTGCAGTTCTATGCGCGTCTCTCTGATGACGTTACTCAGTAACGAGTATGAAGTTTTGAGTGATCCTTTTCTTAGAGCCTCTAAAACAAACAAAAGTTACAATTACATCTAAAGCCCTGCTTCTAGACAATAATACATGAACGATTGATACAAATTAAAAAGCTGGTTTGTAATTCCAAATATCCATAATATCCATCCGCAGTAAGCAAAGGTATTTTCAACCCAAATCCCACCAAGAAAGGATTTTTCATTTTTGTTCAATTTATAGTGGTGCACAGTCCTCCCTACCAGTGGCGTGCGCAGACTTTTTGCAGGGCAGGGGCGAAAAGAAGGGCACTTTAGTGCGCGTTTTGGCTCCCAAGAGGACGCTTCAGTGCGCGTTTTGGCTCCCAAGAGGGCGCTTTAGTACGCGTTTTGGCTCCCAAGAGGGCACTTTAGCGCATGTTTTGGCGCCCAAGAGGGCAGTTTATCATGTTTTAACCAGCCAAGGGGGCAGTGTAGTGTGTTTTGCCAACCAAGAGGGCACTTTGGCATGCTTTTTTGGCTCTCAGGAGGGCACATTAGCGCGCGTTTTGGCTCTCAGGAGGGCTCTTTAGCGCACGTTTTGGCTCTCAGGAGGGCACTTTAGCGCGCGTTTTTCAACAATTGGGCCATGAGGGGGGGGCGACTGCCCCCCCCCCCCCTTGTGCACATCACTGCTCCCTACTGTATATATACAGTCAGGGAGTATATTCTATGTATAGCACAATTGAATGTATCTCCAATAGGTCTGTCACAATATCAGAGTTACACTATATAATTATTAAGGGCAAAAGATTTCACCAAAATGTTATTATTGCAATATCTACATTGCATGGTAGTAGCTAGCCCGCTAGTTATTGTGTGCTTTACTATTTTTCTTAAATTACATTGGTGGGTACCACCAGCATTAAGGTGCATTACTACCACCTACTATGACCTGAAACAAACAGAAATTATTTTTTGGAATGCTGGACTTTTTTCACAATATGATCATATATTATCAGTGGCAGATTTGTTAAAAAATTGTCCTCAGGCAAAGGTCCAGAACATCATCATTTCTTATGATTCATTGCCATATAAACTATTTTTGATTTCCTGTCCCCTCAGTTTGGATTTGAGCAGATATGTTTGCTCATAAGATGCTTTGTGCTTCGTCGAGTAGTGGCGCATCAGACTGCCGATTTTAATAATCATCACAGTCTCGCGCATGAAACAGACTAAATTAAGGTCTGTACACTACACTGTTCCATGGGTGTGTGAGTAGATATTTGAGCAGCTGAGCATAGACTGTTTGGAGCTTTGGAAACGCTGTATTGCTCCTGATAAACAAGTCAACACGCCACATCGCGGCCTCGGAGAGCAGTGTATGATGTGCGTTTAATGCGTTTAATGGGTAAATGTGAGTTTACAAGTCTGTAAAGTTCTTTAAAGTAAAGTGGTCAGTAAACCAGAAACACACTGTCTGTTGACCATATACTTAATTGGAATGATTTAATTTGAATTGTACCAATCGTTCCTACCTTATTGGTACCATATTACACTGTTTTTTTTTTCCAGGACATACTTGTTGGGCAATTTTGGGATAAATATTCTGAAATTATGGACCTGTTTCAGTCATGAGAACATGAAGGATACTGTGAAATCACCAAGACCGCTTGGTCTCCCAAAACACAAAAAAATGTAAAAAAAAAATAAACAAATAAATAAATAATAAATAACAGAATACATTTTCACAAAAAATAGATGAAAAAAGCACTGGTTATTTTTCGACATTGCATGCAAACAGAGCTCGACCCTACTTTAACCTGATTTTATGGACAAATCACAACAATTTTATCTAGATCACTAAGTAATCCAGACTAAGAGGGTAAAAAAAATGAGGCATCCTATCTGCTTTGTAAAAACAATTGAACTTCTGTGCTGTTTAAAGATTTTATGGCATTACCTCCAACCTCGTCTTCACTGAAAGCTCTGTTTTCTCTCATCTCTCGACTGTGTCATCGCTCATGACTCAAATGATGCTTAACCCTATACACAAATTTGATTGGCTGAGTATAATCACGTGAGTGATTTATAACTCATGCAGTTGAGTTTGAGAGTTTCCTGGGCTGCTATTGCCACAAAAGCTACAAAGGTTGTGCCAGTTGAAATGAAAACACTCTGTCAATGTAATAATTTTCAGTAGTTTATGAGTTATAGGTAGTACAGTGTCTGGGTCAGAAGTGATCTTGTTGGTACATGTACCAACAAGATCACTTTGTGTCAAGATGTAGAGAAATGGCAGGTCTGTAAAGTCATATACACATATATATGTATGTATAGACATACATATATATTTATACACATACATATATGTGTGTGTGTGTGTGTGTGTGTGTGTGTGTGTGTGTGTGAGTGTGTGTATATAAATAAATATCTACCAACATATGAGATGGTTATATTGCCCGTAAAGCTTGTGACTCTGACAAGGGAAATGAGCACAAATGCATTCTAGTATTCTAGTTCCTTTAATTGCATCATTCTGTTTGAACAGCAGAGAGTGATCATACTGCTCATACTGTTCTATAAGATGCTTGACTCTGTTAACTAACAGAGTTGCTCTGGTAATGTTTGCTTTCGGAGATGTTTGAGCTGTAGTAACACTCTAACCTCTTCTCACCGACACTCTTCAGCCTCCCTCCAGGTCTTCTGTTGCTCCTGCCGGGGTCACGCATCCTCCAGAGCTGCTCTTTGCTGCAAGAGAGTCTCTGGGCTCATAAGATACAAATAAACAGTTGCTGCTCTGCCACCTGACCTTGCTGTTTGAGAGAGGAAGATTGGTGGGACCCGAGGCCAATGCGTGTTCTAAGCCTGGCTGTTTTTATGTTACTATAGAAGGAAAGAAAGAAAGAAGTACCTCAGGTAAAAAACATATATGAATAATAAATGCGGTATGCATCATATTAAGTCGTCTTTGTCTTAGTTTTTTTAATATAGTGATAAATATCATATCATGAACTATTTATCATGATGATATCATACCGTGAGTGTTAGGTAGTGAAACATCCCAAATATATACACACACCAGCTGAACTGTATCAAGCCATTTATATATTATTTCAGTGACTTCGGTTGTTTGGAAGTGTTCTGAAACACATTGTTTTGTTGTGAAGCTCCAGAAATGTGTTTGGTTAACTACAAAACTTCCCCTGCTTAGCTCAGGTCATTTACCAACTAATAGATGACATGGTATCACACAAGGCTTTCCAAAAGTGCCATAACTTCACACACAGCCAATTAGCATTTAAAATGTACCAAGTGTTGTGCCACATTCAGAAGTTGTATTGCTTGAGCCTAAAAAATGAATGGGTGCACATTGCACTGCCTTGACATGTTGTAGATATCACAGGGCTTCATCCATAGTTGTGTTTAAGTCTGATTCCCACCTTTCTTTTGATTCATGTGTGTTTGGCTTATGGCACTTTTGCATTTACGGTTATGAATTTGCATGGACCTTGGTTATAATAATGAATAATAAATCTGTCATTGACATCTGATCACCAAACGTGTTCCTGAGGAAAATCCTTCAGTGGAGATATGAAAGAAGTGCTTCGTATGCTATACTGTTAGAAACAAGAGGACATTTTCCTCCTTCCTTTGTTCTCATAAAAAACTAAGAGCCTTCAGTTTGTAATGTTCTCACAAACCCTCTGGTAAAAGTACCACATATTAATTACAGTATGTTGAGAGAAAAGCTACATTGTATTGAGATTTCAGATTGTTCCAAGTGAAGTACATACAGTGTCACAGATTTTATATTTGCTTTGACAGTCATCACTAAGAATCATTCAAGATCTATGTGTTTGAGTTTCCCCCCCTTTATTCCCGTTGTCCTTCTCCCCTGGAAATGTGATAATAGTGGGAGAAATCTTGATATTTTATTCATAAAGCAAACAACATCAATACTGAAGCCTGAACTGCTGCACGTGCATGAAAAGATAGAGGTCACCTTTGTCTGGTTACATATTGTACCAGAGTTGAGGATCATTAGTATTCACATCAAAAAATATGTGAGCTGGAAGGACTAGAGGGGCAGTGCAGCTATATTATAGAACGTGTACTGGCCCCTGCCTTCTAATATACATATGAAATATAATAATGATTGAAATATGTCATTGTGTATGTCATGCAATGTGTTTTTAAAGTAGTCAGGTTTGAGGGTCCCCAGGCAAAAGCTCTAGGCAGACTGCTGAAAACATGCACCACTCTGGAAAGCAAAATGTTTCCAACAATGTTCAAAGAAGATACATTTTTCATTTTATTTAAGGGCACTCGAAAATACAGGAAACGCCAGATGATACATCACAGACTGAGGGAGGAAGTCGGCAAGCGCGAATAAACAGAACATGAATAACCTTAAAGGGGCTCTGTGGAGCTGGTTAGTTTATGTTAGTGGGTTCCATCTGCATACCAGCCGCTGTTGTTCTCTGTTAGCAGAGCAGGCTAGAGAGACACTGAGAGGAGGTACTCAAAAAAGAATAGAATAACTGTCAACCAAGTCCTTCACAAAGAAATCCACAGTCCAGCAACATTAAACAACTTAAGCAATTCATCCACTGACTTGTACAGGCAACTGAGACACATTTATTTCACACACACACACGCACAAATCTATATATACACATCTATATATATATATATATGAAAGAGACCAGAAGACCAGCATACCCTTCACAGCACTCAGTGTCCTAAGATCTGTTGCATGCTGTTCGATTGTCTTTGGGTCCACTTGTAATTTCCTGCCCACTCAGCCCCTCAGTCAGCTGGAAGACCATAACAACCTGTCAGCCCAAACTGGTGCCGAGACAATAACTTAAAAAAGGGGGGGGGAGTGTGCTACATGAGTCCAATAATGGCTGTGGGCAAAGCAAGCCCTCTAGGGACAGCTGTATACCTCCCTCTCTCTTGTGCTTCCTGGGAAAAAATGCCTTTGGTAATCACTCATGTGATTTAGCTCTTTTCTAGTTTTTTAGCTTTGAAGCTGTTTGTTTTATAGTCACACTGCACATCACTGTTTAATGCATTTTTATGAAATGTACAATCAAAGCTGAACATTTTTAACATTATTGTACTGTCTATATTGGAAGTCTTTTATTTTAACATGTGATTGCCCTTCATGTCCCCACTCCACAGCCAGGTACCTCTTTCACTTCCCTTAAGAAGCTACCTTTGCATCAGGCTCTAACGCCCCACTGTGAATAACAAGCACAGCCTCTGTGAGAGAGCAGAGCAGGACCTGGCAATGACATCTCATTTGGGGAAGAGGTGTAGGTTCAGCCTAATAGCCTTTGGTACTTTAAGGCTACACCATGATAGGCTATGTCTAGGGGCTGTCTCCTAAATGGGACATAGCTTAAAACTCAGCCTGAGTAACACAGATTTACCTTGATTTGCAAACAATTGATACAACTAGAAACCCATTTAAGAGATCTTGTTTGGAGGAAACGCCCCACTGCACTGACTTCTGATGATTAAATGATAGAATGTGCATGCATGTTGTCTGTGGCTATTTTATTTTTTATCAGTTCTGAAAGGAGATAAAAATATTTTACTTACTGAACATAAATTCAGGAGTTTCACAGCCTGAGGAATGAAGCTGCTCTGTAGTCTGATGGTACAGCAGCAGATACCGATGTATCTTTTGCCAGACAGCAGCTGGGTGAATAGATTGTGGTAAATTAATGCTAATGTTACGCTTTGTCTCAGGTATATTGTGGCAACATTTACTTACCACACTTCGAAACATGAGTTGTAACCATAAAGTTGTGACATCCAGAAAGCAGGATGTATTGCTGCAAGTCAATAACTGCAGTCTTATCAGCTGGATGATACTACATGTTGTCAGGTAACACAAAGGGGAACCAAATACAAGACACACAGACAGACAAGAAACTTGGACAAAAAGGTTTAATGTAGTTTACAATGTTGTCTCTTGGTATATACACACACACACACACATATATATATATATATATATATATATATATATATATATATATATATATATATATATATATATATATATATATATATATATATATATATATATATATATATATATATATATATATATATATACACACACACATACATACATACAATCGTTAGTTGTTAAGTTCAGGTTATTACTGTACACTGTAGTCTTTTACAGTGAACTTTGTGAGTCTTCATTGCTGAGCACATGGTTATATTTTCCACACATTTTCCTACATTTACAGAATGAATGTTCCATCATTATACGCTGAAGAACTGCTTAATGAATTCCCATAAGCAATGACCCAAAGATGACAGCAACACAACAAATGATGGCAACGCATGTCGGGAAAGACACAGGAGATAGACGGTCATAAAACTGAAATCAAGCATTCACATGAGGCACCAACAATCAAATACTGGAACATAACATATGAGTAGAAATGCCTGAATTAGCCAAAAGGTCAAAAACAAAAACAAAATTAAGTAGAACAAAACAGTATTGACATATATACAGAACAAGTGTAAGGGTGATGGTTTGCATTGCCTCAGGGCAAAAAGTACACATGTGCATGAAGATGCTGTACTTGCAGGGGGTGAGAGGAACATGAACAACAGACAAACTTGAAGTGACATTATTTACTTCTTACCTTAAAATAACAGCTTCAAAAAGCCTGCTGTGTTGTTGTTACAGTTTCTTCCAGTCAAGTGAATGGTCTGTCACTTTTTTGTTTTTTGCACTATGTAACTTTATATTGGCATTTTTATGATATTTCATATTTTTCTGATTCGTCTCCTGGCAATATTGATGAGTTTGCACTATATTTGTTGACAAATAACCATGTTAAGTTGGACAGGAAGAAAAACTGACCTATGCAGACATTTAGGTGTGAGGATGTGTTGGAAATAACTGGGTGCAGCTGTTACTATGGGGAGGTACGTTATTTGATTTACAACTACTACTACAGCAGTAGTCATACAATTTTAACCATATTTAATCAAAGCAATGACGCAGTCTACAGTCTGTTTGTCAGTTATATGCCAGAGTCTCTCTGCTGTACCTTTAAACAGATGTTATTCACAAATGCAAGTGAGAGAAGTAAAAAAAAAAACACTCATTAGGAGTCCTGCAGGCCTAAATCTTGATTCTTCCTTTCCTTGATGTCACAACACCACAGCTGAAAACAGCATACAGAATTAAAAAGTCTTTACACATTACAGTTTGATACTTCTACTTTGCAGCTTTCGAATATTACATGCAGTAGGCCCCTATGTGGTTCTTTCATGCTAAGGCTTAACTTGACTAAATTTAGACCAAGCTGTGCAGTAACCACAGTGCTTCCTCTTTCATCGCAAACAGATACTGAGAAAAAGGCTTACCTCTGGTCAAAATAAGTGTGCTACTTTCATCATACACTCACAAGAAAGAGAAAAGTTGACCACAGGGCCAAGCAACCTCTTTCATCTACAGCAGAAGTAAAGACTTAAGCTTTGGGCATATTTGGAGACAGCTGCCGTAGACAAATTTGCTCTTACTACCAACTGTGTGGTAAGATGTTAAAGGATACAACTGTTATGTGTTCGCTGTAAAGCCTGTAAAGTGCCGGTTTTAATCACGATATTGTTATCAAGATAACGTGATGGGTGTTTTTTCATAGATAACCTTGACATTCATTTTGCGCTGGTATTATCAGTAATTCTGACCTCGGATCTGAAAACCCTAAATTCAGAACAAGAGCTGCAGAACAGCAGGTTCGGTCAACCGCTGCATCGCCATGGTCTCAAGTTGCTGTTGTGGTACGTTCAGAACTGCCTTGACAACAACATGAAGGCTTGGTGTGATCCCACTTGAGGGAAGTATGGATTTCATGTGTTTGAGAACAGGGGGCAAAGGCCTCTGCTTCCAATGATAGAGGACGAGAAGCAATACAGTTACTACACCATTGGAAAGCTCAATGATCTTCTTGCAATGACACTGCCAGATAAAGTCAGAGAGTACTACAAACCCAGCTGACCCTAAAAGTAACATGGACAGAGTTTTGGTGAGATATAACAACAACAATAAATACGTCGACCATATCTATGCCCCTGCATATTACAAAGCAAAAGAGACGTACATAATTGGCCCCAAACTTTTTAATGATCTTTGAAAGCCTACAGCCCTCATTAGCATAGAAATGTGATGTACTTATGATGCCAAATCTTTCTGTTACATCTTGATGGACTTTTAAACATCTTTTAAAATATCATGATTGACATATATTTGGTTGCCATTTTTCTTTGTAGTCAGAATGAAAAAAAAAAGTGCCAGACATTTTGTTGAGCTTATTGTTAGGCTTCATTATGAGTCAGGAAGGTTTGTGAAAGCACACACAGTCTGACGGCTTATAGAATACACACAGTGAGAAATGCTTTGGAACCACAGATAAAACTAAAGATATCTTCCGATAAAGTCTAAAATCTTCCGATCAGTCACCGGAGCTGATTTACATGGCACATTTCTGCAGTGTTCTGCCCTGGTCCACACAGAATACATGTCGAGTTTACATTCGACCAAAGCGGATCACGGCCGTGTCAATCTGCACAGATCAGCCTGAGCCAGACAGGAAGTCAGACAGTGGAACAGCAGAGTGCATCTGGTCAATTGTCAAAATAAAACAGCCGATGCTGACTCAGGCTCCACAGAGCAAATTGAGTTGGAAATATTACCTTTGTCCTTGCTGCAGCAGCCAGGGTTCGATTCAGACCTGCCAGTCGTTCCCCCTCTCTTATCCCATTTCCTGTCATCACTCTGAGCTGTCCTATCAAAAAAACACATGCTTAAAACATACAAATAGCTGATAGATCAAAGTTCATAACCTTCTCAAACACGACAGAAGCACAAAAACCAAAGAGAAATGTTGAAATACACACAATCAATCAAGGGGGAACCAGAGGCTCAGTCCTGCTTTATCTGTTCTCTGGTCCTGTTCTATTCCTCATGTTCCCAGAGCCTGCACTTCATTAGTATTTGTTTTTTTTAGTACTTTCCTGCTTCCTCTGTTTTTGATTGCTTTTGTAACTTGCATTTTGGATTGATTTATCATTTGGCGTACAGCTTTATTTTCACTAAGCCGACTTTTTGTTCTTCACCCTGCCTGCCTCCTTAATGTGTGAATGAGTGAATCCAGAATGAGTGTCTTGTGTTGCTCACTATTTGGGCTACACATAACACTTAGTTCTGGTTTAATCATAATTGTGAAACCTGTATTTTTTTTACTATATCTGAACAAGTCATTACTTTGACATTACATGCTCCCTGGTCAATTCGAAGCAATTATGGCATTATAAAAAAAACACATTAGACTGGGCCTACACTCAAAGTAAAGGAAATCACTGAGAGACAAGACGATTTGAGTGTAGAGTTGAAAGAGTTTGGCAGAATATGACTCAGTGCGGATCACAGAGGAAGGATGCACCTTTATTAAGATAAATGGGAGAGGTAAAGGAAATAAACATAATTAATGAGGTAATGGAAGAGAAATGGGTTGTTGGTTCTTTCCACTGAGAATTTTATTATTATTATTATTCCCCTACTGTCAAGGTCAAAATGTACCACCAAAAATATATAAACTCTCAATATGAAAGTTCCACAGAGCTTTGGAAATTTGTATGAACTCCAATATCAGCTTGAATAGCAGGCAGTCAATCAAAATGTTGACTCTAATGAGTTGTGAAACAAGGCAGCACACACCTCCGTGGCCAAAAGGCACAAACTCTCACAAAATTCACTTTCAATATTATGATGACAAAGCACCCTCATGCCTGCAGTCCTCAAAACCCACAGAAAGGCCTCATTCATCTTCTGCTCTCCTCTGTTGCCAATGGGAGGACACTGTGTGGACTGCTGTTTGCTCACAGGTTGAATTCAGATTTGATTTGATACGCCCACTGAAAATATAACAGGGCTCTTGAACAAGCAGGACCAATCCGAACGAATAAGAGAGATTTATAGGGTCCTCGATCTGTACAGAAATATATGGAACATTAAAGATACCCTGTCTGACTTTGTTATAGCACCCACAGTTGCCTCAAAGCCCTGAGATGTCCTCTCAGCTTACTGTTGATGTGTTCAAACTCAACCCTGAGATGTTTACACACAGTTAAAGTGGTTATTAGTGGAAACAATTGTATGTGATAGTAAAGGGTCTGTTTCTGAGTTTCACGTGAATGTGTTCCATCCCCCGGGTGCAGCAAACACTGACTTAGCAAACAAAGCAGTCACATGTGAGCATTCTCATAGTAAAAAGAAGAGGGTTCAGCTAATCACATAAGCAGACAACCCTGATTCCAAAAAATGTTGGACACTGTGTTAAACGTAAATACAACAGAAAGTAATAAAATCCTTTTGACAATTTATCAATTGAAAACAGAACAAAGACAATATATCTAATGGTTTAGCTTACCTTACCTACCAGACATGCTGACGATGACCTCCGGGCAGCTGTTATTTTTCTCCCTCCTCGTGTTCTAATTAATAATTGGAGACTGCGAAGATGTAACACTGTGTGCTCAAATTAAATCATACCCTCAAATCTACTACGACACAGTTACATTCTGAGGGAAGATCTTACCGTTTTGCACAAATGATGAATGATGTTCTTCAAGAGAGACTAATGATTGTTCACAACTATAATTTTCAGCATCTTCCGATGATATCTGTAAGAACATCTCAAAAAATGCAAACATGCATTTGTCGATTGTCATTATATTTTTTTTAACCAGGAAATATTTCTTCTGAAATCCAAAATTAATTAGTAAACCTCTTTTTTTCTATACAATTCTTTTTTTTTTTTTTACATCATATACCAGGATATATGTAAATCACAAAATATGCTTGTGAATCCTTCTGTGTGTATTTATTATTGAGACCCATCTGATTCTATAGAGGTGCGTTATTAGCTGCTCATCTGCGTCACATTGAACAGCATGTTAACGTGCCTGCAGATGTCACTTGGGTCGGATGTGATGCTGGTGTCGTCCTTTTTACCTCGTTACAGTGCAAGGTTGATGTAGGCTTTGAAGCAAGCCTGTCAAAAAAGTAGCTGTATTGTGACAAAGGCTGCCTTCATCATGTGACCATTGCCTTACACATTATAGTGGTCCCTGTATCTGTTTAAAACACACTCCATCAAACTCTGAGAAATTATGACATTATCTTTCAATAAACTTTTTTTTTTTTTTTTAAATACAGTCAACCTCCCTTAGAGACTCCAGTTTTTCATTGTCCTCTCCCAGCTTCCTTCCAGGGTCACAACTCCCTTGTAATCTGCACAGTTCACAATTTCCTCCCTTTTCCCCCTTTCAGTTATCATGACTTTAGCCCACAGTACAGAAGTATCGGTCAGGGTTGGGCTCAGCCCACCAAAATGTGCATCTTGCACTCCAGATCAAAAGTCGGGAAAACAATTCTGCCAATAGAAAAAAAAACTAAATATTAATGTTCTTACTTATGATTGGATGGGCAGCCTATAGTCTGATAGCTGGCAGAATATCACAGGATTCACCTGGCAAGATGAATTCAGTGAGCAGTATGCATCTGACAGACTTGTAAGCTTCCTCATGTATAGAGCACAGGGGGAAGTTTTGGCATAGCAAGATTAATCATCTGTATTTAAGACATCTTAATACAAACGCTCAGCTACAAACTGGATAGCCAGACGACATAATGGCAACATCTGATCTTGACTCTGACAACCTTTCTGTGCCATCTAGTCAGGGATTTGAACTGGCAACCTTTGGGCCTCCAGTCAGGTTCACTAACCTCTGGGTTACCAAAAGTCCAAGTTGCCCACCCCTTAGTTTTTATTTAATCCACACTAATATAGCGCACTAACAGTGGTATAGCAAACTTCAAAAACTGAAAGAAACTGATAAATATTAGTTTATGTAAGTTTGTGCCAGATGATTCAAATGTTTGTCTGGCTCGTGATGTCATGTTTGTTTAAGATTATGGTAGGATTTGTGGTGAGATCAATTCCTGTGAAGCGTATACTGATCCTCCACAGAATGAATGTAAGTTAACAAAAATTGAATGTCCCCAAAAAACAAAAAAGGTATCCAAATATTTGTGTGCGTGTGTGTGTGGATGTGCGTGTGTGTGTGTGTGTGTGTGTGTGTGTGTGTGTGTGTGTGTGTGTGTGTGTGTGTGTGGATGTGCGTGTTTTAGCTCTCGTCATGTGCACATTCACGGCTGTTTCCCCAAAGACATACAAGTTTCTTGCTCTATAAAAATCAGCCTTATGCAGATATTAGCACTGAGCTACACGCTGCACACTCTCCCATGTCCCCGTGTTTTGTTCATCTTAAATTGACTTGAATGGAAATCAAATTGAAGGCGACTCTTAGTGGAGACTCTGATGTTTCACTCTGCCTGTCCATGCTTAACGGAGGACAGGTTTTCTCTGAGTGGATGGCTGAGGGTGGGGGGAGTCCGAGCTCTTTGACAGAATTGTAAAGCGGCAGAATGAACAGATGTCTCCCAATGATTAATGTTCCTCCCTGCCTTGCCTCAGAGGAGCTGCGTGCCCATGCATCTCTAACCCTACACCACCTCCCCAGCACTCTATAAAGCTAATTTCTTTAACTCACAGCGTTCTCTGTCTTTCCTCCAAGTTCATCTTGCCTCTTCATCTTTTATATTTCTCCCTCGAGAAACATCAACGTGAGTTTCTTGCATATTTTCGGAAAAAATCAGAAAGAAGTACCTTTCTCGACTGATTAATTTCATGGGGGAAATGTTGGGTTCCATTCCATGCATTACACCTCAAGGACATTGCATACAGTCTAGTGACTAGACCAACTGTAGTCTAAGGGTTGACATGGAAATCCCCTGTACTGTAAGGTGGCCAGACTACAGACATCAAAGCTGTGTGTTGAAGGGATCAGTCATAGAGAAACAAACAGAAACAGTCAGCCACTTCTCTCTCCCTACTGTAATTTAAATAACGCCTGAAAAACCTTTTGTTGGGCAGAGTGTCCCTGACCCCTATTGGCTAAAGTTAGAACGGTATCCTTTTTGCTTTAATGTGCTGAAGATTAAGGAGAATGTCTGGCTTACGTTGTGTCATGTGTGACACTTGTGAGTCGCCCTCACGTGTTCTCCCTTGCTTGCATTAAGCTGATGACATGAGCACCCACTGGGCAGTTTCCGCTCACATCACACATCCGATGCCCCATTACACAGTTTGCGTGGTTCTGTTTCTCTCTGAGCATACATACAACCAGGCCTATAGAACGTCCTCAACTCCAGACATCTTGACCTGCGATTTGAAAGAGAAAAGAAAACCACAGTAATTCCCTGTGCAAAAAACATGCATCTTTGATTGTCTCAAAGCATGTCTGTCAGCTCGCCCCCTCCTTTCTTTACAGTGGGTTTATTTTTGGATGAGCTCACCAAAGGAGCGCAGAGCAACAGCGCCCCCTGCTGCAGCATCACGGGAAAGAGGGAACCCACACGCAGTCTCAGGGGAAATTGGCCATTAAAATCCCGCACTGCATGGTAATGATTACCAGGCCTATGGTAAAGGGCTCGCATTAAATATTTACACTCTCGGTTAATATTTCATATGGTAATTTTGTATTTAAATTGGATTTAATATTTAATGTAAATACAGAGCAAAGTGGGGTGTACTATTCTCAAACACCGATCCAGACACCTTCCATATGACTTGGGGAGTAAATATGACATGGACAGCAAGTAGATCCTCAGAGGTAGAACACACACACACACACACAAACCAGGACACACAGACAGATTATCCCTGTGTTTGCAGTACTAGGCCTGTCAATGGAGTGTTTTCTCCTCGGGGAGAATAGGCTCTGGGGGAGTACAGGGTCACAGCTGCCATTTTGAAAGTTCTGCAAGGTGGTGACAGTGATGTCACTAACTATGATATTTACAGTGTGTTATATTCCAGCGTGACTCAAATTTATTCAGATGTTGTATCGCTGTAAATTATCACATCGACCCATAAAGCAAGAAAACTCGGTCTGTCTGTTATTCGCATATCTTCAGAACCATTCGTCTGATTTCAATTCATCCAGTTCATACACACACACACACACACACACACACACACACACACACACACACAGGAAGGGCAGTGTAGTGTCAAATTTGGAACTGAATGAATTTTGAATCATAAGCGAACACTGGTCAGTGTAACAGTGTCACATGACCTCAAACACAAACAAAATGAAGATTAGTGTGGTGTGACTTGCTGTGGTGACACGGTGCAGTGAGAAGGAAACAAAAAGCGTTAAGGTTAAATGAGTCTATATGAGCTGGAAAACACGCTCAACGCAGTTTTCTATTATCAAGAGAGAACTGGAGGTGAGGTTTAATGTTTATGTCCACAGTAGTATGCTAGCTAACGTTAGCATCAAGGGCTACAATGTTTACTGTTGCTTGGTAGCACTGTCAGCTGCTCCAGGATGCCTCTCTCATTCGTTGCCCAGATTTTAAATATTGAACATGCTTGAGGACTTTAAGGGTAAAATACTGTACACAGATCTAATTCAAAATCTCCCCCCAAAAAACCTTTTTTACAGCAGACGTCACATTCACGTGTCTTTTTAAGTGTAATTTTGCAAAAATTCGAATAAGATTGAAGACACTAATTTACACTTCACGCTTCTTTACAACAATAGCTGTATATTCTGTTTGTGAACTATTTGCGAGACAAACGTTGTGATGTCACCACAGGCTCTCACTCACACAGCACTGTCACCCTTACAGATTCATGCTCTCATCCATGCAGCTCATTCAGTGGGTGAGCTGATCAGGGATCAGATAAAATGCAGCAACAGCTGGAACCTGCTATATGATCCTATATAGTAAAATCACCGGAGCCTTTTTTTTCTCCAGCTCTCTTTTTAATGAGACAGAACTAATTCAGTATAACTGACAGTGAGCTGCCATGTTCACAGAGGACAGACAGGGTGGGGGTATGTCCACCAGCTGCTTCCTCATATTGTTGCCGTCAGGAGGACTGCTTGGCTGTGGCTCAGCTGGTAGAGCAAGTTTTCCTGTAATCGGAAGGTCGCTGGTTTGATTCTCCGGCTCCCCTGGCTGCATGTCTAAGGATCCTTTAGCAAGATACGGAACCCCAGATTGCTCCAGATTAGCAGTTGGCACTTTTCATAGTAGCCTCTTCCATCAGTTTGTGAATGTGTGAATGTGACAAGTGTTCAAGAGAATGGAGAAGAGCTATAGAAGTGCAGGTCCATTTATGTGTTGGAGAAAAGAATGCATCTACATCTTTTTAACATGGATCGTGGACATAATGTGTCTTATACCTCCTCCTGACATGGTTTTAACAATTTGGATAATTTTTTATTTTGGATCTGTTAGTTATTCCGTCCACCCAAGATGCATGACATAACTAAGTAGAATTGGTGTCTGAGTAGGTAAAACATGACGGCTGTTCCTATTTCAAGTGTGTCAGTAAGTCATGATAGTGTGACAGTGAGCCAGCAAGAACACACTCTGAAATTGAAGCAGCAAAATGTAAATCAGCCTTAATTAAAGCAACATTATGTAACAATTTTACCTGAAGATCAAACCAGTTTGATGCTACACTGACTTGTAACGGGAGAATGATGCCTCTGCCCCCAAACGCCTGTTCTTCATGTAACTTGGGTGAGCGGGTATGATATTCCGCTAGAAGTGCTTGATGCTTTACGGTACTAAGTCACACATCATCAACTATGTTAGTGAGACTGGATCATATTTTATGGAAAAAAAAGTTTTTTAATTTCCCTCTGACGGCCTCTAGCTGCTATGCCTCAACTCTCTGTGGTTTACAGAGTTTCCTGATATACAGATAGCTTCCCTTGTTGCTAAAGTAACTGCTAACTGTAGCTTAAATTAGGGAGTTAAGTCAGTTTGCTGCTAAGTAGCTGAATCTGCCCAGACTGGACTTGGAGCTCAGAGCACTGGGGCTTCAGGCCCAATGCGGTGGTGGAATGGGCACCAGAACCAGAGGCATTGGAAATGCTCACAGCAGCCTCTACAGACGCCATGTATCACATGGACAGAGGAAGCTAAAAAGAGAAAAATTGAGAGTGGCTGAGCACGAAGACACCTAGCAAGAGTTATGCAAAATAAGAGGCTGCAAGAATCAGAATACTTGCTGTTGGACTAGTAATATTGGCTGGGTCTTTATCAGATCCCTATATTTTGATAAGTAATGTAATCATAACAAATGTACATATATGGCTGTCCGTATTTATTATCGAGGCATTAGTGAATTGCAGTCTGAAACTGTATGGGTGCAAAATCCTGTACCAATTCTTGCATGTTGCTTTGAATACACACCGATCGGCCACAACATTAAACCACCAACAGGTGAAGTAAAAATACACTGATCATCTCTTTGCAGTGCAATGTTCTGCTGGGAAACCTTCAGCCATGTCATTCATGAGGATGCCAATTGACATGTACCACCTATTCAAACATTGTTGCAGACCTAGCACAAACCCCAGGGGCGGCGACACTCTTAGATGGCAGTGGATATGTCTTGAATGTGTTTTCCTCTTTTTCCCCTATGCCTCCTAAATCAACTGAATGAAATGACATGTGTGGTCTCATGACTGATTGTGATTACAGTTTTTGGGAACAACAATGGAATGGCTTCACTTCTCTAGCAGCCTAAATCACCGCACTCTCCCATAGGAAAAAAACAAATAAAGCTATTCCCATCCCCATATGGCGCTGGCAGGCATTAATATGAATCATGAGCGGCAAGAGACAATGAGAGAGAATTTCATCCACCTTTGATAGAATTCCAACATGTAATTTCTTGGATGATACGCACACAAGAGGCAG
The DNA here is from genome assembly GCF_900880675.1 of Sparus aurata. NCBI lineage: Eukaryota > Metazoa > Chordata > Actinopteri > Spariformes > Sparidae > Sparus > Sparus aurata. The sequence goes on along the minus strand of NC_044203.1, from coordinate 6,755,102 downwards.
AGCACTTAACATACAGCGCAGACTGCTGAGGAATAAACTGAATAAACATTTGACCTATTTGGCATGGCTTTATCTGTGTGGGCATGGCACAAGACTGTGAGCGACAGCATCAGGAATATTTCTCAACGCAACAACAAGAGCTGAGATAGCACACAAGGATATCTGAGGGTATGTCATCGTAGTCAGTAGCCATCGGGTAAGCTGTCATATCAAACCTCCAGCCCAGAGGAGGAACAGGCAGCACAGGAGATATGTGTCTCCCGGAAGAGTGTTGAGCCTCCCTACGATCTTCTTTTTTAGCTCTCAGCAGACAGTATGTGGTTTCCCCAAAAAGAAAGCGATGGGGAGAATTCACCAGGCTTGAGCTTTTGAACAGTGAATGAGCGGACAGAACTAATCAATCTCTAGAATGAGCTTTAAATTGATGAGGTTTAGACACATTGTTAGTTCTCCAGTGTGAAACAATTTTTCACTCATTTATCTCTTCATTGTTTCATTCATCTTAATTTTATCCTTCACCTGAAAATTCATTTTTTTCAGGACTGGCGCCTTAGATGAAACCGCCAAATCTGCAGCTGCGATACACTCCCCACAAGAATGATATGTTTGATAGCTGTTCATTGCCGTTTGAGATCATTTCGATTTCGGAGAGTGACAGTGCCGTTTCCCATTAGCTGCATCATCTCCATCTATAAGTCATTGTTTAGCACATTCACACCAAGGATTTGTGAGAGCATGAAAACTGAAACATAGATTATAGCTGGACACAGTGGGAACAAAACAAGCATTCCTCTACCAAAGACACTAATGTGACAATATCAGGCACCATTAATCATGTCAAGACTATGTGAGGAAGAAAAGACACGTTCATCCTCTTAAATATAAAGTTGAATCTTTGAGCAATTCAAAACACTCTGGGGTTTTGCTGCTGCAGTCTTTTTGGTAGTATGACCACTAACATTAGCTAGTGTTAGTTAATGTGGCTGACCCTCAACAGACCCTCACCCCGCTGAGGTCAATTTTGCATCAGGGACATCAGGGCAGTTCATGACTTCATGATCCCTCAGCTATTTAGCTAGTGTTACAGTTACAGTGGGTCTTGGCATTTGGCATTAATCCTTATCACTTGTGGCTGGAGTGGTCGCTGTCAGGAATCGTTAGTATGACTTTAAATATAAAAACAAGCCTCCTCAATCTTCACATATTACTCACTGGAAGTGTGTGGCTGTAGTTTGCTTGGATTGGCGTGTTCGGGACACAACATTGAACAGTGGGTGCGTCGCCCCACCCAAGCCAATAACACGCCGAGGTAAGGACTCCATGACAATGTTGCAACCAGGTTACAGTGATGTCTCGTCTCTCTCCTCTGTTCTGTCTGTCTGAACTGCAGGTCAGTGCAACTGTTACACAAAAGGCAGGGTTGAGAAACACATTCTCACACACACACACACACACACACCCACACACACACACACACACACACACACAGAGCAGTGAGAAGGCAAAGATGATGATGCTTGCAATTTGGCTTATTTCACACAAAATCCAGCATAGCTGAACTTTCCTGCAGGGTTGTGGGTGTGTTTATCTGTGCTTAAGGACATAGAACAACCACCAAATGAACACACCAAACACATTATTACTCTGATTCACTGCTTCATTCTCTGTAAAGCTGGAGGAGTGGCTCACTTTGAATGGTTTGTAGTCAAACAGAAATTGACAAATCCTCATACTATGCGTTTGACCTCCATTTGTTTGTGTGGCATGAAGACAATCTCTCATTTCCTTATTGGTATAATGGCCAATATATCACTTATATCTGGGAATCTTGGTATCTAAACACATGTGTATTGTGTAGGGTACATAAATCAACAAATCTGACACTGGTGAAATGTATCTGCAGGTAGTTGGTCCATCTTCATTGTTAGTGTTAATGGTGGCACTTCTACTTGCAGCTTCACTGGAGAGCTAGCAACACTATGATGCTTAAATGACAAACAACATATTCAAAGGACCATTGTTTATTTTGACTTAGGTTCCATTCCCTCTTCAATCATTAACATCATACTATACTCAATAAAGTAAGTAAGTGTCTGGATATAATGCAACACAAGCAAAACCAGTTAAGGGTAATTTACGAAATGAAAGAATGTGAAGCAGAATAGAGAATGATTGCCCAAACTGTCCAAACATCCATCATAGTTTATATTACAGACTCAAGTTTGTTTTTACTGTACTTGCCACAGTTGTTCATCCAGTGCCTTGTGTAATGATGAATTATAAGCATCATTACAGGTGCACTCACTTTCAGTTATGACATTTGTGGAAACTAATGTAGATTAACTGCTGGCTTGTTTACAGCCTGTCTGTTAGGCCTATATAGAGTGATACACATATCATGCATAGTCCTGTCTAATGGCTCACTGCGAGTCATACAGCATCCCTTCTTTGCTACTTATGTATTCAGCCAGAGTGTGTTGTATCAAATTGGATAATGTGACATTGCCTTAATTGGAGATTTTCCCTCAGAGGTCAACATGTCTCAAGCATCACTTGAGTCAGCTGAGTAAATTTAATAGGTTCCACTTCACCACATGCTTAACAGCAACAGGTTTTTTTCCATTTCCTCTTTTTTTGTTATTCCAACCCCAACTATATTATAGGCCGGAAGATATTGGAAAGAAATTGTTTACTTTTTCATAAAAGCATGAAACGTGGTACACTTGTACAGTTTGGGGCCCAGGAATATTTTCAGATATGGCAATGGCACCATTGCAAAATGTTTCATTTTTTCTTTCCGCCATATCTGAATTATGTATTTTGCATCATAGCTCCTGAGCCAAACACAGAAACGGTGATGTCTGTACCTATAATTTGATGGTTAGGATTACAATGATACCATACATGGCTTCATAAAATGTTCAGGTGAACAGTTAATGCTGAATTCAGGAAAATAGAGACCATCTTGCAATATGAACACACCAGTTCCCTGTGTTAATTCCCATAAACACGTTGAACCATGAGTGCTCTGTAGTCATTTCTTACATTGTTACATGAGTTCTCAGTAACCATGGGTCAGACCACACTCATCTTTAAATTCACCCTTCATATTGATCTCAACTACACACTTGTAAAGTTTCATGACTAAATCTTGCAAATGTATTGATATAATGTATTGACAGGCAGACACATCACCTCCAAAGTACTCAAAACTGCTTCTGTGACTGGTTCCCACTACAATAGCTGTCCAGGACCACATATTGCCATGATGACACAGACACACACACACACACACACACACACACACACCCTGATAATACAGTGACTATACATGAAATATTTAATTCACTTTTTAGATGAACTTGGCAATTCAGTGGAAAGCAACTACAAGCAACTTTTAGTTTTTGTTGACTGTAGTGGACATAACATTTTTGCTAACATCTCTCATACTATACATGTTACTCTATTCAGTCATGTTGTTCCTTAAAGGGGACAACTGGGGCTTTAAAATGACACCACATGTGGGGGGTTTGGCCTTGCCAGCTTGCCTGTGCATGTCTTTTCAAAATGGCTGCCATCCCAGAAAGCACATTTTATGGAAAAAAGAAAGGTAAGCATGATATTCATAATCTAAAAAACATTTTAATGTTAGTTTTCAATTGTTTCAAGTAAGTAAACATCTCAGGAATATTTGAGTGAGTTTTCAGAGCTGAGCTTATTTATTTTCATTTGAAAAACAGTTACTTTATAAATGTCCTCTGTACTGGACGTCAGGACTTTGTACTTGTGTTTTTTTTCACATTTGTTCAGCACACAGCTCTATGACAGGGGCAGAGAGGATTCTTAATAGAATCATTCAGGGAGATTCAGACATGCACCAGGCGGCCATAACATTATGGCCAGCTGCCTAATATTGTGTTGGTCCCCCTTTTGCTGCCAAAACAGCCCTGACCCATCAAGGCATAGACTCCACGAGACCCCTGAAGATGCGCTGTGGTATGATGAGTCGTCTAGCCATCACAATTTGGCCCTTGTCAAACTCGCTCAAATCCTTATGCTCGCCCATTTTTCCTGCTTCTAACACATCAGCTTTGAGGACAACATGTTCACTTGCTGCCTAATATATCCCACCCACTAACAGGTGCCATGATGAAGAGATAATCAGTGTTATTCACTTCACCTGTCATGGGTCATAATGTTATGCCTGATCGGTGTATATCTATCAGAGGATGATACCATCAAGTGTCAAACATCTAATAAAGAAATTACAAAAGGTTCAGGTGTAATGGTTACAAAAAGATAAATCTACCTTTGCTATTTGTTTTGTATTTGGTGTTTTACTGGATGATTCCAGTGGATGTACATACTCAGCCTTTAAATGTTTCACGCTTGAGAACAAGGAAATCCTGTTGCCCACATATGTTGTAAAATTTGAAGAAAATTAAGATTAAATGTTTTTTTTCTATGCAATGTTTTTTTTTTTTACCACCCCAACACTTAATTTATGTTAAAAAAAATTTTTTTAAAGTAATTAAAAAAAATTTTTTTTCCTGGGTCTCACGTAGACTGCTGTCCTTGTTTTAATAGGTTGAAAGATTTAAAGTCAAAGGCATAACCTGTGCAGACAGGTCCCCCTGCCATGGGAATCCAACCCAAAGCCATTAAATGAATCCAGTGTTTTGTGGGTATCTGGGGTAAGATAGTATGTATGTTTGTATCTACAAAACTACAAAGGCTGGTCAAGCATGAAGTATCCACTGTGGATTTTAACAACCTAAATCAAATACGGGAAGCTGAACATTACGGAAGGTGCGCTTGACTGGCGGTCACTCCAATTATCTGTCTTGGAAGTGCTCCCTCATAAGCCACTTTTCTATAAGAAGCATCCATAGATGAATATTAATCAGAATAAGGAGCTGGTGGGTGGAAGGATGAAGGTAGCTGTCCAGTTTTCACGGTTGAGATAGTGGTACCAATGTCAGTGTGACAGCAGAGGACGAAGCCTTCATTAGGGCAGGGAATTGGTGCATTTACATCAGAGATGCACATGAAATAGGGGGAGTGCTGACCAGCATTCCCATTCCAATCAGTCAAGTAGTTATCATGGAGCAAGACATTCTGATACAATACTGATGGTCCTATCCAGCCATGAAATGCAATATTAGAAGACATTAGGCACTCGTTAAGATGACTGGGGAAGGTGTTGATCATTGTTAGCTCACCCCCTGTTATTGTTGTAATCCCTGGTTATATATCTTTGTGTTTAAAACAGCACAAATGCCAAGCGGATGAAGTGATGGGGACATTTATGTATGACTGGCTCCAGTAAAATTTAAGGTCAGCAATATTTGTATGATTACCATACAAGGTATATTCCAAGAAAGAACTGGTCCAAGATGACCACTAATTCTCTTGGCTCTTTTTAAATTAAACATTTCTGGTCAGAGTCTGTAAGCACACAATTACAATTACAAATCACTGATATTCTAATTCAAGTCATTATCTGTTAATGCAAGTATTTTATGTCTTTAAACTGCAGGGGACTGAAATATAACTGAAAAAACAGAGGTAAACATGTTGTGATGATAACACATAAAGCTACTGTTTCACCAGTCCAGGACTGGTAGCAATTTAAATGACTGAATCAGAGTCATCAGTATCAGAGGCACAGCAGAGGCAAACCGGCGTGTGTGTGAATGATTAAGCCGGCGGTGCTGAGCGGCAGCGTTTCGATCTGCCGCTGTTCAGTCCGACAGCTAGACAGATCCTTCACTGAACAAAACAAAGACAAATGTCCCACAGAGCAACATTACAGGACCAAGCAATAGTAATGTAGTCACTGGTAGTCTCTTTGGCAACTGATATGAGGAAAATAATAGCACAGTTATATATGGAGAAGTTTCCGCCATCCTGTCTGTCCTACTGACTCTTTGTTACATTTCTGCCTGAAAAAACTTTAACTCACCAAGTGTTTGTTTGCTTCCACTATTGTGTCGTAGTAACGGCCTTGAAAAAAATCATTGCGTTGGTCAGCCTCCTTACCGAGACTTCAGTGAACTTTTCCCCAGAGAACAGCCTCCCTCCCAGTGATTGAGAGAGTCAAACCACATTGAGTTTACTGATGGTGATTATGTAATCATGTAATTTAGAGCGAAAAGGTTTTTTGGTGGGGAACCATGTTGAAAAAAACACACAGATGTCATCATCATGACGTGTACCGTCATGCCTCTTCAGGATCCGCAGCAGTGGTGTGCTTTATGAATAGACACACTGGTGCGGCTTTGCACTTGGTTCAGTGTGAACAAAGGCGAAGAATTGGCAAACCTCCGCTGCAAGGATAATGCAGAGTCTTACTGCCTCTCTCCGCTATGCTGTTACGAGAGCAACAGCATTAGCTAACAACAGTACAAACATAAACTAATGTCTGGCCTCCAGCACTGCATCCACTGGTTGTTGTGATATTTCAGTCTGGTTTCAAAGTGATGGACTGACCAACCAACCAACCATCACTGTCACACCCGGAGGTATGTTGTTGGCATGGTTAAAAATACACTCCCTGAATTTGATATAGCACCCATTAACACCTCCAAAAAACATAATCTCATCTCAGTTTTTGGTCTTACTGGTTGTAAAAACTACAAGGGAATTAATCATTAAAATGGCAGTCACAGCAGAGTATGAATTCTCCATTAAGGCAGCATGGTGGCCCAGTGGTATGCACTTTTGCCTCACAGCAAGGAGGTCCTGGGTTTGAATTCCACTGGGGCAGGGCCTTTATGTGCTGCTCCCATGCTTGTGGGGGTTTCCTCTGAGTACTCCAGTTTCCCCTATCAAAAATATGTCCACTAGTTTATTTCTCCAGTCAGTGCCCTTGACCAAGCCAGTGGCTCAGATCTGGAGTTGGCTCCGGGGCATGACTGCTGCCCATGGGTTAAATGCAGACTGTTAATCATTATGTTGATGATTGTATAATATGTGATAAGTGATAAGTAAAATATTGAATAAAAAATTTGGGGAACTCATCGGATCATGGAAAGGACTTCCCGGTCTGTTAGACCATTTGTATTATGTCTTCTGTGGCTCTGAAGGAGCTTTGTTTGATCTGAGAAAATAATCTGGAGTTTGAAAGGCATGCCTTGGGGCATGGGGTGTGCAATGCAAAGATGTTAGAGCATCTAAAGCTCCTCATATCAGTTTTAGTATCCTGATACATCAGCCTATTGATAGATTTTTTTAAAAACATGTGTCTCATGTCAAAGTGCCATACTGAAAATCTGAACGTTTAGTTCAATTTATCAAGTATAAGCAGTAAAATGTATTCAAATATCCATTGTGAAAAAAAATAGTTATCTTTTGAAGGCTTTTTCTTCTCAGTGGCTTCGTTGCTTCTGTGTGTAAATACCCCATGTTGAGTTAAACTAGCCAGAATTTATATTTTTCAGACGTTATGCAGATTTACAGTTTTACACAGTGCAGCAAGGCTTCTATTGCCCAATCAAAGTGACATAAACTCTTACCTGAGTTTACAGCATAGATGAATTGAGGTGGACAGAAAATTGCGCAAATATTCTGAACATGGAAGTGTGATGTGACCACTCCATAAACCATGACAGTGACATGACAGAATAAATACCAAACACACGATTGTTATCCATTTATTGTTCATGACATTACTTTATGAGCTTATTTTCCATAAAACAAGATATTGTGTGTGTAAGTGTGTGTGTGTGTGTGTGTGTGTGTGTGTGTGTGTGTGTGTGGCAGTAAAGCATTATCTTGTTGGTGTTTGCTCTGGCCATCAGAGATTTATGGCACATAAACTGGAATGAGGCTGTATAGGACAGATCAGCAAAAACAGAAAAGCCTATATGATGCCTCGTTTCCTCCTTGTATCCTTGACACACTGTGTGCGTATTGGAGTGTGTGCAAGGTTACGAGGGACAGAGCCATATAGGGAGGCAGGTGAAAATGGAGTTTATATGGATTTGTCCTGACCTCTGAAAGAAAGAATAGCGAGCAGGGTGGAGTTTATTAGATTACTACTGATCTCTGGTGACGGACTGCCCTTCCAGGTACACAGACACCAGGAAGAGTAAGACTGATCTTAAGCTCAAGACTGCCACCAAGTGGAGAAAATGTGACTTTTACATATGTTCTTCAAATACTTCTACAACAACACTTCTGCTATGGTTGTTTGCACTCTTTGTCACTGAGCAACTGCAAAATAAAAAGGTATTATATATTTTTTTACTTGCGAAATCACTGATTCAATCAATACTTGATTCACTGTGACTCTTCACAAGGATTAAATCCAGTGATATCAGAGCTTTACAGGGCTACAATACATTGACAACATCAGGGAATATGACTAACTCTGATTTATTATTGTGTCATCAACCGGTCTGGGTGACAGCAGTGTCCAATCTTGTCATTTTAACCGTGGCAGGGAGGTGGATATTTGCTGTACAGTTGGATTATATGTGTGATGTGACATGAGTCATCTTGAACACATCATCAACTCTTTACCATGCACTTTAAAATGGACCTGCACACTGCTGGCTAGTTACTGCTAGTCGCCAGTACTTTTACACTACGTGGACTTGATAGACAAATGGTCTTCTGCCGGTAAAGGTATCAGTGGACATATAGAAATCTGCGATGACATAACGCACATAATCTATAAATTATGTAGGTTAATATATCATTTATATGTAAGTTAAAATGTAAATCCAATGATGAATTTATCAGCTGATGACACAATGAATGCAGTACTCCAATGAAAAATTATTGTCATCATTAATTAATCTGTTGATGCCTTTTTGATCATTGATGTTTTGCAGGGCTAGACTGATTATCAGGGCAAATATTCAGGGTTTTTCTACATATTGTAATTTACATTATTTTTTATAAAAGGCAACACTTTGGCTCCCATGCAGCATCTTCTCTCTGTCGGTAGTCACCACTGTGCTCTCACACAGTGATAGTTCACAACACTGATTGGTTGAATGTCACAACAGCTCAGCTACACTTCAGTGTAGCTAGTTCAAGCAACCCTTCCACTCTGCGGTGTGATGAATGGCAAACAGGAGGCTTCTGTGTGCTTTAAATGCCGCAGTATATTATCTTTCATTAACTGGCCCACATTTCCAAAGAACAGAAAGTTCTTTTAGCACAGAGGCAAATTAGCTAACTCAGATAGTGCTTTTTATTTATATTTCACTTACCATTTAAAATGTAAGTAAAATTCACGGTGAATAAAATAAAGTCATTTTAGTGTGTCACATAAGTTTTGATTGTACAGGTGACCATAAAGCGTTTCTTTATCCCTTTATCATACACACCAAATGCCTCATACACGCAAACCTTCCTCTGGCTCTGACAGCCCTGAGCTGCTCTCTCTGTGACATACCGTGGTCAATCTTTCCGTCCATTGGTTGTCATGTCTTATGAGTCTTTTCCCTCTTGCCAATCAGGTTGTATTTGTCAGCCGGGTGTTGTCGCGGGAACTACCAGGCACTCAAAACAACAGCCCGAGGACCGGGACGTTTCTACAAGTGTTCGGTTTTAAAGAGCGGACAACGTCGAGTCTTGTGCGTAAGTTCTGTCGATACCAGACCGATACATTAACTTAATGGACTGGTCATCTACGCTCACGAAAGTGCGGTGCTACTAGCAAGCTAACGTTACCAGCTAAAGATTAACTCCTGAGCTACTGTTGGCTCTGTCAATGTTACTGAACAACACCGGAAGTAAGGCAGTACTTTCTTCAAAATACAAATGGGGTGCCGACATAACTGTTTTTTGTGCTACCCCAAGTGATAAGCTGCTGACGTTTGATTGGAAAATAAAGAGTGTCTTTCCTTTAATAACAACTTAGTTTTAGTCGACAATGGGTCAATATAGGATTGCATCAAAGAAAAAATAATTATATTCCACGGATTTTATTAGCATAAACTTGTAAAGAGTCATTTAATTTTACCATGCTGGATTTACATTGAATATAAACCATTAACCGAAGTTAGCTGTAAAATTAGGTTTACGTGAACGCACTGAGCTTAGCATGTTGTTTTCGTGGAAGAGCTCCGGTATGGTTTTATTTTGAAAGTCTTGACTGGAAGTGCCACTGTTTTATTTAATGTGGTTGACACCTCACGAACTGACCAGGTACCGTCCTCTCTTGACTGCAGTATATCGCTGTCCCCTCTTTCAAAGTCTGAGAATGTTTAGGAGCACTGGGTTTCGTTTTTTTTAATCGTTAAGCTTTCATGAACGATTCAGCAGAAGATAACCCTAACCCTTTGCAGAGAAGCACTTTATTTCAGTAAAAATGTCCCCTCTTACTAATGGTTTACAGAGCTCGCTAGCGTCCTAACGTGAACTGTGTCATGTACAAAGCGCTTCAACTAATAGAAACTATTTAATACGAGTGCGTAGGCTGATATATCTCTAGTGAAAAGACTGTCCTGAAGGCACAAGCATGTCCTGTCCATTTAAAGCCAGTTATGTCAGTCGTAAGTCTATTTTTTATAATGTATACATAACAGTGTCTTTGAAGACGAATCTGAGTAAATAGAAATACACGCTGGCACTAGCGGATGAAATGTGCGTACAGTGTTTTCCACAACACTTGATTGACTTGATTGAGGTTGTTGATGGCGGGATGTTTGTGTTTTCTGATCACCAACCTGACAGATTTGATTGCTGGTTAAAAAAACACAAAGACATTTGTAGGAAATGGTCTGATGTGAAGTCAAGTTTTTGTACCACACTGGTAATGGTTATGTTCTTTCTGGTTATATTTTTAGGTTCATTCAGAAGGTGTATTTAATGTTAACTTGGTGTGGCGTTATTGGTAGTTCAGTTTACTCAAATACATCTGTGAAGTAACTTTAAAAAACATCTTTTCACAGGGAATATTTTGCTACTGAATGAAACCCACTGGTTTAGTTAATACAGTTGATAATGGCTGCATTAGCTTGATGGACAGTCGTTCCCAGGCTCTGTTATTGTGACTGCTGGTTCAGTCACACAGTTTAAGGAAGCTTTGCCGTTCATGTTAACATTTACACCTGTGCTTTTCCTGCTTTAAGAGGTCATAATATCAGCTTGATGTCAAAGGAGCGACATTATTTTAGCCAGTGTATTTCTCCATTATTATAACAGTGCATAAAGGATGTATTTATCTTGTGATCTGTATTTCCAGTATAAAAAAACCTTCTCTAAAGACATCCTTACTCAACTTTCACTTTTTAGGTTTCTGTGTAGCTTCTTTACTGCATCTCACATTCATCAGCGGGTAAAGTTTACACATTGAGTTGTTAGGAGATGGAGTCATCACTTATTAGTCATCTCCATGACAACTGAGCAAACCCCATCCATTGATGAAGATCATGATGTAGATCCTAAAAGCTGCAGGGAAGAAAGTTAGTGAGTGTATCTTCTGTTAAGATTATGTTTTGACAGACTACTTTTCCCAATGTCATAAATGAACTTTTATGCTTATATTTAGGCTGATTACCAGCTGTTAAATATATATGTATATTTTTTACTGCTAGAATTCTGTTTTTGAACAATATTTTGTAATGAAAATATAATAATTTAAACACTATGTATGCAGAAATAATATACTGATTAACTCCTTTCTGCCTCTTTGATTGCCAGTGTTTTGGATTGTATCAACAAAGAAAAAAACACGTTTAATGCTTAAAGTTTATAATAACATTTGTAAGTATGAGCTGTAATTTCCCCCTCATTCTTTTTGTCTTACATCAGTTGTTTCTGACCCCATTGACTGATGGAGTGGATGGTATCACCATGTCTCACAGACTGACCAAGGAGGAGCTGGATGAACAGTTTGAGCTGTTCTTGAAGGAGGTAATGTGTCAGTGTGTAGATTTTAATGCTATTTATTAGGGGTTGCATGATGCAATATGCCTCATAAGCCCTTTTCAGACATGGACAATAAACAAAAATACTGGGTGACAGGACATTTACTGAATGAGCCACAATGCTTGTGCCATGTTTGGCACAAAAAGAGAGACAAAGCGAATCACGCGTAATTTCATTAAGTTGACACACTGTAGAAAGTTTTTCTGGATATTAATTTTGTAATCCATGCAGTTGGATTAAAGGTGCAGTGAGTAATAATTGACCACCTGTTAAATTCATATCCCAAACAAATAGGGGCAGCATATCTAAAGTGGCTAACTGTTGCTAACTGTATTTCTGTTTATGACTGTAGCTACTGTTAGCTTGTTAGCCTAGTTAGCCGTGCCGTTAGTCTGAGCATTGGTCTTTACACTGCTAGTACAGGACATTTTGAGCACTGGGGAAATGTGTTTTTTGGCCCAGGACTAGCTGGTTAGCTTGATAACATCAGTACAACATTATTTTAGAATGTTTCAAACTAAAATTGTCACATATTGCACCTTAAAAAACAGTGTTCAGATTTCAGATTATTACTGTAATGCCAGCTTTGTTAACTTGTCTTAGCCTGGTTGCATTTCCAAAGAGAAATATTTTTATAGAAAAAAAATCTCAACAATTTTAGAATTGGCCCTTTCACAGTGTTTCCTGGTTCATCTAGCTGATCTCTTTGCGCATTATAGATGGAAATTGAGAAAGTACATTTACTACAGTGATTTTAGAAGGCAGGCATCTAATATCTGTCTGCATATCCATCTATCCAAACCCCAACAACACCAACTCTACAACAGTAGTGCAGGAATGTAGGACTAATAGAAGAAGAATGAGTATCATTTGTTTTGTAACTGAGTTTAAAAATCTAAGCAGGCTGAGCTAATCTGTCTTCATCATGTGGGCTGAAATTACAAATGCCTCAATCTTGACTGTTTTTACCGTTTGTTTGCTTTTTGTTAGGACAGAAATGTAAGTGCTTGTAGAAGATTGAAACAAAACACAAATGATGTCATAAACTTACAGTTTGTAATTAGTGCCACTAGGGATCTGTCAGTTGAAACCATCGGCGTATACATGTAGATGCTGCATTGACTGCTGTCAGTATGTCAACGTCGCCGCCATGTTGGACAGGGCAAGACTGACCTGTAAACAGACCCAGTACAAGTAGGTTTTGATGAATAAAAAGCACTATAATGTATACATTTCTCAACCACTTTCAGTGACTTTTTTTTATATTCAAGGGTCTATGATGAAGAACCGTCTCCAGTTAGTTAGCATCTTCATAGTTGCACAGCTAAACACTCAAGAGGAGTGTCTGATTTAACCTACTTATGTAGTGATGTGGTGGAAAATCATCAACCAAGTCTGCTGAGAGTGAATTTGCCTTATTTCCTCAGTTAATATTAGTAGAGATGTCCTTAACTCCCTGTATTGTTTAATTTAATTTACATGTGCAGAAAGTCTTTTTACATTATGGAAATTGTTGTTGATTTTTTATCAATGTCCTTATCATTTTAGCTTCCTTGTTCTTTAAGTCATAACACAGCTTATTCAAAATTCAAGATACTGCATCTGTAACTAGTAACAGTAGCCCATCATTGACAAAAATTCAAACGAAATAAGAAACAAAGATATAACTGGCAGTGTTGGTGATCAGTCTGCTTCTATATTTTTTAGAACAGTGAGGGTACAGATAAACTCAAGGACAAATAATTATAGATTAAGACATTACAGAAACATTATAAGATACTATAAAATTAGTTATACCTTTATTGATCCCAAGTGGGGGAAACGCACTTCTCTCTTGAGAATCCAGCAGCGATTGTAGCTGAACAGTTAATATTATGAAGAACTGGAGAACAGTTTTTTCCTATGACTCATAGGTCATGGCCCTTTAATATAAAAATGACTTATTGAAACTGGTTGCGAAATTCAAACGCAATAGTGCTTTTTATCAAGAAAAAACACCGCTCCCAAATGTACTTGTATTTCTTTACAGGTGAGTCTTGACTGGTTCAATATGGCAATGACCATGACTTGTGATCCAGCAGCCAACAAAGCCTGTACTACATGTATATATCTATTGGCAAAAAAATAACAAGATGGAATTTGACTATGTCATGAAGTAGTGAGGGATCACAGGAATTGTTTGTAAAAAAGATGATGAGAAGTTGGCATCTTCTCCCCACAACTTTTAACATTTTAATGCAGACATTTCTCCGTTTGTGTACACAGTCTTGACTGTGACTTAAACCCGATTCCCTGTCAGTCTGTTTCAGATGACTCGGTGGATCTCAGCAGATCTGACAAGCATCTCGGTGCTCAAAGCAGCCGGCAATCAGCCCAGAAACCAACAGTGTCTTGGTGGGAAGATGATGAACACAGTCGTAGAACAGGTAGAGGTAATAACGAGGAGACAATCTCATGATTTAACATCCATCACAATGGACATGTTAGCCTTTTTTAGCCTGGCACGTTTCCGAATTGTCTGATGTCAGTGGCTGCAGTTGTGTTGGTGTTTGCAGTCCGTAGAAGAACTGACAGAGGATTTGAGCATATGGTACTGCAATTAACAGCTGGCAGCAATTAAACGGCCATAAAAGTGGTGTTTAGTGGAAAAACCAAATAGAGGTCACTGGCTAACTGGGGAACATCGAGAGGGAGAGAGAGAGAGAGAGAGAGAGAAGCATTAGTATTCCTCCGTTTTCTTTGACTTCAGAGACATTATGTAAAACACAATGCACACATAGTCAAGCACAATTAACTCTTTTGATGTACCAGGTAAAATGTACGTCCCTTGAACATTAAGTGTGGCTATTTATGTTAATAATTCTCCGGTATAAAATATGTGGCAGTACAGCGCACTCTGTGTTCTTATTATAGCATTTTCTCTAAAGGAGTCTTCACCTTTCTCACCTCTATGGCAACAATTTCCATTATGAAATCAGTGCTTTTGGTCTGTTGAAGTAGCCTACTGATAACTGAGGTTTAAAGGCCCTAGAAACATGAAATCCCTAACAGATGCTTCCCATAAGGGATGGATCCTACAGGAACATTATGTGTTCTCGTAAAGTTAAGACATTTAAGGGGACTTTGGGAAGCTGTTTAACTAAAGCAGGCTGTTGCACTAGTTTTTTGGACGTTTAAAGTAGCTTAGTTTGAATGCTGTGACTTTGTAATAAGAGGTTGCATTATACAAGTTGGTTACAACTGAAGTGGGACACATTTCTTATTTACATGTCAGAGACATTTCGGAGAGACTGATGATGAAGCTGGAGGAAAAGTTTAGTTGTTATTTAAGATGCTCAGTAGCCCCATTCACACTGCCGTTTGCATGCGGGGATCCTGCGCCAATTCTCCGCACCCGCCTCTGTGTGAAAGTTTCAGATGCGGAGAGAGGGGAAATTTCGCTCCGGCGCTGATCCGCCTCTGGAGGTAGTATCAGGGCTGCATTATTGGTGAGCCGTCCCAGTGTGAATGGATAATCCGGAGGCGCGGAGCGGGGACATGTCGGTCTGATAGTCTGATAACTGCACAGGTCCTTCACTCAACTAAATACAGAGAAATGTCCCACAAAGCAACGTTACAGGACCGAACAAAAGTAACGTAGTAACTGTAACTGTCTTTAGCAACTTATATGAGGAAAACAAACACCACAGCTGTATGTGGAGAAGCGTCTGTCCTCCTGTCTGTCCTACCGACTCTTCGTCACATTTCTGCCAGAAAAACAGCGTCTGCCACCAGCAAAAAACTTTAACTCACCGAGTGTTTGTGATGAAAATAAATCACCGCGACCGCCAGCTCTGCGGACCGAAACTTCACCGAACTTTCTCCCAGAAAACAGCCTCCGTCAGACAGCGTCCTGTTTACTGATGGTGATTATGTATAATTATGTAAAATTATGTAATTTAACACGAAAAACTTATCTCCGTCACTTTCCAGGATGTTTGGTGGGTCAGGATCTCAATCACTACACAGTATAACAGCATCCATATGATTATAAACTGTCCGCGGGTTTAGATTAACAGGGGAACACCTGGGGAAACACCGACGTCATCAACATTACGTGTACCGCCACGCCTCTTAAGGAGCGGCAGCGCCGGCTTTCTGTGTGAATTACACAGGTGAAGGCGGAGATGCTTCGCTCTGTGTGAATCACCATCGGCGGAGAATTGGTGAACCACCGCTCCGGAGATAATGCGGAGAGGCTGTTTAAAAATGGCTTGTGAGTGCATCATCAGTGACAGAATACAACCCTTTACATTAAGAGTGTCAATCACATGCAGGGAATTGACAAGGACACAAGTGTAATGTCATGCTGTATTCACCAAGGATAGGAATTACTATGGCACCATTTGGTTGTTAGCACAACAGACTTGATGATACCTGTTTAGGTAATAACTTCATCAGAATATTTTACACCACACCAGCTGGAGCTGATAGTGGCCATTTTAGGTTGTGGCTCCACTAGGCGTGCCACTGCACGTTCCAGAAGTGTCCCAGAAGCTGTTTCTCTGTGGAGAATACGCGGCAAATCTATTTTTGATGGAAACTTACAGCAGCCGCGTCAAGCTGCGCAGAGCATCTGGTCAGTTTTCAAAATATAAAACCCTGTGCAGACTCAGGATCTACAGCTCAACACAGTCTGTAGTAATGACAATAAACACACTTAAAACAGACACAAAAGAAACTGTTTACCTATGATTTTAAGATGGCAATATCACCTCTCCATCCTTACACTTTTTTCTGATTTCTCCTTTACTTATTTTCCTCTTTATGATCTATTTCCAGCAGGACATGCTTAATGCTTAAAATATTCTTCCACTGTTTAATTTCTTTCTGCTTCTTACATTACACTGTCCTGTCCGCCTGACTCACTGGATGTGAACTTTCTTTCCCTGAACTGTTTTTGAGCTGTGAATGTACAGAGCTGCAACATGTCTTAGTTTCATACTATGGCTTAAAGCTGCAGTCTTGAGTTATGAGAAAAAAGTGGATTTAGTCAGAACATTTGAATGATACAGCTCCCAGCTCCCTCCTTCTTCCTCTCGGCTGCTGCAGTCTTGCCTCTGTGGGGAGTCCTGCTCCCCACAGAGAAGCCTGCTGTGCACGAGCTTGTAACCAAGGTAACAGAGGATGCCAGATAACCAAGATGGTGCATTCAAAATAACAACAAACTTACAAAGTAACCTGAGTAACAAGCAATATTCCTCACATTGCGGTAGACAGAGTTACCAGCTAATCATTACCCGGTGCATTTTTGCCATGCTGCCTTTCTGAAGCATGAGTAACGTTATTTCTCTAAATCAATTCAGCTACTTCAGAGCGTCCTGAACAGAAAACTAACATTATTATAACTGACTGGTCACTTGAAAGACACTTTTGCTAACCAGTACCCATAAAGACAAAGCTAAATACCGGAGTTAGCATACAAGCTAACAAGCTAGATTTAGCAACAAGCTACGTAGCTCGACTGCAACATCGTAAGGCGATATGTGCTATTGCGAGTATCACTGTAACTGCCGCCACCATAGCCTTGTGGTTAAAACATAGTATGAAACATATATCAAGCAGGGGTCCTTACTTGTCCAGCAGAAAAGCTGCTAACTCTGCATCACTCTTAAGTCCTTACAAATCCCACAGCTCCCTCCACCTCTGAAATGACACTCTGAAATGTATCCTAGTCTCTGCTCTGGCTGGACCCACTGCCCAGTAGGCACTCCGTGAGTGAGGGGGTTTGCCAGCAGGATATGAACGAGAATGATTGACACTTCTCAGACACTCCCCTTGGCTCTGATTGGTTGTGTTGATCCAGAAGCGGTGGATTCTTGCAAACCAAATTACAGCCACTGGGTGGAGCCACAGACAGCTGACCTGTATCTTATTTTACTGTCAGATTGTAATGACAATTTTAACAAAAAAATAGTTACAGACTACAGCTTTAATCTTGCTTTTGTGCAGAGCATGCATTAAAAGGTTATTTAACAAGGTTGATCTTTGAATTTTGGTCTTAAATACATATCAATTGCTTTAAAGGCCAAATGTTTCACCATACCTTTATAATAATCAAGAGCACTGCAAAACTGTACAGGAAACTTGGTGTGCATTCACAGGTCTGTATGTCAGTTCCTTATCTCCTGATTTCAAAGACTGTCCTTTTCTGTGTTTCCTCTTTCTCAAGCAGAGCTGGCCAAAAGCAGATTTATCAAAGCCAGAAAGTCTCAGCCTGAGGACAACAATGGTGAGAACGAGTGGAGAAAAGTCTCACTCTCACAACAGAGAGCTCAGAGTTATTTTAAACCACATCCAAATTGAGCTAATTTATTTTAAAAACACTGTTAATGTGTGAAAATGTCCGCAATGTCTCAGCTGGTTAAACACTACTCAGTCCCCTCCTACTCTGTTCTGACCTATACATTTAATTCAGTTTAACGTATGATGTAGTTGTTGATATATACATATTTATTTCTGTTTCTTGTTGTCAGACAACAGCCTGAGTGTGATATAGTCATTTGATTTTGGCTAACAAAGAGTCATGCAGTCATTCCTAAGCTGAACAAATCAGTGTTATTTTAGGAGTGTTACATCATCAGACAGGTAATTGACAGTCCGTTTAGCATTTTCAGATGCATTCACCCTGGAGATGGTTTCGCTTTGGATGGGAGAAATGCTTCCTCTGTGTACACGAAGTTCTGAAATGGAGGGGAAAAATATGTGTTTGCGTAATTCAGCAGGCTACATTGAATATGTCATGAATGTGAACCACTCACAGAGCGGCTACTGCAACACTGTAATCAGTGAGACTGGACATGCCAGGTGTGAGTGCAGAACGTAAGTGGTGTCATGGAGATGTGCTTTGCAAACTTTCAAATTACCCAGTCTTGTATTTTTATTTTTTACTCGAGGTGTGCAAGAACCTTTTACACAGTTTGGTTTTAAGAGTTTCTATTATTAGTTAACGTTTCCTTTCACCCGTGCCCTCTGATGGTAGCTGATAAGAGAGATTGACATAGCAGACTAAATGACAGAGAAACATTTTAGATCAAATAAAAGATAAGATAAGATGTCCCATTATTGATCCTTGTAGGGGAAATTCAATTTGACCAGCAGCAGGAGAGAAAAAGTAGTAGTGCTTGAGGGTATGGATTGTACACAACAAAATAAAAGTATAAAATAAAATAAGAATAGACTTACAGTAAATTAGATTAAATGGAATAGACATTTTTATGCAGTAAATGGATCTGTATGCATAAATCTGTACAATCTTTATGTAAATGTGCAATGTGCAAAGATTTCCTGAGCTATACTTACAGTGTGTACACTCATACAGACTGTTGATGAGTGATCAGAGCAATTATTGCTCAATTTCTTTATCTCTATTATAGCTTACCATAGTCTGTACTTGTTTACATACCCAGATTACACAAACTCCATAAAAAGTTTTGAAAAAACTACAGAGAAAGGATACAATCCCAACAAAAATTCACTGTCTTGTTTTGACCGGTGACTCACACACAGCCCTACGCAGTACATGCCCCTCAGGAGTTGCCTGTTTCAAGATACATTCCGCTGCACAATCGCTCAGAGAGCAGTCCACATACATTACGTGTTCAAATAGCAATTTCAGTTTTCACTGGGCATTGCATCATCATTATTTTCTCTTCTTGCTGTCTGAAGTTGTCAGTGCAGAGCCTTTTCATAAGCCGGTCCCCAAACCTCGCAGCAAAGCTCTGGATAAACTGGTTGACTTGGATGTGACGCACAAAAATACAGTTTTGGAGGTTTCCCAGACTGTGGAAAGACAGAGAACTTCATCTGATGACTGGCACTCTGCCAGTCTTAGTCTCACTCATGATGACCATCAGTGTGTGTCAGGACAGAGGAGCCCTGATGAGACACATTGTAATGATACTCCCCCAGCCAGCACCGATTCCCAGGGGGACAGTGAAGATGGTAACTTCAACTCAAAACCCTTAAAGACTTTGGTAGTGCTGCATTAGTCTCACAGCAGTAGAGTGATAGACATCACAAGCCCCACTAGTTCCCTCAAGTTGTGTAATTGTACAGTCTGTTTTTAGTATCCTGCCACATAGACCTGAAGAATAACAGTGTTGTTTGTTTGCTCATGGATGAAGTAGATTTTGCCAGATAGAGGTTCTTCCTGATGATGCTGACATGAATATATTCTGATCAGCTGACAACTACATTTATTTACCTTTTAAACCTAAATGTGCCTGGTTTTATTTTGAAATGTAATTATTTGTGAAATGGCATTTTACAACTGAACATGATCTGATCTGCATCATAAATTATTTCCCTGTAACATTTGTCATCAATGCATCTATAATCTTAAACTATAAAACAAATGAAGTTTGTGACTATTTTGTTGTGATTTTGTAAGTTGTGAAAGCCAATTTCCAGTAAAGTTCAGATCCATAGTTTGTTCTTATGTGTTTGTCCTCATGTACTAGTGTGTAAAGTGTGAAGCAGTCCTCTTTGTTGAATAGAGTGGTGCAGTCTGTAGTCCTTAAACCTAGAAATGGGATAGCATTTTTGCAAATCAAGTCTGTAGGTCTTTTGAATGGGTTGTCAGTTAAATGCCAGATAAAGGTCTGTGATTACCACAGGCTTAAGATATTTACCTTTTCATTAAATGTTCCATAGTTTGATTATAATACTCTCCTGTGTGTTAAAAACAGCAGATGCTAACAACTCTTAACTTTACAACTTGTACATTGATCAGTTTAGAGAGAATGTGTATAGTAATTGTGACGCTTTGAGGTGGTGACATCATGCGACCGCAGTGTAGTCTGTATACAGCTTAACATTAGCCTTTTACTTTTAATTTAAGGCTTCCCATATTGCTTCCCTATTGCATGTTTTTTCTAGGACTGCTTGGTTCTGGGAAGACTTTCAGGAAGTCTTTGAGGAATTCCCAGTCTATTAAGGAGGAGGAGGAGGATCCAGGAGACACTGTTTTGGAGGACGAAGGACTAGAAGTTGCAGCCATCATCAAAGACAGCACTGAGACAGAGGGTGAGTCTTGGACAGAATGAAAAGAAACAAGAGAGACTTACTTATTGGGTCAAGATACTTTGATAAAAAGAATATGTATCTTGATGCTGCTGCATGCATCAAATTGATGATTGCTGCATGTGGGTTTATATATAGAGCAAGAGGTGATCATTGACTTATGTCACACACCATTAGTCGTCTAGTGATTGGAAGGTCGCTGGTTCAAATCCCGGCTCCCTGGGTCCTCAAGCGTCCTTGAACAAGATACTGAAACCCAAATTGCTCCTGAGGGCCCTGCGATGAGCTGGTGACCTGTCCAGGGTGTACCCTGCCTTCGCCCAGAGACAGCTGGGATTGACTCCAGCAACAAACTAAATGTAAAATTACATGAGCATTATCATTTAGAGGTTTTATTATATTGTATATTATAATTTTTTTATTTTGTACTGTATTTTTTTTTTATTTTATACTGTATTATTTACAAAGGCAGCAACTGTATATATACATATATATATATATATATATATATATATATATATATATATATATATATATATATATATATATATATATATTATTGCAAGTATCAGTTATTCTTTCATGTGTGCCGTCTTTTTTTGTGTGTGCAGACTCAGTGATGGTACCAGCTGTGAACACTACCAACATGGGGTTGGACACTCTGGAGGAAGAAGTGGAGAAAGCCAGGTTCTTTGCCCAACTAGAGGCTGGAGCTTCATCAACAATAGATTACTCCAAGCTGAACATAGAGCTGGACTTATCAACTTCTACTACTGGTACAAACCTCAGGTATCTAAATGGAGATACTCAGTAATTGCACCCACTTTCTAGTATACTTACGGACAAAAGTAGTCTGAAACAGATCAATCATGAGAGGTGTCCCACCACACTGGATGCTCCTTGAAACAGTTTTAAGAGCAGGCAGTTGATTGGCAGCTGATTGGGCGAACCATCTGTCTATCACAGGCTTACCTCAACCAATTAGATCAACAACAGTATGATGTAACTACCAGTGCAGCCAGTTGGTAAATCAAACTTTTACTGGAGCCAGTCAGAGTTTCACCTAGAATGGGGTTGTCGCTGGGAGGTTTCTGCTGGCAGCCTAACGGCTATAAGTACATAACATACATATGAGGTGTGATGAGTGAGCAACCATACAAAATGTCCTTGTCTTTTACAAAAAAATTTAAAATGATTATCGCTAAAATGCTGCAATGAATCCTGTGTTTAGTAGCTGAGGTTCATGCTGAATATTTTACTACCCTCTGTGATATTAAATCTGTCCAAATAGGGCTTGGAAGTAACTTTAAAAGTTCATCAGCCGTTGACAGATGTGTGTGAAGTTAGCCTTGAACAGTGGAATGGCATACTAATGGAGCCCACGTCTGCTGTACGGGCTCTGTGATGAAGTGTTTTGCTGCTGCTCTGCCCTTGAAGATCAGGATTTTGACTGTGATGTAATGAGGATGGATATCCTCCCTCCAGGAAAGCTGAGGAAGCAGTAGAGCAGAGTGATGACGATCAAAGGAAGACCAGAGTCACAGAGACCATCAGAGAGTCTCCAGGTAAGAGTAATGAACCCTTGGAAAACTTCTCCTTCTCTGTCTCTGTGTGTCTATCAGCTCTTTTCTCTCTTAGCTTTTACAGGGTCGCCACATTACAGTGAGGATTTCGAGGAAGAGGAGGATGGAAAAGAGCCACACCAGGTTTGTACTCGGATTATATGATCAATCTCAAACTACTTTAGACCTCCGTGATACAAACAATCATCCACATTTGAGCATAGAAGGTAATTTTTGACAAAAAAATTTCACCCATTTACTTTCAACCACATTCGATGACTGGCCCAGTTGAGATATTACCCAATATGGAACTTAAATCACATGACAGGTGTTTGTATATTTGAGGGGAATTGCAAATAATGCGTAAAAAACAGCAGAATATTCCTCTGTCAGCAGTAACTTTTGACTGAGTGCAGTTGTTATATCATTCAGAAGTTACATTCATAGATTTTTTCATATATTTTACTAATTAAGACAACATATGTTTTGCTGAGATCTACTGATTATTTCTTCTTGATTTATTAAACAAATTTCCATCTAAGCTGAACCTTTCCCCATTCTGAATTACACATTTTATGTTTCCCTTGTATTATTTCCATTAACATTTGCAGCTTCGTCTTCATAAAAGCTCTCAGTTTGAGCGTTTCCTTTTTCAGCTTTTGAATTTTGAATTTGAACTTATTTGTATATATTATATTGTATATTTTACATTTTTAGTTTTTCAATTGACTGTTTCTTTCTGGAGTTTATCTATGATCTGATCATTCCTAGACGTGTATTAAAATAATAATCTTCTTTTTAATTGTATTTATTTTAACTGTAATTTCTATTCAGACTTGAATTTGAATTATGGTTCAAATATCCTCCGTACAGAGGATGCCCTAAGCATTTGAACTGGAACTGCAAATTTCTGAACTACCATTTCTGACTGAATGTATGAATGCATCATATTTATAGCTAAACAATCTCAGAAAGTCCATGCAGGCAGCTTCCCACAGACCAATCCCGTAACTTCATCGCTCACTCACTCAGTCACAGATGTCCTGCATTTGTGGGGATGGCCCCAGTGCCATTTAGGCAAAAAGATTGGATGGAGATGTTTTTCTAGAAAGACTGTAAACCTAGTTTTATCATATATACTCTGCATTTATCACTTGACATATACACTGATACAGATGTATCTGCAATAAGGTAATATTGGTGTTATATAGCAACAGTCTATCTTGGTACTATAATGAACAAATGGGATATCTATCGATATATATTATATCCTATCTATATATCTATCTATATATATATATATATATATACATATATAGATATATCTATTATATATATCTACTATATATATATTATATATATATTATATATATATATATATACGATCTATATATATATCTATATATATATTATATGTATGATGATGTATGTATATATTATATATATATATATATATATATATGTATATGTATGTATATATATATATATATATATAATATATATATATGTATATCTATATACTATAATCTATATATATGTATATGTATATATATATATATATATGTATATATATATATATATATATATATATATATATATATATATATATGTATATATATATATATATGTATATGTATATATATATGTGTGTGTGTGTGTATATATGTGTATTTAAAGTACTGTGGCTTCATGCTCTGACCTTTCTTTGTTTATCCTGAAATATCACAAACTGACATCTTACTATATCATTTCTAATTCACACTTTTATCCATTTTTCAGAAGTCTAAAATGTCTCCAATTCTTGCCAAAGGTAAGAGAAAAAGAGATGATATTTCTCTGAAGTCGTGGTTGCATGGGGAGCATTAAAATCTTTCAAAGTGTTTCAAGGAGTGTGATAGCTGATGCGGATGATTTATTAACTGATTCATACTGTTGAATAATCAAACACAACAGGAGCAGACTAAATGCAGACACCATCTTGATAATACTTTATTAATGACCTCACAACAAATTACAGGCTTCCTATTGTATTAATAAGTAACATAATCATTATTTATATTTTCTTAATTCTCTCAAGATGTGAATGTGGCCCTATCACTAACCATACAGTAGTCTTAGAAAGTGTTATATGTGCGATTTTTCATTGTTGAGTCTCCTTCCCAATCTGTATGACCTACCAACCCAAAGTGTCTATAGTATTTACTGGCCTGGAAATGAGACTCAACAATCAATTATCTTTCTCCGTAATTGCTTTTTGCATATCTAAATGTGGTCCCGCTGCATCTTTTTTTCTCAGTTTCTCTCTATGATTCCCTGGATGACACTGGTGGAGATGACAAGAGAAAGGACACAGCAGGATCACTTGACAGAGGTAACACAAACATTTAGGGTCAAGTAAGAGACCAAGCTATTATTAGCTTTTTAGTTTTGTGTCCATATTTGTTAAAAGATGAGAATGTGACAGATATGAGAGCTTGGAAAACACCAGATTTCTCAAGAACAGAGTAATCTTTGTGATTACAGTAGAAATAGACTGAAGGACAGAAGTCATTTTTAGAGAGGAGATACTTTGTGTTTTGTTTCTTATCATACAAATCAAAGGGGGTTTGAATGATTCCCTGCAGTTTCCCCACAAGATCATCTAGATTTTATCTTGCATTGTATTTGATACAGTAAGGGCTGAACTCGTTTTCTGTGCAGGCCAGTCTTATGTGCAGAGTGGCGGGTCAGAGATGGAGGCTCTCCATGAGGCCTACAGACAGATCCATGTTGTGGAAGGTTCAGATGACCACAATCACCATTATTCATCTGTGGGAGGGATCAGCAGCCCCGTGTCTCCATCCTCCCCTCCTCCACAGGCCAGACAGTCTCTTCAGCCTGCTTCAACTAATGAATCAGGTCAGACACTACAATACTGTAACACAGCAGTGGGAAACATTTTTTTCCAGAGGGCCATGCTGACTTACAAAATGTAAGGGAAGAGCCACAAATTGAACAGTTGAATCAAAACCATAAATACATACTGCTTAGTTATGTTAAACTAATTCTCAGGACCAAATGCAGCATTGAACGAATGGTAAATGGTCTTGCATTTTTATAGCGCTTTTCCAGTCTGCTGTCCGCTCAAAGCGCTTTACAATACTTGCCACATTCACCCATTCAAACACACATTTATACTGATGGTGGAGGCTGCAATGCAAGGTGCCAGCTGTTCATCAGGAGCAAATTGGGGTTCAGTAACTTGCTCAAGTACACTTCAACTTGCAGCTGGGGGAGGGGGGCAGTGACCTCCTGATTACCGGTACTAGACGACCCCTGAACTACAGCCAATGTAGTCATTAACCTCTTGATTCATTAACTGCCTTTTATTGATTTTTTGGAGTTTGTTTTAATCTTTGAGGACATCACGGCCTTATTTTGCCCATGTGTGGTGTAAACAGTACTGTGTACTCCCTCTGTCGTCCTGTATAATCCACTGGTCTAACTGGACGAATGATGTATCTACTAAAGCTAAAGCTCAGTTAAGGAGCTGACTCCTCTGAAGTCTGTAGTTAAAGAGTGAATGCATCTGCTTGATTGCATTTCTTTTTGAAACATCTGAGAAATGCAGCCATCTTCTTCCCAGATTTGGAAGACACAACCAGTGACTCCTTTGACGACTGTCAGTATCCCACAATCCATCATGCTCTTTGGTGAAACACTGGGCCAGTCCTCCTAAAATCATCAGTCATGGTAAATGCTGTAAAACACATGACCTTAATCGGTTATAATACCTCTTCAAAAGGCATCATCTCCACTTTTGGTACTGACATCTTTTCATCACTACATAGATCTTACTACAAGCAGTTGCAACTTACACTTTCAGACTGTTGCCTCTTCATCCTGACTAGAGTTTAGATTCTCTGCCCGAGCCCGACCCCGGCCCGACAATATTTCCCGTCACTATCCTCGGGCCGGGTTGGGCCGGGCCCTTAATCAAGCATTTGTGTGTGTGTGTGTTTTTTTTGATAACTCCAAATAATGACTGTATTTCCAGCTAGAAAACACGCATCTCTCTCCTCCCTCCATGTTGCTTGTGTCGCTGTGTGGTGTTACACGCGAGTTGTCCTCGTGCTGAAACGTGGCTCCTCACGCACGTGACGTCACTCCTCGAGACGCAAGAAGAAAGCAAAATATATATTTCTACTAAGGAAAATGACAAAAATAATAGTAACGCACAGTGACTTGAATAAATAACTTTAATCTGATTACTGGTTTGGAAATACTCATTGGTTTGGATTACTCATTACTGAAAAAAGTGGTCAGATTAGAGTAACGCGTTACCGGCGTCACTGATTGTGACAGTGGAGCTTGAGAACGTCAGTTATAACAGCCCACGTATTAAAAAAATGTCAGGTTTAAATCGGGCTCGGGCTCATAATTCCAGTTAATGTGTCAGGCCGGGCCGGGCTCGGACACAACATGCACGGGCCTGTGTCGGGTCGGGCTTGATATTTTGGGCCCGATCTAAGCTCTAATCCTGACCCCTGATAACACTGTGGTTATGGTGAGATCATTTCATTGGGGAGAAGCCGTCAGTTATCCAAAGAGAGCGTTGGCCCAGACTGGGACACATCCACTGTGCTGAGGTGTTTACAAATGCCAAGCCCATGACAGGACTGAAGTATATGTATGATGAATAATTATTGTGTTTGTTTGTGTGTAGAGCTACCCACAGCAGAAGAGCTGATGAGACCCATCCGGCCAGAGAAGGACCAAATCAGAGGCTTCACCCTCCAGCCTGTCAGGTTAGGACTGCGAACTTCTACTAGGACTCATCCAAATGATGACATCACAAAACATCTACCGACTGATTTGTTCATTTCTTGATTCTTCACTGGTTGGTCTGACCGTCAAGAGGATCCTGATACTTTGGGGGACAGAGATCTGGCACTGCTGATTAGCCTCAGTATTGTATTTATTATTTAAACTTGAAATATACAGTGTCAGCCAATTGGACTTGTTAACATTTTTTCTTCAGTTTACATCAAACAAAATGGACTATACCATCAAAATATTAAAAGCATAAATGGTAAAGTTATGAATAATAACAAAAATGATAACGTCAGCCCTGTGATGAACTGGGGTTTACCTTGCTGTGAACTAATTAGTCTACCTGCACAAGTGCTGACAGCTGTTGTGTGTGTGAACAGACAACTGTTGTTTTTGTTGTGTTATTACATGCAGTTAACAAGAATACATATTATCTACCTGCTGTCCAAAGTATTTGTATGATGAAACTTTGTCGATCAACACACATCTACTTCAGTGAAGTTTATGAATCAGATTTTTTGCAGTTGAAGATCAACAGCGTGGTGTAGGCTTACCCGGAAGTTGGCACCGCCCTAGTTCCCTCGACAAGAGGCCTATGGGATTTCTGACTCTTTACCACAGCACTGTATTGGAATCAATTTGAGGAGCTGAAAATGCAGTTTGAGTTTTTAATTATGAAGTGGTTATCAGTTCACAGCATGTGGAGTTTTTCTCTTTTAACTGTTATTTCTAAAGTGCTCTACTTTCTATAAAGGCTCTTTCATTTACTAAAGTAACGGTCCACATTTTGACGAATATTCTTCTTTGCCATTAAAACTGCTGGCAGATGAGAAGATCCATGTCACTTTCCTGTATTTCCCTACAGTGAAAGGTAGACTATGTGTGTAGGGTTTAATACATGGGGGGAAAACTGGAAGCAAAGGGAAGCTGTTAGATAAAAGCCATCAGAAGTGAGAAAAAAACACATTCTTCAAAATTCAAACCAGGATTCTACAGTTCTACAGTTTGACAAACAAGTGACAACAGTAACACAGAATGTTTTCTAATTTTGAATGGGGTTTTCTTTTCTTGTTTTCGAATTATAGTGCTGTTGAACCTGACCAAGAAAAAACATCCCACTTCTTTGAAAGGACTTTCCCAGATCCGATTCCACCAGATTCACAACTGAAGCGCCCAGGAGCAGCTTACCCCATTGCAGGGTTAAAGGGAGAAAAGAGATTGCACTCCCCAGACCCTCCCAACCATAACCTGGCATGGAGCATCAGACAGGAAGTAGAGAGGCTGATGCAGGATCAGAACAAATATTCATCTGAATCCTCTTCTCAGGCTGACAAAGCTAAGAAACAACCGGTGAGGCGTACTTCCAATCTTTGTCCATTTCAGTGCTTGGATTTGTAGGTGCATTGAGCAGACCTCTTAAATGCACAGTATTTAGTTCTTCCAGCGAGGGGGCTGTCAGTCAAAACAACAACAAAACAAAACATGTAGTTTTAAAATGCCATGAAGAAGCGTGGGATCATCAGTTGTTGTCTTCAATGTCAACCATCATTGCTGATGAAAATCAGTATGAGGTAATGTTTTAAAGTTTTACACATGTTACGTTTGAGCTGTTTTTTCTAGTTTCATTGAAACATTTTGGATAATTTAAGTACACAACTTAACAAAATATATAACAAAGGTCTAGCTGTTTAAAAATAAAAGTGAACATGTAAATAACAGTTGTTGTCAGGAGATTAAATCAGTGATCTGTTGATCTTTACAAATCCAGATGTCATAGTCTCACAATGACCAAGCGTTAAGTGCTTAGAAAAATGTTTAAATCCAATTGAATCAAGATCAGAACAAGATCTAGGGAATTGTTACACCTAGCGGGAATGCTGCATATCATATCTATAAAGCAGCAGTTCTCCAAAAAATACAATTCCTAATTTGTAAGGTTAGTGGAGGGATCAGATCCAGACAGGGATGCAGATTTCTTTCACTGATAGTCGGCGGCCTGAAGAATCAATTATCGATTAATCACTGGGAATATATTAATTATGTTGGACATTTTTTTATTAGAAAACTGTTTTAACCACTGATGTGGTTGTGTTGGATGCAAAATCAGAGTTTGCTACATTAGGAGACAAAAGAACAGATAAAGTTATTTGAAAAATAAACCAAACGACACAACGACTGTGAAGTGTGTCTCATCTGTCGCTATTCAACCACTGGCACATCAACATCCAATTTTAAACAGAGAACACCTGCACCACACATGCCACTGTATCATTTTGTTCCTTGTTTTTGATATTATCATTATGTACATTTTTCCCCAGGCCTTCCATGGCTCCACGATTTCTCATCCCTCTACATCTTCAGTGAGGAAACCCACCGTGTCTTCTGTGAGAGGCAGGAGAGTGGAGAGGGGTATAGCACCACCTTCCAGAGCTCAGTCTGCTGTGTCCCGTCCTCTGCAGCATGCACAAGAAAAGGCCAAATTCACAAAGAGCCAAGGAAAAGATGAGCACACCGGTTAGTTGTGACACACGTGAAAAAATCAAGTCATTAAACTCTTGAGATAATTTGAGATATGTCTCTCTGATGATACTGCGTGAAAAAACCTTGCAATGATTAAAATGCGACAAAAAATCTATATTTATTTTTGTTTGCTTTTAAATCTTTGCCCTTTATGTTTTTCAGGATTAATAGTCCCCCTTTATGAATCGGTTCATATCTTCATCATGCAGCATGGAGCTGTGTGATTGATGTGTCTTTTATGTTTGTTTGATTAGCAGAGCCAGGTGTGAAGGTGAGCAGTGAGCTGGTGGCGTCTGTTCAGTCCCTGGTGGCTGTCCTGCAGCAGCAGATAGACACCAGCAGTCACCACCAGGATGCTACACACACACTGGAAGCCAGGCAGGCGCATTCTCTTCCAGAGGACAATGTAATAAAATACATTTTCATCTGAAATGTGTTGTTAATACCTGACTTGTTTGAATAAGAACCTTGCTTAAAGGTCTTCAGTATGCTTTTAATGGCTATATTCATGATGTAATGCTAACTCTGCGTTATGATAAAAAAGACTAAAGCTTGCGGATCCCGCTTAGAAAGTCAGCATGCAGAGGAACCTGTACTGCAGAATGGAGATATAACAGAACTTTTTTATTTTAATAACTTTAAGTAAGAATAGACAATTAAGTGTTTAAGAAGCAGAAGACCTACTCAGTCTCTTTACAGAGAAACAGTTTTTAATAGAACAGTTTTGACGCTCTGTTGTTATATGTTCTGAACATACAGGCCCAACATACACAGACATGCACACTCCACTCTCAGGTGGAGGAGCTGAGAGTCCAGCTGGCTCACAAAGAGAGGGAGCTGCAGGTGGCGAAGGAAGGAGCAGAAGAGCTAAACTCACTCAGGCAACAGAACTACCTACTGCAAAGCAAGGTGCACAAACACACTCGCAACACCAGACAAAACCATCGACTAAGACATGAAGTCCATTCCTCTGTCGCCACACTCCTACCGCACTGTGTGATTGAGATTGGGGGTGGTTGGCTATAGACTGTTTTTTTTCTTATCTGACCTAGTGTTTTTTTGTTACAGCTGACTTAGTATGCTCACATTAAAACACTGTCTTTTTGTCGAGGATGAAAAGCACATAGATGTGTGATCATTTCAGGGTCAGAGCCAGGTGTTGTGCCATCATTATGGTGTGGGAGTGATAATATTTGGACTTCAAATATCACCCAAAAATGTGTGTTTCTCCTCTTACTGTGCTGTTTATCCATCAGCATTGATCTAGTGAGTTTTGGAGAGTAGAGATGTCTGTCTTCTCTCAAATATAATGAAATTAGAGGGTTCTCGACT
Organism: Sparus aurata; assembly: GCF_900880675.1. Taxonomy (NCBI): domain Eukaryota; kingdom Metazoa; phylum Chordata; class Actinopteri; order Spariformes; family Sparidae; genus Sparus; species Sparus aurata. The sequence goes on along the minus strand of NC_044203.1, from coordinate 6,723,924 downwards.
TGTGGCGCCAAAAAAAAGATACATTTGAAAATCTCGGCAGCAATGTCTCTTCACAGAAATCATGACATGGTTACACAGACCTTGTAGTGAGAAATTTCATGTTGGAACTATTTTTATTTGCACCCACCAGCCAGCAGAATGAAGCATGTAGCATATAGTGGACAAGAGGCTTGTGCTCAGGCCAGTACAGGACGTCATTTTACATTATTAACATCTGTCACCACTCGATGTGAGTAGCTGCCCGATCTAAGTAGTGCAGAAAAAGTAAAACTGCACATTTGTTAAGTTTGTTAATGATTTTGATTCAATTTACTGTCATTATTTGGAAAGCAGCTTGTGGTGGCCTTTTGTAGCATAGCATTATTTTCAATTAATTAAATTCGAAGGAGCATAATTGACTCGCAAATAATAAGAACAATCTTGCCAAAGCACAGATGCAAATGTTGTCCAAATATTTGGAGAGTACACAATAACAGCAATATTAACATCTGACAAAATGCAGTGCTATGATCCCAAAAAATCATCAGCAAATATGATCACTTTCTGGTTTTGCTAAGTATGTATTCTTAATTTAGGCGTGAACTGTTCCTTTAAAGCTGAGAAACAAGCAACACAGACAGGTTATATTTGGGACAATACTGCAATACTGACTGCACTACTTACCAGACAGAACTACACACAGAGCTGCTGTTAGTGTTCATGCTCCAGGTGAAGAGTGTGTATCCAAACACTGTCACAACAGTTCTACACATCTCTCTGCTGCAGGGATTTTAATGTATGCTTATTGTAGGCCGTGTTTTTTTCCCCCTCCTCAGCTGCGGAGTGCAGAGGAAGCGGGTCAGAAGAAGAGATGGACTGATGCTGCTGACTCTGCTGAAGTGGAGAGGCTCCAGCAGATGGAGAAAGACAGAAAAGAGCAGGAAATGCTCATAAAAGGTTACCAACAGGTCTGTTTGCCTTAATGCTTACCTCTTCACACACGCTTTGATGCAGACTAGTTATGTATTAATAACTGCATTTAAACATTAATGCTATTTTACAGGAGAATGAGAAGCTCTATTTGCAGATGAAGGCTGAGCAGGTCAGGAGTAAAGCCAACGAGGAAGCCATGTTCAGTGAAAACCAGAGGCTGCTGAATGAGCTGGCTTTGTCTAGGTGTGTCTCTCAGAGCTGCTTATTCAAAGTTAATGTTCGCCTACTTATGAAAGTCAGTTATGTTTTGAAATGTATTTTTTCAATGTTGTTTGTGTTCTTTATGGCTATCTCCACCAGGGAGCAGCTACATAAAACTTCTAGGGCTGTGGGAAATGTCTGCTCAATGGATCACACTCAGCGCATTACAGACCTGTTAGCTCAATTAAATACATTTCAGGTAAGTGCCACTGAAATACTGTTTAACATAAGTTCTCTTTCAGGCCCTTCACTTACCACAGAGATATGTTTGCATGTGCAGAGGAACGAGGACAAGCTGTCTGAGGACATCCACAGACTGAAACAAGAAAAGCAATCTCTGGATGTAGATCTGCAGCTGATGAAGAAAGAGAGAGATCTGGCTAAAGCTCAGGCCATGTCCGCCTCAGGTAAGACTGGATACAGCGCAGTGTAGTGCAATTTAAGTTCAAGGATCATGAAAACTATTGAACGTTTAGAAGAAGCTCCCAATTCTTACAAAGCCTTTATGCTATATATGCATAAGTGATCTTCCGTTAGACGTGACAGTGAGTATCCATTCTGAATATGTCAGGTGACAGGACTTTTGAGACGCATGTCCTAGAAGACAGGCACAGAGAGGAGGTGGCGGCCCTGAAGAAGAAGCTGCAGTGGTTTGCTGAGAACCAGGAGCTTCTGGACAGAGATGCTGGCAGACTGAAGGCTGCTACAGCTGAGATACAACGACTCAAAGAGCAGGTGAGGCTCCGCTGTCACATTCTGTTTATACTGTCATTTGATTTACCTTCAGTAGAGTCCACCTCATCTTATCCCCTTCACACCATAGCATATCAGAGAACACTCTGATTGGTCACATCACGATAACCTTCACCTTCATTTGAAATGAGATTTTTTTTATGACAAGCCGACCATGCCAAGCTAAAGAAACCATTAATTCAACCAGGTTCATCTTAAGTCTTAGTATCTGCTATAATATAGGGTGGAACTTACAGTTTAGTGTTGCGTACTGCGTTGGAAGTAACCCGTTGTCTCCATTCCAGGTAGAAAAACTGAAAATGGATGTCGGCAAAAGAAGCAGTGAGCATCAGAGAAAGGCCAAAGAGAAATCCGTGGACATTAAGAGGATGCAGGACCTGGAGCGACAGGTTATCACTCAAACAAACAAGCTGACTTATCCAACTTGTTACACTCCCTCACCTCCCCCTCCAGCTCCTGTCTCTTCAGTGTTGAAGAGTTTTTCTGTCTCTACAGGTCAAAGAGCTGGAGCAGATACTAAGACACAGAAACCCAAACTCCCTGCCTGCTCTGATCTACGCTGCAGCCACAGCCGGTAGTCATGACGACGAGCCAACCAGGACATCCCCACCCAGCAGGATCAGTGCCCTGCTGGAGCGCAGGATTCAGCGCCTGGAGGCTGAGCTGGAGAGTCATGATGAGGAGGCCAAGCGCAGCCTGCGGGCCATGGAACAACAGTTCCACAGGTTCAAGGTACAGTTCAAGTCAATACAGCACACTGCACAAATGTCTACTGATGGAATAAAAGCACTGAATGTGATATTACAGCAAGTGACAAGTGTGAAAACTTATCTTATTTCACAAAATGATAAATGATGGAGTAATATAACATCTTCCAGTTTATTATATATACACATGACTATTAAAACTTTTACATAATGAATTTTCAAGTAAATTAAAACAGTCCTTGTTGGAAAAATCCACAGTCAAAATAACCCAAAACATGTGTTTTTCACCTCTGAAGCTATAATAGCTGCATCTGTGCCATGCAGTTCCTGTAACTGTAACCATCCAGCAACAACTATTTAAATAAATACATGTGGCAAAGTTTCCTCAGGGTCTCTTGGATGTTCAGGACACATTTCAACCCAATCCAGTTAAAAAAAGCCTTTGGGGAGGTTTAGAATACACATACAAACAATCACTAAAATGCTGAAATGTAGCTCAGAGGCCCAGACTTCCAAAATGTTTAGAATTTTCATAGTATTCAAAGTATTTGGAGTACAGCTATAGGAGCTGAGGTCTCGTGAAGTAGATGGAAGTTTCAACATGAGGGGAACTGGGAAAAGTTCTGGATTTTGGACGAGTTGACATCCAATGACCCTATACATTAAACCAGTCATATTCCTTCTCCCTGCATGTAACACAGTTTGGCTTTATGGTCTCTGCTCAGTAAACTCACAAATAAATAAATAAGTAAGGTCACACATTACTGAAGAAAACATCTTAATCATCATCACCAAGTTGGTCGCTTATTTTTGTGTCCAACAGTTAGCTCAATTGATTCAGTAAAAAGATATCACAATGTTTATGAAACCAACAAGCAGAAATATACATTTCAACAAGTGTGTTTGTATTCACCATTCAGCTACGCTATGAGCAGCAGATCTCAGAGCTCGAGCAGCAGCTGGAAGCAGCAAACTCAGCAGCGGGGACGGAGTCAAGGGAGTCACAGGTTCCAACACTGGAGCAAGAGCTGCAGCAGGTGAAGGAAACCCACAAGGAGAGAGAACAATCCCTGCAGGACCAGATTGAGTCTCTTCAGCAGCAGCTCAAACACAAGGTTGGTACAGGACATTAAAATGCAGAACCACGCTTTTCGACTTTAGCCTCACTGTTTGCTCTGGCATGCTCTCACAAGTTGATCTGTGTCAACACAAGGTGAATTAAGTAAACACAAGTTAAAGTCAGAATTCTAACCCTAACCCTTTTCTCTGGACATTGGAAATGTTGGACTATGTAAGACGTTGGACCGTATGTTAAGCAAAGGCAAGGAGAGAAAATCAAGTTACAAACTGATGTAAACTTTCCCCACACAGAGCCACCCCAGCCCGGCCAGGCACCAGCGTCAAGCCGAGGAAGCGGTCGGTGTCCGGATAGAACGGCTGAACCAAGAGCTCAGCGCAAAGACACAAAGCATTCGGGAGCTGAGCCGCACCGTGGAGAGACTGCAGAAGGAGAGGAGGAGCATGCTGTGTGTCCCCAGCACACGAGCACACACCCGCTCTACAGACACCAAGCAGCAGGCCGGACCCGTCAGAACACTCTGCTCTGCTACTGCAGGAGAGACATGTGGAGTGAAGGAGACATTTCCAGCTGCTCAGTATGAGAAGACCTACCAGCCCACTGTCTTCACAGGTATCAGTGTGGACAATCTGCCACCTGCTTCATGCTTATTCTAAATGCTTACACACACCTTTTATTTTTGCCATTTCATCAATACCAGAAATGCAGCTGTTAGCGAGTACCTCACTTTTAATATGCTCATTCATACAAAACCAACTCAGCCATGTTGGTTTGTACGCTCAAATTTGGACATTAAAATGCTGTCGAGCAACATTCTAGTCTTCAAAGACAGCGTGGCCTCGCTGAGCTGCAGTGGAGGGGACAGTGACAGAAAGAGGAAATGCTGCACTCACATGAAGTCATTTTAACTTTAAAAGATGACGTTTTGTCTGCTGAAACCTCAATATTCACTTCATCTCAAGAACGCATTGCAAGGACTGTAGATTTTGTTCTCCATCTCTCACACTTCAATCATGTGAGGAGAGGATCATGACGATCAGTGTAGACAAGAGGACCAATCACAGTGACCAAGAACCATTTCAACAATGGGAGACCAGACGAGTTGGCAGCTCAAAAAAAGGATTTTATTTTTCTGTGTTAAAAAAAACATAAATCAGCCAACATACTGATGACCAGCTGAACAAAAAAAAAAACAATGCTGCCATCACGTTGGCTGGGAAGTGAGAATCTCCCCTTAGAAAAGGAGGCTGGGCAACAATTCTTAAAGGAACATGCTCCATGTTAAAATACTTGTATTTCTTCAGTAAAGATAGAAAATACTGTCACAACATCATGGCCGTGACTTCTGTCGAGGTCCCAGTGACGCCTCTGAATAGTATTTGAGGGTAAAGGTTAGTTTGTATCACTGCATAGATGTCTGCTGTGTGTTCAATGCCTATGCACTGTCTTACATGCCTGAAGAAGTCGAGGCTTATGTCACTGCTTCAGCTGAAGGCATTAGGAAGCATTTGCATATTGTTTCATCTGTTTGACAGGCAGTCATATCTCAGAGGTTCAGCAGGAGAACGAGGCTCTGAAGCAGCAGCTGGAGCTGCTGGAACTGCAGAGTAAGCAGGACAAGGAGGCATTAAAGGTTGATGCTACACAAGCCAAGGAGGAGCTGAGCAGGTATGTGTGTCACTGTGAGCACATTAACTGACATTATGTGCAATCAGATAGCTAAATGTAATGTGATCTGTTAGGCTACAGGAGCACTGTGCAGAGCAGCTGTCCTCGATGAAAGCAGAACACCTCAGGGTGTTAGAACAGCTGCGAGCTAGCCATGCCCTGGAGCACTCAGCCTCAAGAGTGGCCGAACTGGCCAATAAGCTCAACACTCAGGAGGTGATGGCTCACTAACCAACCAGTAGCATGTCAACAGGAAGTTGTGAAAATGATCCTGTTGCTTTAACCTTTACATTTACCTGCAGCTAACAGTGAAACACCTACAAGAGCAGCTGAGAGAGCTGCAGGGAGTTAAAGATGCCCTGGCAATATCCAGGACCCGAGAGGACGCTCTGCAGAAGCAGGTGTGGTTACATTCTGATGGTTTCCTACAAAACATTTAATGAGAGATGAAATGAAAAGGGAGATGGCTCATTATATTTCTTTTCGATTTTTGATTTGTGAGACATTTTTTATTATTGATTTTGCAATAGCCACAAATAAAGAAACACCCCACCCATCATCAAATCCTCAAATAGCTAAGTCAACATGTAACAGACGCAATAACCAGTCTTACTGAGACCAAACAGCATTCCTCGAATGGACAGATAAATAAAGCATGTTCTACTAAAGCATATATATATATAAAGTGCTTTCAGAAAGTATTCAGACCCCTTTCACTTTTTTCACATTTTGTTATGTTGCCGCCTTTTGCTAAAATTGTTTAAAATGGAATTTTCCATCACCAATCTACACTCTCTACACCATAACAACAAATCAGAAACATAAACCACATTCACACACGTATTCAGACCCTTTGCTATGACACTTGACATTTAGCCCAGGTGCCTCCCATTTCTCCTCCCTGACTGGAGTCCACCTGTGGTAAATTCAATTAACTGACCATGATTTGGAAAGGCACACATCTGTCTACATTTATAAGGTCTCACAGCTGACAGTGTATGTCAGAGCAAATACCAAGAGCACAGTGGCCTCAATAATTCTTAAATGGAAGAAGTTTGGAACAGCCCGGTCTCTTCCTAGAGCTGGCCTCTCTGCCAAACTGAGCAGCCGGAGGAGAAAGGCCTTGATATGAGAGGTGATCAAGAACCCAGTGGTGACTCTGGCTGAGCTCCACAGATCCTGTGTAGAGATGGGAGAGTCCTCCAGAAGGACAACCATCACTGCAACACCATTCGGGCTTTATGGCCGAGTGGCCAGACGGAAGCCTCTCAAAAAAAATGACACTCAGACGAAACAAGATTCTCTGATCTGATGAAACCAAGATTGAACTGTTTGGCCTGAATTCTAAGCATAATTTGTGGAGGAAATCAGGCATCGCTCATCACCTCCCCAGTACCATCCCAAGTGAAGCATGGTGGTGGCAGCATCATGCTTTGGGGGTGTTTTTCAGTGGCAGAGGCTGGCGACTGGTCAGGGTTGAGGGAAAGCTGAATGAAGTACAGAGATATCCTTAAGAGTACTCAGGACATCAGACTGGACTGAAGGTTCATCCTCCAACAGGACAACGACCCTGAGCACACAGCCAAGAGAACGCAGGAGGGCTTAGGGACAACAGAGCCCTGACTTGGGTGCCAACAACCCATGTACAGAGGCTGTGTTGTCATTATGGCTGGTGTAGTTTGATGATGGAACAATCATCTTAAACAATTTTAGCATAAGGCTGCAAAATAAAGACTAAACAAATTGAAAACAGTGAAACGGTCTGAATGCACTATATGTAGACTCCAGGCACCAGAAACCCATTGGAACACTCATAATTATAACACTACATACAACGTACTCAGATGAAAGTGGATTAAAGAAAGAAAAGAATGTGAGTTGAGCGTGTCAGCACAGAGTAGCTTCTTAACAGCAGCTAGCAATATTTTTCTCCTGCCATGTTGAGAGATCTAGAGCAGAATCAAAAACACATAACTTTTGCAACATCCCCAACACACGCAAACATTGGTGAATTGCAGTGTGGTGATCATATGGCAATATGGCTGAAACATGTTTTCTTGAATTAGATTTTTTTTAACAGAATAGAAAGCTGAAGTCTCCCCCCGACTCCAAGCTAGCTTCTGTGTGGGTTTATTCAGTTTGTCTGCAAAGCTGAAATAAGTTCCTGGGGTTTTTCTGTCTCTCTACAGTATTATCACATTTCATTTGAACCAAGATAGATATATAAAATAAATATTTCTTATCATTTTGACATGAAGTCACTGCTTCCACTGTGTGTTTAGCTGACCAGACTGCTGAAGGAGCTGAAGGAGTCTAAAGAAGCTCAAAGCCCAGAGGTGAAGCTCATGTGTAGCCTGGAGAGGAAGATCCTCAACATGGAGCTCAGACACCAACACAGAGAGAAGGAGCTGCAGCAGGTTTGGATGACGGAACATCTTGTTGTTTACAGCTTGCATTAAAAGTGCTTATGACTGCTCAAATGTGGCTTTGAGTTACAACTGAACATTTGGCCGCTTATGGTAGAAAATACAGCGATGTACAGTATATTGTGTATGTATGCTGTATATCATCAGGACCTGATTATTGTTTGTTCATGTATTTGGTTTAGTATCAACGTGAACACATCAGCGCTCGTTCAAACAGGAGGAAGAGGAGTAGGAAGAAGTAAAAATGATCTAATGCTCCATCTTTTTTCACTACCTAATTACACTGTTATTACATAAAACAAAACCCGACAAAATTCTTAAGTAAAGCAAAAAAGAAGCAAACAAAAAGCAAGTGATCCCAGTTGTTAGCAGTTCAACCCAAATGCACTTTGGTTAAGGCAAGTTATATATCAGCTGTCACAGACTGACTTAGTGACACTGGCTAACCTCAGTTACTGTCTGTCGCTCTCCTGACAGGTGATTGGTGGGTCGTGGCAGACTGTAGATGCTGATCAGCAGTCAGAGGTGGAGCACTGGAAGCATCTGGCACAGGACAAGAGCAGAGAGCTGGAGGCTTTCCGTCTGGAGCTGGACTCCATCCTGAACATCCTGAGACATCTCCAGAGACAGGGGGTGGTCCTCCCACTCACAGCCCCCTCCACCCACATAAAATGATGCACAGACAATGTTTTGACCCATGAGTATCAGTGACAGCTGATGCTGATAATGGTGGAATGAAGCCAAAGATAGACAACAGAAGCAATAATCAATATGTTGGCATTCAGTATGTTAGTTCAGGTAAAGGACTTGTCATTGACAGCAAGATATTTGTCATACCCTACATGTCATGTCAGACATGGACAGTGCTTCCTGATCCAAATCAGCCATATTTAACATTGAGTTGTGGAATGTGTAAAGTCTGTAGACAAAAAAACGTCTTTTTATACAAACCGTGTGTTCATTTCTGTGTATGTTAGTTTCTACTTTGTATGTGAATTATTGTAACTTATTAAAAATGTGTTGTGAAAATAAATGTTTATTTCAGTTTAAACTGTTATCAAGTGTATTTAATGTTTCCTTCCATACACTGTGCACTAATGCACAACAAAATTTGACATGCTCCTTACAGGTATTAATGAAGGATTTACTCTCTGTTACTCTATTCTCTTCTAAATGCCAAACACTCATTTGCATACTTAAAGCAACATAATGTAGGAATTGGCCTTTTGTGTGATTTGGACAACACGACTGTTGTAAATACAAATCCCAAATCTGTAACAATTTGTCAGACATTATGTAGGTTCTAATTATAGACTAAACAATGTTGTAATGCTGTGGTCCTACCTTACCCTGAAGTTACACAGTGCAGAAACAAGTGATAGGGGGCAGAGTGGCTGAGACAAACACCATTCACTCTAAGACACTGTCCCATCAAAATGATTTTTAAGCTGTTATTTTCATGTCCTCTCCTCTCGTTCCCTCTCCTCCTCCTCCCCCTCCTCCCCCTCCTCCTCCTCCTCCTCCTCCTCCGTCTCCTCCTCCTCATTAAAAATACAAATCTAGCAGCAGTTGTCACATTTCAGCAGCGGAGGTCCACCACTGCCAGATGCATATAGGGAAAACCTGGAGTCTCACCGATCCATTCAGCTGAAATGAGAGGCAGCAACAAGGCTGTCTTCAAAGCCACCTGCTCCAGTGGTTCAAAAGGCGGGGCCAGAGAGGGCAAACAAATCAATGGGTCGGTGAGTGACATCTGCACACGCCCAGGATCAGGTGAGACCAGACAGTCTTTTCACATGGTGTGTTCCAACAAGAGAACGTAGAAGTAGTGAACACAGCTTTTAATCAAGAGTAGGAAGACGCTGTTCTTCTGACTGGCAGTTCAAAAACAGCAAAGTCAGTTAAGTCTTACTTCCGAGATTGTGGTAGTTATTAAAAGTGGTGATGTGAAGCACCATTATAAGTGAAACATCAGGGCATATTTAGAGCCAACAGCCACTTAAATCCCAACAGAGAGCATATATGGCACTGAATCAAATGCAAGTTTAACATTATGGACCCTTGTGTCTGTAGATCACCAGTGGTGCAGGCTTGCTAACAACGTTACTGTTCTGGTTCACTCTCGCTGCTCACCTAAGTGTGTTTTGTTCTCGAGGTCTTCATGGATCCACGTCACTTCAGTATATGAATCATGTTCTCCAGGGTGTTAACCTGAACAGTCCTGTGAGGTAAACACGATTTAGCAGCAACATTAGGTTCTGTCACACCAGAGAAAAGAACAGTCAAAAAGCACTTACAGGAGGAACCACAACTTTATTACACTTGGCAGGCCAGAGGAGTGCTTCTTTAATCACTTCCTGAAAAAACAAATAACACAAAGTACTGAGGTTGAGCTTAAATGGGCTTTCTATGTTTATATGAAATGATGCTGCCAGAATGTTCTGCCAATATACAGCATCATTTTCTTTGACCTTTTATTCAGCATAAGTATTCAGTGGCTGCCCCAGAGCTGCTTTCTGGTCAGGTGGGACAAGCTTTTGAAACAACATTTAGACCATAGAATACCATCTCTGAACTGCATCGTGTCTTCCTTACAGTGGGGGGTGTGCCTGTCACTTCAGACTAAACAAATCTGTGTTGATCAGTGAAATGAGCTGCTGTTGTGTTTGAAAATCATGACAATTATTTTCGTGGTACAAGATTGGACACCAATGGCTTCAATAAATATAGCTGTGACCTGAGACGTGGTGTTAGGTCTGCTCTGTACGTGATTCAGCATCCCTGGCAGGAGCTAGATTTGTGTTTCAGCAGATCAAAGGTTCAAAACTTCTGTGTAACATTTTCATGTGAGGGAATATCTGTCTGGACAGGCACATTGTCTGGTCTTACCAGGCAGACCTCGGGATATGTTTGGAATAAAACGAAGAACTGAGGTGAAAACAGCTTTACAAACTCAAACAGAGAGCAGAGGGAGCAGCATTCATCTTTTTCACAGAGAAAATTAAGAGACTCAAGCTGTGGCACAAACAAGACCTTTAAAAGCAGATAGGCTAGACATCATCAAATGGTGAATTGGCTTTTCCCTTCTTCGAGCAGGGTGCCCCGACGTGATCTAATGTAAATTGGATATTATCATATCATAATTAAAAATTATCCCTGATAATCGTTCACTATCGCTGATAGCCAAATTTAACCCCAAATTCCCAATTCCCTATGTTGCATGACGTACTACAGAGCAATAAAAAAAAAAAGTGCTCATCGTGGTGATGATGATATCAACAACTCAAAATTCAAAACCCAAATTAAGTGCAGTGCTGCTGTACAAGTGATTTCTGGCAAGTGCAGCCAAGACACATCACAGCACTTAGGATCTCAAGGATTACCATTTAAGGAGTAACTAAACACTAGATATCTATGGCTTCAGATCAAAAGTAGCACTTCTGCCCACATCTAAAAGTATGGATAGATCTGTCTCAGTTTTCTGACACCAATCTTGGCAATGTTTTGCCTTCAAATTTTGAGAATCTGACTTCAGTAGCCAACAATGGTCTCTGCCTAAATAGTAACTTCATCTTTGTCACCAGATGGAAGGGTGGATGGTTATAGATGAAGTGGGACTCTCGGTTAAGGATAAAGGTAAGGGATGGCCACAATAGATCATTTGGGGCTTGGCAGCATTCCAGGTCCAGGTCTAGGACAGATGCCAACTAGTCCAGGAGGAGGTGCAGGCAGGCACTAATGAGGCCTGGATGGTGAGAAAGTGGCTGCAGTGAGCATGGACTCTTGCAGAGTGCACATCAGGGGAAGCTAGCACCGCTTACCACACCCAAGAGTATGGATAGTATTGTCTCAGTGGTTATTATACCAAACAGTAGTTTAAGCACAAAAACATGCAGCATTAAGCAGGTATTGTGATGCTGAAAATGTTTGGCTTTTACTTTTCTTCTCTTTCTTTTGATAGAACACTGACTTGACATTGAGAATCGTACTTCAGCAGCTAACAGTGTTCCCTGCTTTACTGGTAAGGAGCTCTTCCATGATCTGGAAGGAAGTGGAAAGCACCACAGGCAATGGAAGTCACTGACTCTCTGCTGAGGTATTTGAATGGCAGCATTAGGTTGGGCCATGGACTAGGAAGCAGAGAGGAGAGGAAGGGGAGTTTATTTGATCTGATATTGAGACAATCCCAAACCCAAATACTGATATCCCAAGGAGGAACTTAATGTACTACAATGAGCAGCCAGAGGGCCCTACTCTGCTGGCAGACTGACCAGGTGGTGAAACAGTGTCAGAGCATGTCACGTCAGTCATCATCAGCAGCAAACACCTCCACCCACCAAGGAGCTCATGGGTAACTGGTAAGAAACTTCAATAACAGTCCAGGATTTCAAAAGGCCCCCTTACTCTAGTGATTGACTGGCAGCTGCCTGTGGACACAAGTTTGCTGAAACCATGACTCTGGCATTGTCTGACAGTCAGAAGCCTTGAGACAGTCAGCATGTTAGAGATGACTGTAGCATGTTAAGATCAGAGGAGCACAACAGAAATGTTAATTAGGATGTAGAGCTTGTTTCATATCTGCAGAGGTAGGATGCTGAGGTTCTGCTGGGTACTCATGCTGCTCAGAGATGAGGCAACCGGACCACATCTGATCGGGAGCAGAGGTCTGTGAAACACATGTTGGGGCGCTGGTCAACCCTGGCCAGACCGAGGTGGTCTGAGGTGTTCTGAGACACAAGACACCCACTGATTACAGGTTACATCACCATCATCTCAGAATCTTTTACAACATATCTGTTGCAGGAAAGTGACTAGTCACTATCCATCTTGTTCCTAACTCCTATGATACCATGTGGGAATTGTGTGTGCCACTTCCGGCAGGTCTCATCACTTAACCAGAACCAGTGTTTACAGCAGTAACAGCATGCATCTTTCTGTGGGCGACTCGTATGGCATATCAGCACTTCGTGAAGAGCTACGTTAGTGACTTTATCAAGTTAATACTACTAACACAACTGTCATCAATCAGCCTACACGAACCAACTCCTCTAAAGCCCTGAAAATGTTTCCAGTGTGTCAGTTATGCTACTTTGTTACTTACATTAGTTCCACCATGTGCTGGATGGTTACCTGTATTTGTTTCCTCTGTAAACTCCCCAGTAAACTTGTGCGTAAGACAGCAAAAGCAGTTTTTATCCTGTATGTATGTTGTTAGTCTTTAAAAGGCAAAAATCATCTTGACTACAAAGGTCAACTTGATGACTGAAAATTAGACTACAATCAGAGGTGATAATTAAGATTACCCCGCCTAATGCATGGGAGACCAAACCTAAAATCTTTCTTTTTCTCTGCAGTGATATTAACTCTGCTGCAACTGCATCCATGGAACTGGAAGATCAAGTGTCTTCAGAAGATCCTCAGCAACACACTATGAAGCTCACATCAATGCTCTCTTATATTGCATATACCCTTACAGTTTAAATAATCTTAGTCATTTCTCATTGTCTCAGTATATTTTACTTGTATTTGACACATCTTTGCAATTTCTCAACTCATAGATATCTTCTTTGTTCCAGACACTGACCAAACTGTCCACAATCACTAGAGTCCTACTGCAGCCCAGCAACGCCGGGATGTGATGTCTGCTGTAAGCATCCTCATCCTCATCCTTGGTGCATAGAAATACAATAAATTAAAATAATGTCCCTCTCTCTCTCCCTCCATCTCTCTCTGTCTCTCTCTCTCTCCCTCCATCTCTCTCTCTCTCTCTCTCTCTCTCTCAGGCAGTGTGGAGTTGGGTTGAGGTTAAGATCATCAGCCCTGGAAGGCATGGAGCTCTTCTTCACTGAAGCCCTGCTGCTTCAACAACCTGGAAGGACAAACAGAAAAGGAGGTCAAGGCTACAAACAGCCGAAAAACAAACGCTGCGGCAGTGAGGACAAAGCCTCTGCACATGAGATGCCCGCTCGACCAACTGAGCCAAGTGGCACCTGAGAAAAATTAGATTTTTAAGTCTCATTCCCAACTTGTCAACTACTGAAGTTTTGGGATTGCAGTATGGGTCGGCCAGTCGGCCTATGCGTCACTATTTGAAGAGTTGGGAAATCCAAAGCGTCAGTATTGAAGTTAGGAATGAGACTCAAAATCATCTTGCCTTGCCGATAGGACCTCTAAGGCACAAGATGATGCGGTTTATGGGCCAAAAACTGGGGAAGGTGGTGGAGACTTTTCCTTCACATGCTCCATGGATTTAATATCAGAGCTGGCTAATGGACTCCAAGATGGCACCCAGCCCCACTTATCAATCTGGATATACTGTTTGTTTGTTTGTTTACAGCTTGTCTGCTCTGCTTAAAGGCAGACTGACCGTTCGCTGGTGTTTGTTAACCTAACGTCGAACTGTTCCCAAATGTCAGCAATCACTTAACTGAGTATACTGTTATCACAACGGATGACTGATTGTTGCCAAAGATATGAACATAAGACCTGAATATTAGTGAAATGGAAATATCATTTTGGAGGCAGTATTTCAGAACACTAGGAAAGTGAGGTGAATGATATATAAAATCTGTTAAATGACACACCCTATTGTGAGCTCAGTGAAGGCTGTGGGGCCACACACACACGCGTAACATTTGGAAACATCTGGCCTGCTGAGGAAATCCTTGAGAATGCACTCATCAACCCGACCCTTCCTGCCAGTCCAGCCGTCAGAGGGCACAGAGAGAACATACTCCACCTGAAACCTGACACACACACACACACACACTCACACTCAATATCGACACAGATTAAATATTTAACTGTCATTTATTATCACAGTTACAGTGTTACATTTATTGGCAGCTGTAAACACTCATAAAAAGAAATTAAAAATAGATATGTGGGTTTGGTGCGACCTGTATACTGAGCATATTAGGAGTAGTTAAAGTTTATAATCATCAGAGAACGTTACAGACGTTCTTTTTGGTACCTATCTGTTTCCCAAATATATTCGTACATCTGTAAATGGGTCAGTGAGAGGCATTAACTTATAGCACTTTGTAGAAGAGCATACAGTTGAAAATGGGCACAAAATGTATTCAACTGCTCGGACAGATACACAAATGGACACACAAGACCGAATGCATGATTCCCCCTCAGAGATAATAGGATGAGCAGTCCGGTTGTGACAGGGAAAACTAGTGTAAAGCTTTACACACAAACACACAGCTTGAGTACCTCTCATCATTAGCAGCCAGTTCATCCAGTTCACGGTGCCATAGAACGTCCTCCTCTTGTCGGTTAAAAAAGAGCAGCTTGGTTTTTCTGAAGACAAACACACACACACACATTGCAGATTGTCAGGCAAACACTTTGATTTATAATCAGTCACACAAACAGTAAAATGGAACAAATTATGGCTGTTTTCTCAAAAACTGTAGTGTGAATGGGAAAGGCTGATGAAGACGATGACAAGAACAAGGAGTCTTTTTTTTCCAACACTCCGAGAATCCATTCTCTATCCAGGAAGGACACTTTCTGGTGTGTGTTTTACCAGGGTTTGGGAATTTTGGAGATTTTAAAACAGAGAGACTCTTGGTTGATGAGGAGGATTGTCCCTTTTTTCTCACAGGCAGCATCACTTCTTTTCTTTTTTTTTTAAAACACTGGCTCCTTTCATTATTCAACATTATTACACAATAATGTGTATGTATATATGGCTAGCACTGACTAAGCAGACGTTAAGACTAACTGGTTTAATACTTAAAAGCAGACATGCTGGATGCTGAAAATTGAAGAAATTTGAGAAATTGTTAAATCATTCCTGATTTTGAACACAAGTTGTTTTTTGCAGGTTTTTATTTAACCTCTTTTGCTGAAAGCCAAACTTAAAATTGCATCTTTTGACATGTTGTAAAGTTTAATAAACTGCCCTGGATCTCTTTGTGTACAAGATAGAGTTGCCATGAAACTGATATTTACTGATATATAACTTCAATACAATAGTTTGAGAAAATATTGATATGAGATGTCATGTTCAATACCACAAGGAAAAACTGACACAACTTTGGGTGCATAAAATTTCAGATAAAGAATACATGGCTTGTGTATTGTGTGTTAAGCACAACAAAATTTTATTAAATTCAATTGAACTGATTAATGCATTAATTCTTTTTTTATCTAAGGCCACTAGACATAAGACACAGTTTCTCTCCCTCTGTAAATTTAACCTTGTGCTGTTTTGGTCTTTATGTAAATCCGACAGCATTATTTCAGACCTGTGCCAAGTTGAAAGTGATTTAGGTCCAACAGATTGCTGTTGTGATGTTTATGTTATAGTAACCAGGGTGTTTATGGAGACATAAGACAACTTCAAGTTGCCATGAGGTTAATGTGAAGGGATACATGTCTGAAAGGGTCTTAAGTGTGTAAGGATGGAGGCAATAAACTGAAATGAAAGAGACTTAAAGACAATAATTACAAATAAAGACTTCATTAAACAGGATGAAACTGCTTATTTTTTAAGATCTACAAGTAAAAGGTTTTGTGTCATCTGACAGTTCCCACCTGATGGTGTCAATGTCCTGTAGGGCCAGTCTGATGAGGCGAGCCATGGGCGTGAACCCAGTGCCTGCTGCTAAAAGGTAGAGGTGTGTGACATCACGAAGGGGGCGGAGACTGAAGGTACCCTCTGGACCACTAACAGATATAAGGTCACCTAAAGAGTGAAAACAGATACTATAAGTGAGGACAATAAGAGAATAGATCGCATCTTATCTAAAAGTAATCAAACTATCTCAGGTGACACTAGTGCACTATTAGGGTATCCATTCACTTTCTTTGGATAAAGAGGAGGAGGCTTCATCTAAAACGCTGACAGCAAGACATGACAGCACAAAAGAAAAGCCTCACAAAATCTGAAGTCACTGCACAATTGACTTTTACTTAACTAGCAACAGTCTTGATTAACCTACAGGGAATTTAATTGTCAAGTTCAGATATCACAATTCCATCACCATTAATAGGGATGCATTTTTGCATTACAATTTTCATTTTCACCGTCTAAAGCCATGATGATGTGACATTTGTTGAGGTCTGTACCACACAAACATGTTTTCTTGCATCCGGAAAATAACATGTGTTGGTCAGGGAACGCAGGGCTACAGTGCTTCATGTAAAGCGTCTACGACTTGGTCAACACTCCCACGTTCCCACAGTCCCCTGAAACACAGGTTCCAAGTTCACAAGACCACAACGCTGACAGTCTGTCTCTCACTCGCAAATGTACTCATCCTTTCTTCATCATTTTGATGTGTTCAGGGACAATAGTGTGTGTATATATCAAACAGGCACAGCAACAGCATGGCATCACATTTTGTCTGCTATCTGTGGTGCACTGTGTGTGTCCACAAAATAGACGGCCTCTCTCCTCCGATTAATGTGGAGGAAATATGATAATGAGAACATTTAGCATGGAAAATTCTCTTGAAGAGCACATCCAAACAGTACAGATGTATCAAAAAGAAAGGTGGGGAAGCAAACAGTTAATAAACAGACAGAAAAAAAAGATCGTAAAAATATGTAGGATGCTTTAGTCAACTTAAAATAACTATATGAATATAGAAGTATGATGGGAAACAAGAAAATAGCAGAGCCAGCATAAAATGGTTAGGAAGTTGCAGTTTTGTGATCACTGAACTTTAACCTGAGTAACAATAAACAACCATATCATTCTTAGAGCAGGCGAGAAATGGCAGTGCTTCCATAACTGTTTTCACTAACTACATAAATAGTTAAACTTGCAATACAGAACTTTTTGGCTTTATCTCATCGTTCTGAAATGTGCATCAATTAATTGCACAGTCAAATGGCTGTATGAAAATGACACCATCCATTCACAGGTTCCCTATAAACATTGCTTTCACTTTGTTATTCAGTCTGCCACCGGGCTGGGGGTTTCCCAGAAAAACACAACCTTCCATCTCAGTAATACAACAGCCTGTTTTGCTGCTTTTTCATAGCACTGAGATCAGGGTTTCTCAATCAAACTCTGATTGCTACGGTTGTGTTTTTACAGTAGCTAGGCTGCTAGCAGTAGTCATGTAGCTAACACCAATGGTAATTCAAGGGGAAACACTGGGAGGAGGTCAAGTTGAAAAGGTTTCTGTTTCCACTTTAACATTCAGCTGCACTTATCTTTTCATCTCAGTGAGTCATTAACTTTATTAAATTCTGCATTAAATATTCATATATTCAATTTGTTGAGTATTTCTGCGCTATATATACTTATTATTTAATTTTTTAGTTTGGTATAATGTCAGACATCACTGCCAACTAAGCTAGTGTTAGGGTATGCAAGAAAAAGTGGTTTGTAAACACATCAAAAGAACCCTGTATACCTGTTCCGAACAGCCACACTGGAAGGTGGAGTGAAAAGCCAGCTACTATTGTGAGGGGGGGAGACGCAGTAATATTCAAATTTGGAGACAACAGCTCATATACTGTATTCAGACAGGCTCTACTGGAAGGCATTACATTGTTACACTTGCTTTTACCCATGAAAGGTGACAGAAATAGTTGCCTAAAGTATGAAAATTGATAAACTGAAAGACAGCATCAAACCATAGCTCCTTTCTCAGCTTCACATAGCTGACCTCTGACCGTGTCCCTCTCTTACATTATCCTCTCACTTCTTCAAGACTTACCGATCTGTAGGCTGTTGAGATGTTGGGTGAGCACTCCATCAGGATAAACTTTGATCATGAGGTAGAGGTCTGAATCCTGTGAGGAGTGATGGGAGGCTGCTGCCATGGTCTGATCTACTGGAGTGTACGGCCTCACTACCTCCGTGTCTAGATATGGAGAAAAAATATTCTTAAATAATCTTAAATCATATCTTAAATCATGACAGTAAAGATTATATTTATATTGTTCAGTGCCACCTAAAGGACAACATACTATAACACGTCATACCATCAACAAACAAACAAACAAACAACAAAAAGATCTACAGCAAAAAGAACTTTGCTAAAAATATTTCTGAACACATTTAGGATTTCATATTGTAAAAGATTTCCATAAAACATATAAAGTTGGACAAACTTGATTACAACTGTAGATACATGTGAGCCATAGTATCTCTACATGAGGATTGCCACAAAATACAATTGAGATAATTAATGAGCTTGTTAACGAATAATACTGAAATCATATGCTATTAACATGAATATGAACAGTAAGTTCAAGCCAGGCTTGTTGCTGTGTTCAAAGGTTGGACTGTTTTTTCTGTGGAGCTGGCGGTGCCCAAGAGAGATGAAGAATGTATGCTTAATATGGCAAAATCCTCAGATATTCTGAACTAGCATGAAAAATTAGCCTTAATGTGGGCCATGGATGTGAAAGCAGACTTGCACCAGAGAGAGCAGTTACATGAAGCAACCATGGAATCACGAGTACCTCACCACTGAAGGTAGCAGTATCAATGTTTCCCTATTTTGAAGCCTATTTCAACTGATTAAAGCCACAGTGTGTAAGATTTAGAGGCAACTGGTGGTCAGGGTGCAAAGTGCAATAAACTAAAATTCACTCATATCTCTCTCTCCAACAGTGGCCTCCATAAACATGAAAAGCTTGAAAGGCCCTCTCTAGAGCCAGTGTGTAGTTTATGATTCTTAGTTTTATGTGATTATACACTAATGAAAGCATAATTACAAATGTTATATTCCATACCTTGCTAATAGATCCTCCTAAGTCCCCTAAAAGCCTCCACACTGGATCTTTCAGTGAAAATTGTGAAAATGTGTTTATCTAAATGTGTTTTGCTTGAGCCCAGAGGTCAACATTCATTGCATCCAGTACTGTGTAGGAATGTTTGGTTGCTTACCTTTAATCAGGGCTTTGAGGTAGACATGTTTTCCAACAGGCACATGCCTGACAGTTCCACGTGGAAGTTGCAATCTGAACACATGGGTGTTATGGTTCACCTCAGTCTTAGAAACCAACACACAGTTCCGATAGAAGAGAGCTGTAAAGGACAGAGCATTGATGTAGACTCATTTAACTTCTTGGGTTTGGTTCCCAATAAGCAAGCAAATACAGAGTGCTATGTGGTGTAAGATTTACAAAGGGATGCAGAATGTGATGGATGGAGTGTAAACAATGCTCAGTGGAACAGTTTCTTTAACCCTGGAACTCACCTCGGTCTTTTTTGCGTAGGAAAGTATTGTGAAATTCCAGTGGTTGACCCAGACTTGTCCATTTTCGTTTAGCCTGTTTGCGTACGCTGACCTGGATCTTTCCCACTGAGGCAGCAGTGTGGACTGGTGAAGACATGACAGTTTAAAAACAAGAAAAAGCCAACAAAAATAATAAGATCTTTTTTTTGTTATTTTGAAATCACTATATTGTCTTACCAGCAACATTTTCCTCAACTTCCTCTGCTAGACCTGAAAGTGTATGAAAATGACACTGATTTTGAGACCATGTAGTCCATGTCTAATCACAAGCCAAATCACAGATGTCCAGATGGTGGGGCACACTTCCTGCTTGTGCAGTGTGTTGCAGCTGCACTGCTGCAGCTGCTGCTAGTGCCTGCCCTATCTGTTTACATGGAGTTTGTCTTTAATGATAAAAAAAAACATTTTGACATGATTTTCCTTTCCACTTCTAAAAGAGCAAGAAAGTGGAGGGAGGGAGGGGGAAAAATTAAACGCTGGTATGATGTCTATGACTTTTCAGGTCTATTTGTAGCGAGAATTGTACATGTGCCATGATAAAAACAGAATCTCTAAATGATGCCTCACTTGACACATGCATCAGTCGTGCGACTCACCTCAACATGTTAACACTGATGCCAAAATTAAAAGCAAGACATTCTGCAATGCACACACGCTGCTCTCGCAGGCAGTGTGTCCAGCCCTTACTTTGAAAATAAATCATAACAATTCAAATGAGGTTTTGCTAATCTGCGTTCAGCATCCACATTTCAGTACTGACCGGTGAAACATGTAACCCTACTCACTTCAATATGGAGGAGGCCAACATTAGAAAAATCCAACAAAATAAAGCATGCTATCACAACATCACAAACTATAGTCTTAAAAATGACAGCACATTGAATTAACACCTCTGTGTTATAGTTTAAAAACCATTAAAAGCCAGCACTCAGGTACTTGAAAGTTGTTTGCATTTTTTCCCATATTCTATAATAAACAATTGTGGTCTCAGGTCCAAGCCGGCACAAAGAGGTCAAGTAAGGTACTGGATTACATTACAGTTCTGGTATTAGGTATCTGGTCACTCAGCAGAGTGCAGGAGTAATGTTTCCATTAACCATTTCCTGCATGGTTACCAGCACTGATAAGGGTTCCAGCTGTCTATGGGTTTCAAGGTATATTGTGGTATGAACATTTTAATTATCATCCCATTAGTTTATCTATGGCCCTTTTCAGACTAGGTATCCCCATCCACCCCGAGTGATCCGATCACAAGTAAAAAGCTCGATGTCCGCCAGTTATGAGTCTCAAGTGACCTCTGGTGATTGGATCTTACTTCCACCCTCTACATGCAAATAAACACATACATCACAGGGATAAATGGACACTGTTTTTACACAAAGAAATAAATACTCTCATGTATAATGTTTGCTGAAATAAATAGACACATAGATAGATCAGACAGATCCAGAGGGAAATCCTGACATCATGTAGCTTGTAAGACACATGCAAAACACAAATGCAAACACATAACACACACACAGCAATAAAGTGATAGTCTAGTCATCAGAACTACCAATTTTCACTGGTTTAAAAGGTTATTTAAAAGTCCACTTTGTATGATAGTTGATTTATAAGTCTCATTCCCAACTTGTCAGACAGGGATGCTTGGGGATTTACAAGAAGGCTTGAATTATTTCGCATTTGCCTTAGCCATTTGGCAAAAAGTCTTGTCACACGACAACTCAAACACAAAACTGAAAATCCTCTGATTTATAAGCAGTCTGAGGATACTCCAGCTTCTACTTCAACAGACAGTAGCCGTTTTTAGACAGGGCAGAAAGCCACCAGTTTGCCCGTCCTTTTGTGTGTGTGTTCACAAATATCTGCTGCTAACATCGGCAGGTAAAGAAAGATTAAACACTTGATTTGCATGACCACATGGAAATCATACGGTGTGTAATCCATTCTTCCCCTTGTTGTGGCTTCTTGTTATGGCTTCTTGTTATGCATGTGGCCAAGGACACATTTGTGTACACACTGCTGGAACAATGTGGTCACCTATATGGCCCCGACCATCTCTGAATGCGGTCTGAGTGATTGGATCCATGTGCTTCCTCAATGTATCTTAAATGCATTCAAAACTGTACCTCGAGCTGTCCAGTTCTGATCGGATCACTCAGGGCCTGTAATTTGATACCAGTCTGAACAGTGCCAATGGTATTGAATTCAACTATAGTAGGTTGTTAAAAAAAAAAAATGTGTATACAGTCAAACTAGATACTAGCAATGCCACTTTAACAGCAGGTAATCATTTAGGACCAATGTTTGCTGATAAAACAGATACACACTTACTTACCTTACACATACACAGACTTGTGCTGCCTTGATTCTGCTATGTCTCATCATGTTTGTCATAAGTTATTTCTCTGTTACAATTACATTTGTGTTTGTTATTATTTTAGGAAACATGTTGTATAAATCACACTTTTTTGGGTGACCAAAAAGCAGATGTTACAGTGGGCGAAAGAGAAAGAAAAGTAAATGTGCTGCTCCTTAGTGTCTCCCACTAATGGTTTTGCATAAGTGAGAAGAGCCATCGATCTACTTACGTAAATGTATCATGTAGGACATTTTCCCCAGCAGCACTTCTAGTCGGAGAACACCTGCCTGGAGGTCAACACTGGTACAGCCTGTACTGGGGATCTGACATAAAACATTATATGCATGAGTGTCACCTTCAGCCACTGATCCAGAAATCTTTTTGGACAGTTGGTAACGTCATCCTTCAAACTTTAATCAAAATAGACTAGTTGAATGGCTGTTACAGGTTTTAAAGCTTTCCACAGAAATTCTGACCATAATCATATTTGATAAATAGACAGAGAGAGGCAGCCTGATTACTGTCCCATCAACCATCCCTAGGCTCAGATGTAAAGAATTCTTCAAACACACACTTCATATGATATTTCACTGCATGCCAACAGAGGTAAGAGTTAATTATTTAATGCCTGATGGATGTGTGTATGATTGATGAGTGACCATTACCTTCCTTTTTGCGTAAATGACCAGGTGAACACTCACATCTGTCTGGAACCAGTCGTACCTACACAAACAATAGATAGCAGATAATAATGCCAAGGATTGAGTACAAATATGTCAAATTTTAATGTGCCTGTATCATTTTTGTCTTTCATACCGAGGCCGAGAGTCTTTTTCTGGGGGAGGAGCCAGTGAGATAGGTGGTGCAAGGCTAGTCGGTGGTGGTGGTGGAGGGATGAAGGCTAAAAAGGAAAACGGACCAAAAAAAACATTGCTAAAACATACGTTCAGATTTGGGTTCAAATCACAAAGGCTGTACATTATTACCAACCACTTCTGAGACATATCATTATTCTTTAGACAGATTCCCAGACAGTCATTGGTTTTCACCCCTTTTAACACTTGAGAATTGAACTTTGCTTGATATGAGCAATCATCCACACAGCTCTTTTAATTTGATGTCAAAGTTGTTCTTGTTGAAGATTCGAGATAATCATTCTCACAGGAGAACAGAAGTGCCCTGATCAAGGCACATAATTATAAATCATAGTAGTAACCAGCGTCTCATGGCCGACAACAATAAGATGAATGATCATTTCAAATTTTTAACTTGTACTTAATTTAATATTGAAGAGCTCTCATAAGATTTGTTGTTTTAAAACACTGTTGGACCCTACCAGGTGCAGCAGTTTGGCTTTTAAGTGCGACAACCACGTGCTGCACTCCTTCTTGTTTTGGGTCTATTGGTGGATTACAAACAAACTTCCCATTGACTACATTGGATATGTTGTATTTTTTAAGCCAATGAAAGCACTCATTTGCTCGACATTGGCTCGACATTGGAACTCATCCTTGTGCTGGCAGTGTGTTGAGGAGTGCTGGGAGTGGCGAGACAAAAAAGAAGGATTTTGATTGACAACAGCAAGTGAGCTAACTTAACGCTACATTAACAGAGGGTCGACTTCATGGCTAAAAACGAGCAAACAATTCAACAGGTCATAAAAGAACAACAGTTAGAGCTACATTCAGTGTTGGGCAGATCTGCTCCCACAAACAGGTTTTTCTTTCTCTATTGTGGCCAAAACGCATGCAAAACAAGATACTTTTGTTACACTTGATCAACAATTCAGTTTTCTGAATCACAATCTCATGTTCATTGTGCTAACAGTAACGTCTAACATTGAACTCTCAGAAAGCAATGGCTCCATCCTCATCATCAAAGGGTTGCTGGTGCTTAAACTTGATTATTATTTTTCAAGAAAGCTATCACCTGTTAGTAATTCCAGACAGTGGCGCCGCCAGGATTCAATTTCAAAGTACGCACAGAAACGGCAAATACAACAAATGGAAAAATACTTTTTTAAGACAAAATCTAATGTTATCAGTGTCAGTGAAATAACAGATTGCAGCGCCCACATGATCTGTGACACTGTGGTTATTCTGACACGAGTTAAATGGCTGCTTGTGTGGAAAACCACGCTGTGGTCCGTAATCGCGGTGCAGACGAGTGAGTTTGGAGCTCTCTTTTTTTGGAGAGAAAAAAGAGAACGATATGACGCGACTGTAGCCGCCATGCTATGATGACGTCGCCCCCGCCGAGGAGGAACTATGAAGAACTCAGTTGTGATAGAAAAACACGTAAACTGAGTCGAGTAGAGCCGAGCTGTATTATGTAGTGGAGAAGGGGCAACACACGCTATGCGCAATTGCGCACACACGCGCGATTGTACTCTGAGATGCGGCTGCGTCTCTCCAGGTCACTGTGTGAGAGTAAAAAAAAGCTCTGACTTGCTTGGGCAGACGTTGTTTGCTGTCACCTGCTGATTTGCATAATTTAAATATCTAGCCCGCCGAACCTTCCAATCCGGCCCCGGTTCAGCACCCTGGACAGTGCACTGCAGACCTGCAGCATTTGTTTTTATCCAAACTTTGCAAACGTGGTCGGGATTTGTAAAAGGGATATGTATGGTGCTCACTAGCCTATGTTGTTCCTAGAAATGAATGCATCTCTGTGCAGAGAGGGATATAGGCTATGAAAAAGTGATCCCAAGTCCCTGCTTTCCCTCTAAGCAGAGGGAGAGAGAAATTACACAGAATACAAATTGCTTTAATTTTTTTTCTTTTTCACCTTCAAAAAAAGTACGCACAGTGCGTCCAGGATTCCGGCGCCACTGATTCCAGATGTTTACTGGTAATGTGTGAATGCCCTCTAATGGACAGAATGTATACGACAACATGCTGATAGTGGCATTATTTATACAGTGTATAGGTACAGCAAATATTAACAAGAGGCTAAATTTGACTATTAAAAATTAAAATTTAATGTTAATATTAAATATAATAAGGAATGAAATCTGAATGGGATAAGAGCGGAAATTGACAGTGCAAATGTGTGTGTACCTTTAATGGCTGTGGCCATCCTGCCCACGAGGCACTCTTTTAACATGGACTCATAGTTCACCCAGCGATGCACCTGTGCATACACACACACACACAGTGTTACTGTTAGCAACACATATTGTTAAAGCTCAAATCAAACATGCCCGCATTAAAGAGCTTACAGAAAAACATCAACTCTATCAGCACTCACAAGGGAGCCAAAATGAAATGTATTCCAGTTTGACAGGTCCTGGGCTTGTTTTTATTCCTACTGATCTTAGGATGTTACCATATATTCACTACTTAGGTAGGCACCCTTTAGTTTGTCCCAAGTAAGCTACAAAGGGCAAACTGAGGAAACCAAAGTGAGTTTTACCAAACTAAAATTCAGACATACAAAATAATCAATGTCTTTAAAAATGTCATCTACTGTTTTAACAATACATGTGAAAAGTCAAAGGTTATTTATTTGTCATTAATACCATAACCTGTTTTAATTCCTATACATTTATGTAAATTAGTCCTAAAAGACCCGCCCCAGTCTAGCCCAAAGGCAACTGAAAGCTGTTGAACCATTTGTACTAGTACAGGCATGATTTTGGGCTCATTTAAAAGTATATGAGCTGATTTTTATCCCAAGCTGTCAGAAGCTCTGTAAGTGCTTAGCTCCAATTTAGTAACAATATCACAGAAAATGGACACTTAATAATTGTTTCTCTGAGGAAATAACCAGGCGCCTGACAAAAAAATGCCATTTTATGACCTCAAAAAATACCTCTGCTTGATAGTAACAGGAGCAAAAACTCACTATTGTGCTTTATTATAGTTTATTTCCTTATTGACGCTACCTTTGTGAACATAAAGCAATCAAAAGCAAGTGCTGAGGTGGAAAAACAGCTGGACCAATTCCATTTTTCCCTTAGGCTTTAAAAGGTACATACAAAAAACAGTGCTTTACCTCATCCTTCATATTCCCTACCTGGTCAAACAGTTCAGTGCCATCTATTCCAGCTGCCTTCATTAGCTCCTCTTCTCCGCCAGGGTGATAGTCCATGTAGGGGGTCACATTGTAAACCATACCTGAAAACAAAGTGAGAAAAAGAGCTTTATGTATGTCACGTTCTAGTGCCTTCTGACAAATGAAATTGGTAATATTAGGAAGGTTTGCAAAGATATAAGATTTTCACAGAAAAATTATAATCTCAGAAAATATCACAGTATTACACAATTATTACCTCCGGTTATGTGTTCACCTGTGTCCATTTGCTTGGTTGTTTGAACAGATTTCCAATAAACTTGGACAGAGGATGGGTCTCGGCCCAGAATAGACCCGAGTTCATTTTAGTGCAGATCAGGATTAAGGGACGGATCCAAGATTTTTATTTCTCACTTTCATTAACATATTCATTTCACTTTATACTTCCTTTCCAATACATTTATTCGATAAATTTAGTTACAAGTTACTTTGTAACTTCAGATAATTCATTGTTTATAGATTAACTGTGATGTGTTATGAATCAGACAGTGTAGAGGATGCTGTTTGAAGCTGTTCTCAGAGGAAAATAAGGTCCCAGAAAACTGTTTGAATCTAGAAAGGTGGCAGGGTCCGCCACATATAAACAACGTGAGACGGTATGAAATCGTGTTGTCCTTTAAGGTCAGTTCGTTTATTCATGTCTAATACAGACATGAAAACAAAGAGTTTATTTTGTTTGTTAAGGCTAAAAAAAAAAATCAATCAGTGAAGATCTTTCTCCACTGATTAACTACACAGTGCACCTTTAATGTGTCCTGTGTGACTAGCACTCAGGCTCACCTCGTATACAGGTCCAGCAGTCATCTCTTGTGTTGTGTTTCTGCAGCTCTTCCTGGGTAACTTCAATCAGGCGCCCTCTGAGGCCAGTCAGATCTTTTCCACTCTTAGAAAACCTAATCCAGTCCATAAGACTGTGGCCGGGCTTCAAGGCCACCTAATAATAAGGAGAGAGCAGAGTCACGTAACAGAAGATGGAACGTTTTGTATTTCTTTCCTGTGTAAAGGAATGTTATTACCTAACTTAAGACACAGTGACGTCATCTAAAGCCCATGTACCTCCATAGAATTGCTAAAATACCAGTTACTAATGTCGCTTTTATTTCACATCGACACTTTCTGTCGTGTTGGTCAGACTTGATGTTGGCAAAAATGAAGAATGTCTCTGAAAGATTTAGCAAGCCAGACATGAGCCTCATCATTATTATGGGGTGTATTCTCTGTCACCACGAAACAGCTATACATTGTCAAGTTCTGGTAAAGAGTTCAGTGTACTCTCTAAAGAGGAAGACTGCTTTACATCGGTTGTGGTTAGAGTCATACCTTGTTCCTCCCGGACTGTGAGGACGGACCGATCCGCTGTTGGGAGTTCGGCGCAGGGAACGCCTGGGTCGGAATGTTCAACATGTTGTGAACGTCTCGGAGGAAGCCCCAGTTTCGTAGAAAACCTATGTAACCAAATGACGGTTTACTACAACAACATAAGTGCGACAGTTATGTAGACGCAATGGCTGCTAGTAGTCACAGGCACAAGTTCCTCCCTTGTTGAGACACCTCTCTGTTGAAACTGTGTTTAGCAATGCTGCTTAGCTAAAAAGGCTAAGCTACCCTATATAAACATGGCATGAGCGGTATGTGCAGACCGCCTTACAAATAATTGCACATTATATATGGTCACATTGAATATTTGCCATGTTTAGCAGATAATTAGCCAGCTGATTAATAGTTTCTTCATATATATTGATTATTGTGAGCTAACTCCTGCCTCGGTGGTTCCGCAACCGTGTAAAGACTACAATACTTGTCGCACACTGTGACAACATCGTCAACAAACGGTGTCATCAAGTTGCGACGGTCCTCTGTTGCCCTCTACTGTTCCTATTATACATGGCAAATACTGCCATTATTTACAAAGGCACCAAGACCTCGGTAAAGTAATGTGAAGAATATACATTTAAGCATAGGGCCTGTTTGTTATCACACATAGCACAGTATGAGGAGAAGCACAGGTGAACTCCTAATTAATATGATTAATGGCTTCATTACGGCCAGGTGTGCCAGTTCTTAGGCAGACAAGCGTGCACGCTGGTTCACACAGTCTAGACACGCTTAGCCTAAACAGGCCAGCGATCATAATAGTATGAATTACAGTTGTGCTTTTGATTCAGTCTGACATGGAGAATTCCAATCACCTACCTGAAAATAACCTCTTGAAGAAAGTGCTGACTCGTCCTCCACCTGATTCGCTCTCGCTGTCATCACTATCATCCTCCTCTGAATCTCTTTGGTTCTCATACGACATCGTGAAATCATGGCGGAATCTCACAAAGCTTCAATGTGGTATTTCTTCACGGTGTAAAACAGTATGGCTCTGATCACCATCAGGGCAGCTGAAGGGTTTGCTTTTGAAAGGCTAATCTGCTAAGAGGATTCAACAACAACAGTCCTCTGACTTCAAAATAAGAGTCGACGTGCATCTAGCAATGTGCGAAGTGAAAAGTGAACAAGTTTAGTTTGTAGGTACAAACATGATTTGGACCTATTTCAGGGCAGATGTTTTGACTGCAGGAAAAGCACAGGTGGGGATAGATCCATTAATAAAGCATGTCTCCATCAATTTCACACTAAGTGTGTTTTACTGATTCTTGAGACGATCGGCTTTGTCCCACAAAGAAAAGTAGTTTATATTATTAAACCACAGCCCAGTACCAACATAAGCAGTTGTCCCAAAACAAGAGGATAACAGTTCAATTTGTGAAAAATCTGTGAAAAAATCATATAAAATGTATAATGCAGATTCCAGATGAAAGAGTAGAATGCATAACATCTTTAAAACTAAAAGAAGTAGAGTTTATTTATTCTTATTTTGCAGTAAGATGTGTTTTTGTCAATGCCTCAGATATATTTATGAAAAAGCAATAAAATCAAGCACATACCTGGTCAACTATTCCTGATGAACCCTTTCCACCCTCCGTGTTTGCTGAATGCAACAAGGTCCAAAACATTTGGAATCTTTCAATAATTTTGATATATTTATTGACTGTGTCTACTATCACAACCATGACATGTCAACACCGTCTCATTTGTGTAGAAAGGATTATCTTAAACTATGACATAAATGTGTGCATTTTGTAAAAAAGCCAAAAGCAGCAAGTGAACAGAAAAAAAACAGGATGTCTTCTTTATACAACTAATGAGCTTCTTGATTTGATTTGGATGTTTGCATCACCACTGTCAGATTTGCTGTCTGCCGGTGGTGATGCATACATCCAAACCATCCCTAAATGTAACTTTGAACATAATTTAGGATTACAATAAACAGTAATATGGCTTTTAATGTTTAATTGTAACCTCTATATAATATACAAGAGTTCTCCTTTGTTTTTTCCACAAACAGGCCTACGTACTCCAACATGAACGTTACACCCAATGACTAAGACTATAAATGAATGTTGGAGTGTACGACTATTTCACAACCATTTTATAAAATTTCACCTAATTACGTGATTAACTTAGTCACTAATTGAATGGTACTTCCATTAAGTTCTGACTTTTCATTGTTTATAGGCAGTTATGACAGCAGGTGTCTGTAGAGGGATGATGTAAAAGAAGAAGAGAGAAACAAACTGATAAAGCCCTGGTAAATAGAGCAAACTAGAAATAAAACTGGAGACTGTCTTGCAATGTGATCACATCAGCATCAAAGCCGTCAACTTGTTCTAGCCCATGACTTCTCAATAGTCAACATAACATTATTATATGAGTAGCTACTCAGTACTCATGGGTCAAACCATATAGATGAAAAACAATGACTGGCCAGCTTATGATGAAATTCAATGGTAGTGGTTGACAGTCTGACAGGACTGAATGAATAAACCAACATGTTTCAAGTCAAGTAGTCCATATCTGGGCATTGATTGGTGCAGAAGTGGATTCAGGGCGTCAGAGCGTTCATTGATTTACCAAAGATTGTTACCATTTACAAAAGGATAAAATGTACCTAAAAAAAGTGTTATACAGTACCAAATTGTTGTATAAAGTTATTAATCAGTGCAATGCAACATTGATTTCTTTTTAAATTAATTTGTTTACAATGTGTTCCCCGATTGTGGCTGATTTATTTCTTCTTTATTTAAAAGTGTTTTTATATCCAAAATTTTTATTGTCATTATTTTAATGCTTATTATAAAAGTTGCATGATGTAAGAGTTTCTAAATGAGTGCATGTGTCAAAAAATGAAAAAGTTAAAAAATAAATTAACGAAAATAAACGAAAGTAAATATTCAACAATTTAGTAGAATAATTTTGTACCTTGTGTTTACATTACCCACAATGCAACTCAGCTGATAAGTGACATCACTAGAGGCAATTTATCATATTGCACGCAGGTTCATCTGGAACCCAAAAAGGCTCTATACTAATTTTTCAATATATATATCCAGTAGTACTCAACAAGACTTTGACACCCTTAAAGTGCCCCAGTAAGAAATTTAAGTTGATCCAGCATGAACACTGGCAGAGCCTTGGAACTCGCTCACCTAAATGGATAACAGTCAGTATTAATGGAATTAATTGCATCTGTGCTTTTTCTGCAGTGAAAAAGGTCTGTGTTATTATAGTCACACAACAATGTAAGTATATATAATTGAGTAGATGGTCAACATACCGTCTCAACAGTCTTGCATTAGTTCATGAAATTCTATGCCAGTGTAAGTTGTTATTTCTCCTACTTAAATGTAAATTTCTTCATTCCTTACTAACAAGTCCGCATTAATTATGTTAGAGGTTTGTTAGTGTGATGGAAGCAGAAGCTCCAGCAGTCTGGGTGTCTCAAAATCCACCTCCTGAGGAATTCTTTCTGAAGCCCTGGAGGCATTGGATTTGATTTTACCATGTTAAAAAAAAAAAAAAAAAAACATTCCTGAGGCAGCTGCTTGGATTTAAGATCAGAAGGGTAGCAATACCTGTCATGGCAACACACATCAACCAGAGAACCCAGTGGTGGACAAGCCACAATGATGAAGGGACAGGCCTTTTGGTCTATGCAAGCAGGGAGCTCCAAAATTAGCCGCCTCTGTGTCATGGCCAAAGACTTTCAGTTGACCTCAAAAAGGTTCTGGTTAACCACAAGAAAATTCCATTTATTAATTGTATCCATCCTTGGAGGAATAACCTTTTGTAGACAGCTAAGCAAATGAGGATGTTTTCACCTCAACACATTTAGATGTGTGGTTTAACAGTATTTTATAAGACATTTTTTACAGGAATTCATCAGTGCATCAGGAAGTGAACCACTGTTCACTTCATCAAGTCACTCCTGTGGGAGCTCCTAAGTTTTTGTTACATTATTAATTACAATTCCAGATGTATTTCATTGTCATTATGCACCACAAGATTGTATAATGACAGTTCCGTTGTAAATCCATTAGCTGCACACACACATACACACAACAACAATCTAAACAGACTAATGAATAAGTAAGTAAAATAAACTATTCAGGGTGGAGTGTTGATGAATTGAGTCTCACAGCCTGGCAAATGTAGCTGCTCAGTAGTCTGGTGGTATGGCAGTGGACATTTTTATTTTTTATTTTTCATCTGGCAGCAGGGTGAACAGACTGTGGTTGGGTGGGTGTTGTCTTTTAGCATCCTTTATCTCACTCCACCGATGTTGCTGATGCTTTGTAGATGGTACCAATGATGTTTTGGGCAGTTTTAATCACCTGCTCAGAGTCTATTGTACTGCTCCTCTGTAAAAGTTGACAAGAACCTGCCATCAGAAGTTAGCCTACTTTAGTTTATTCCTTAATAATTCATCATTTTACAGTTTTCATTTCTCATTTTGTCAGCTTTTGTGTGAATATTTGGCTTTCTGCAGATTTCTACTGTGCTGAAACTTCTGTGACTCTCACCCAGAACCCCATGAGAACCAATAAGGACTACATGTAACAACAGCATACAGCACCACATGTTCTTCCATGCAGCTCCCCGCAGATGGCAGCAGACACCAACAATACTGATCTCATGGCCTCTAATGTTTTTCTGGGTTTTGTTGGTTTTGGTCCATGTTTTTTTTGTCTTGCATAACCTGGCAATACAAGCCCAGATGAGCCAAATCCAACTCTTGTGCTGTTACTGACATTGCACACACACACAGAGCTAGATATTAACGTGACTGTTTCAAATGGGAGCTAAATGCCCTGCTGCTGATCTAACTAGTGTATTTAAAAGTGTCATAGTTCCTGTACTCTACGTCTGTCCTCTTCTTTACTCTGCTTGCCTTCTTTTGTATTTTGCCTCTTCTTTTTCTTCTCTTCTTCTCTTTTGTCACAATCCCAGCTTTACCTCTCTCCCTGTAGATCGAGCACAGGGACAGATAATTATTATTTCAAAACCATTTGCCAGATCATTACCAGCTAATCCCATGTTTGGTCTGATGAGTCACGCGCCTCATTAGTCACAGTGAGGGGCAGCTTGGGGCCCTTTCACAAACACTGGCCAAGGAGCACCGGCCTGCTCTGTGGGGCCACCAGACCACTGGGATTGGGTTTGGGGGTGGGGTGTTCTTCTGGGACAAGCAGGAATCAGCAGAATAGAAATTACCATTTAAGAGTGAATCTAGACATGCTTTTTGATCATTATTTATGTGTTTGCCTGAGAAATCTGTATCTACAATGACTACTTGTCATCATGTCATCAGTTGAGACATACAATAGAGTTAGGATGAAAAGGTTAACAATTAACATACTGTATATCATAATGTGTACATTCAATCAGAGAAAACATGAGAAGATTAGAAAAATAACTATGCAACTATGATTGTTGCTAGGGGTGGTTAGGGCACAATATTATGAGTGTGTGGCAGGTAATAAAGTAAGAAAAATTATATAATACAAATACAAAAAAAATAATAAATTAGAATATAAATAAAGCGGGCGGCTATGGCTCAGGGGTAGAGCCCGCGTCTTGTTATCGGTAGGTCGCTGTTTCGATTCCCCTGGTCTGCATGTCAAAGCGTCCTTGGCAAGATACTAAACCCCAAACTGCTCCTGGTGTGCTGGTCGGCACCTTGCATGGCAGCCACCACCATCAGTATATGTATGAATTACTGTAAGTCGCTTTGGACAAAAGCCTCCGATAAATACCCTAAAATGTAAATAATAAAATGAATGGTGACACTTCTCTACACCATCTATGGTAACTGTCATGCCTATAAATGTTCTTCTCATTTGCTAGCCCCACATGTATGGATAAGACTCATCTCTCTGTTAAACAGTTTGTTGGTTGATCTGTGTTATTTTTTAAGTTTTAAAACAAATCTCCAGCTACTTCAGTCGTTTAACAGAATGCTGGAACGCTGTTTTGCTGTGAAGCTCAAGAAATGTTTGATGACCACAAAACTTCACCTGACTTTCCATCAGGATGGGGGGAGGAGATAATCACTGAATCTGTATTTTGGGTGAACTGTTCTTATTTTTGTATGTCATAGTAAATTAATAGTGGTTTCTTTTGGCTCTCTCTCCATCTGGCAGCAAACACTTGGTTCTTACCAAAAGAAACCCATTAGAACTTAATGTCCATCTGTTGCTTCCTGTGGGTTCAAGTCTTACTGCCAATGTCTCATAAACATTCACACACAGTAGACTGTTTGTTGTGGCTGTGATCAGCTATTTTCCAGTGGCACACTGGTTGTCAACGCATGCACACTGCCATATGGTTGTATGTGTTGCGTACCGGCCTCTGTTCCCTTTAGCGGGTCAGTTGACCAAACAGCTAGTGATGCCACAGCATAGGGAGTGTCCATGGCAACATGGCTGAGTCTGAGGGTTTTATATCAACAAATGGCTTTGTGAATTCTCAATAAATGTAGAACACATCCATTTTTACAATTTGTGTGCACAAATGAGTACATTTATTCAAGTCAAAAATTCAAAAAGTCATATCAAAGTCTTTATTACTGTATGACCCAAGATATTTTGTCATATTCTATATGTGGCATTCTGTTTTTGCAGTTACATCCACGGATTGTTCCTTTGGACTGAGGTGTCAATTTGTGGATGAATCAGAATGAAGATAATATAATGAGTTAAAATAAAGGCCCAAATATTACAATGTAAATATGAGGACTTGGTATTGAAGTAAAGTATTTGATATGTTGTCAGCTCTTATAGAAAACTTTCTAGGAGCATCAATATTTAGATAAGCTAAAAGCAAAGAATTAAGACTTCATAGCTATAGAGAGTCTTTTTAGGAACTTAAAGACATATAATCTAACATTTCTGCATAAATTAGTCGTGTTGTGTACTTACATTATCCCAAGTGTTTCCAACAATGATCAAACCTAGAGAAATCCGTAATTTCACCCAAGGTAAGGCATTTTATTTGGTTGCTTCTGGCAGAGTCATGAAATGAATGTAACTTAAATACACTTTACAACATAACATGTTGTTTAACAACAACCACAACCACTTATTCAATAAGGACAACCACTCCTATGATCCCAAACTACTTGCTAACTTACTTTAGTTTTAATCTCTGATGTTGCGCATTGTACTTCTTTCTTTTTTTTAGGCTGCATTAATTGAGCGTCTGGCCACTTGGGAGCAACAGAACAAGCTCACAACAAAGCAGCTGATGAAATACCTCCGCAAATGTTTGCTATTATGTTAACACACATTTGGTTAATTGCATATCAAGGACACACAGAAAACAAAGCATCATGAGCATTATTTAAATAGAGTTATGTGTCCACCTGATGAATTGTCCCAAAGTCTCTGCTAGCTCTGCTTTGCTCTCCTCCACCTCTGGAGAAAAATAGTTAAATATATATACTTGCGTGAATTAACTACTTGCTAGCTTTTTGTTTAGTGTTTAGTGTTTCTGTTTAGTGCTGGCCTAAAGCATATGATGGGTTTGTTGTACTTTTTCTCTTAAAGCAGCTGTCTGCCTCTGAAAACAATGATAGCAAAACCCTGGGAGTGAAAACTAAACCAGAGCCCAGGGGGCGGTAGAACAGATTGATAGTTCTCCTCGGGTTCATTTGTACTTTCACAATAGTCATTTGATCAATTGTTTGATTATGTTCAATAGTACAGCTTTAAATATCTGATCAATAAAGGAATTCCAGGGTGGTGACATGGGATTTTACTCAACAGTTGGAAAACTTCTAAAAGATCCTACTCAACCCAGCTAAATGCATTTTACTTGTGTGTTTTACTGTAATGGATAGTTTTCATGTCCAGTGATGTTTTAAATTCTCTTCCTATGCATTTTTGTGAGAGGTGAAATCTCTGAATAAGCACTGCTTCCCAGGCTCTTACTGGCTTTCTCACTGACCCTTGACCTTTGACCCCAAGGGGCTCACTTGCCAGTTTACACACCAATTCTACCTCAAAAGTCTGACATAATTCTGCTCAGCTCGATTGGCTGTGTCTAATTCAGATCCATGTTCATAGCAGGTCAGCAACTAATAGATCACTCTGACAGCTCATTTTGGAGGTTTCATTCATTGTGAAATCTGGTAACGAATTTGTCATTTGCCTGGTGTTTTATATAATTATTGGAATAAAATGCAAAACAATGTCCCTTCAGTGATTTTAGGCTGATCTGTGAATATGTACAAATCATCCGGTCATTGAAGCAGTTCACCTGGTAGTTTATAAATGACATGGAATGTTGTGTATCTCTGGCTTCATCAGTCTAACTGTTCTAAAGGCCAAGAATGTGTCTGCAAATGTCTCCTGAGACCCAGAGATGTCAGTACAACCTAACTGCCGTGACAATCTCACGTTCACAACGGTGGGTCAGCAGGAAGGGGAGGAAAAGCAGGAATGGCAATGTCAGTGAGAGGGCTATATGAGCGACCCCGTAGAGAAACTCTCAGCAGGACAAAACCAACTGAGAGCCCATTAGGGCACAGCCTGTCTGTCAAAGCAGACTTTTGTTTAACAAAATGTCTTAAGGGTAAGAGGTTCAGTACCTTCTAATACTATCAATATCCAGAGGCAAAAGTGTTTGTAGGTCTTCCACTTCCTACAGAATTTAAAAACTGTAACAATAATAATGAATTTATTCTAGAGCACTTCTCAAAACTTGATTTAAAGCCACACAAAAAACAGAACAAGAATATGAAACATGAGGATGTTACAAATTCTATAAAATAGACAAACCAACAAGAACAAAACAAAACACTATCAATACAGATATCAAAGCATTGGCATAAACATGTAACTATAAAGCAAGCTATCTCTGTCTGTCTGTCTGTCTGTCTGTCATTTGCACATCTCAACTACACTTTATCTGACCTACTTCACACTTGCAACAAGCACCCAAGGTGAGAACCGAAGGAGAGTACAGTGTGGTATTTGATGCAATATTGACACGTAACGTGTATAATATTAATACATTTTGAATAAAGAGGGAACACCATGCAGCAACAGAGGTGTGGCTTCTAGTGCACTGGCTTCATGGTTCTGCAGACTGAAGCTGGACTCATGTGATCCTTCTCACGTGTACTCATGGGAAAGCAGACATAAACAAGATGGCGATTTCACATTTAGCAACAAACCACGTTAAAAAAAGTGTCAATTTTTGAATGTTGCTTTTGACCAGATTTACAGCAATATTTGTGAACTTTGTGATATTTACTTCTCTTGTAAAAATATAATGTCAATGTTAAATCTAAAGCTAAATGTAAAATACTAAATTTAAATGTTAAATGTTAACTCTAAATGTTCAATCTAAATCTAAATGTTAAATACTAAATCTAAATGTTAAATGTTAACTCTTAATGTTCAATCTAAATCTAAATGTTAAATTTAAATCTAAATGTTAAATCTAAATATCAAATGTTCAATCTAAATGTTTAAATTAAATCTAAATGTTAAATCTAAATCTGAACGTAAAATTTAAATCTAAATATTAAATGTTAAATTTAAATCTAAATGTTAAATCTAAATCTAAATGTTAATTTTAAACCTAAATATTCAATGTTAATCTAAATAGTAAATGTTAAATTTATATGTTAAATCTAAATGTTAAATCTAAACTTAAATATTTAGCCAATAAGCAAATTAATACTGCCTGTCACCGGAAGTACCAAAATAAAAGCTTACGGAGTGCTGTGGTGGATGCTGTAGCTGTCGCTGTAACTGTTGCTGTCATTGCAGACACATTGCTGAAACTCTGTATTGCCGCCCTTCCAATGTTTCTAACTAAGTCGCTGCACCTGACGAGTCAATTACTGAGTGCAGTAGAGTTCCGCAGCTCAAGGATGAAAATGTCTATTACTCCATGGAAATGCAATCAAAGTTCATATGTGTCTTGCCTACCAGTTTATAACAGTTATTACCGAGAGCTGACAGGGAAAAGAATGGAATTGACTATTTACTCGGTGTTACGGTGTGTTAGACCATTGATTAAATTTATGCTGGAATATCCCTTTAACATTTAATATTTAGATTCAGATTTAGATTCAGATTTAGATTTAACATTTAGATTTAAATTTGACATTTAGATTATATTTTTGAAAGAGAAGTAAATATTGCAAAGATCACAAATATTGCTGTAAATCTGGTCGAAAGTAACATAAAGAATTCACATATGTTTTTAAACATGGTTTGTTGCTTAATGTTGCAAAAAGTTGCTGTTTATTTTAATATGTGCAACTTTACAATCGGTGATCCATATGTCTGTGTATTGTGCAGAAGATATCTACTAAAAGCAGCTACAGTTAGCAGCAGTTTCCATACTTGTTTGGGGTATTGAATTCAAGAGATGGTCAATTATTACAAATTTACATATATACACCTTTTTTTTTTATCAATGAGTTCCTTACTCATTCCTGACTCGTTCCTTAGTAACTACTCATACCTTAAATTAAAGTGTTTCCAAATTTGTATAATCAATATCCACTAAAGCTTTGAATGGAATTTTTCATATTCTACTGAAACTAATTCACATATAATATAAAGAAAACGAACGAACGAACGAACGAACGAACGAACAAAACAAGTCCAAACACCTTTCAAAACTTGCCATGACATACAAGCCTGTCATTGATAGGCAAATATAAGGTTTACTGGTTATAAGAAGTCAATAAGAGTGAATAACCTCATTCATGTATAACTTAATCAATGTTTGGAATGCATTGCTATCAAAAAACCTGTCTTGGCCAACTGGTGGAGTAGTCTAAGATATGTTTCCTGTGACTGCAAGATTACCGCTTTGAATCCAGCTTGGGAACCATAGTGTGTGCATCAAAGTTGCTCAGTACTGTATGTCAAAACAATGTGCTTAGTCCCTGCATATTGCCACTTGTGGCCTTATTTGACCTGGACTTTTGAAGTTCCTCAGGTTCCCTCTTAGGTCCACTCTCCTTCTAAATAGTTTAAGATGAGTGTTCATTCATCTTGAGCACCAACAATAAGTGGAAGACAATGGATTGACACTAAATACTGTTCTCCATAATGAGTCTGACCTTTGATAGCTTCTGAAATATTCTGCACTTGTGATAATTACTGGAAGTAGCATGCTCGTACTAATTGCTTCGTGCCTTGTCGCTGACAGCCCTAATAAACAGGGTTTATTAATTACTGCTTACTGGGTGCTAACTATATCACATGCACCCCTGGGAGGTCAGGTCAGACAGTCTAATCATCGTTGGACAGGTAAAGGTCGACATTGGCAGAGTCAACCTTCACATGGAACAACTCTACTCGGTGGAAGTTTGGGGAAAAAGAAAAGTTTTCTTGAGGGTTTTATGAGCTATTTTCCCCAGAACTGTATCCCATGCCGATATTCAGAAGAAGGGCAGGCTCAAGACTTTTCTGGGCTGTAAGCTGGATTTGGGACCCCACTTCTTTTGAATTTTCTTCAAAATGAATGCAATTTGAAAAGTAACACAATTGATTAAAATTAAATAAACATGCAGATGTTTTAAAATTAACTTTTGAAATGTGCACAGAAATACATGTGTTCATCATAACCACATTTTTGAGGAATTAATGATATTTTCTCTAATGACATAACTGAAAAATAGGCTTACTGGACTGGATAGAAGTACTGGACCTATCTGAGCAACTTTGCTGGGTATCATTCCTTCATGAAATCTGGAGCCTTTTTCTTGTGAAACTGTTTTTTTCAACAGGCATTCACTTTTACTCCTGGTATCAAAGCTGCATCAGTCAATGTTTTTGTATAAACCATGGATCAAATGACTATGTGTAATTTGATAAGAGTTGCTAGTAGTTAATGGCAATGGACTGTATTTAAATAGCACTTGCCTATAGTCTTACCATCCACTCAAAGCATGTTGCATTTTGCAAGTCAGCATTCACAGCTCCACCCGCTGATCAGGAGCAATAACCATTCATACGCCAAAGGAAGAGCCACTGGGAGGAATTTGAGATTTAGTATCTGGCTCAAGGACACATCAACATGTAGACTGCAGGGCTCACAGATCAAACCACCAACGGTCTGACTGATGGACCACCGCTCTACCTCGTGAGCCACAGCCACTTAAGTTCATTATTTTAGTTAACAGCACACAACTTTATTGTTTCTATTCTGTCTCATCGCTGTCATCAACCTCTTTTTATAGTAGCAGGTCTCTGTTTCCAGTAAATCCCTCCGTACACTACCTTCAGAGCATATAGTGGAGCATTTTGTAGCCAAAAAGCCCAATATTTTCTCAGGTGTTGGTGGAGACCTAATTCCACGCTGTTGCCTCATGTCTGCTGGATGTCTAAATGGCAATAATATGCATCTTCAGTGAGCAACAAAGTGACACTTTTTAATGAGACCATGTTGTGTTTATGCACCTGGACAAGGTATAATGCAAACCCACTGGTGTGCTATTGGAGGCCAGTGTGTTGACCCTGATGTTTTACAAATCCATTTTGAAGATAAACTGATGAATCAATCAATTGCAACATAACAGGAAAAAAAACCCACAAATCTAATTTATTCAGTTGTCTAAATGATTGGATTTCAAAACCATCAACTGTTTTAGCAGGGAAATGGTAACCTGAGAATGCTACAAACAAGCATAATTCACTATGACCTTTCTATATCCCACTATGAACAAGTGTTTTACCTCAACTTCTGCTCCTACACTGGATATAAACTACATACGTCCTAAAGGCTTTAGAATAACCAGTAATACACATTTGTCCCACATCACCATCAGGCCATTACAGAAACTTCTATTTATTTTAACCTTGTGTTATTAACCATATATCTGACTCTTAAACTTATGCATGAGTTTATTATATTTTGCTGTAATTATCATAAACAGTGTCCTTATAATGATCTGAAGGAATATAATAACATTACATTTTATTAAATTACTGGGATTATGTATTGTTGGATTGTAACTGTGGTGAGACAAATAACTCTCCTGAAATCCTCAATAATACCCAAGTCCCACATCTTTTTATTTCTTTTGTTAGAGATGCCTCATGCTGCAGTTCTTGTGAGCAATAAATTCTATTTGGCTCTGATAACAGCAAGGCCAATGTTTACCAACAAGTGATGGTGAAATTTCCCACCTCTCAAAGGTAAATATGTACTCTCCCACACTTCACAATCACAGAGCGAGATAAAGAGGGGTGAAGAGAGACTGATGATGACTTAGAGAGAGAGAGGCCAGGTTTGGGGTGTAAACAGTGGTTGAATAAGCTGACAGTGTGAGCACAGCTGATAGTGTTTAAGTCACGCTGTCTCCCTTCGCAGGTCCTGCATTGTTCTCTGCTGCCTCTGGCTGTGTTTTACAGCATAATTAGAGCTTATTTCACTTAAAAACACCCACGTGCTATACATCTGTATACATTCTTACCTCCTCCCTCACTGGAGGAGATGTGGTTGGTTTTCATGCGATTTTATTTCCATGATGCCATAAATCAGTAATCCTACATGTTCAAATTCAGTTTGGAACCTGTTTTGTTTTTTGATATGACTGATCACACAAGCATAGTGGTGTTATAATCAACAGATGTTTCAAGTGTGCTTTTAAATATAAACATCCAGTGGCTCTTTAGGGACAAACCTCTTTAGCCCACACATTTTATTTATATATCTGGAAGGAATAAGGAGGTGTGTGTTTAACGTGCGTGTAGGGCAAAATCATTACAGCAAAGGCTTCTATGTGTTAACACTTTCCTTGATGGATTGCCTCAGGTGGCACCAAACATAACAGCAAAATATATAGCAGCAGTCCTTAAATATTTAAACAGCATCTAATCAAACAGGTGACTAGTAAGAACACTTTAAATTGCTTCCACTTTCAGGTTATCTATAATGGCCCATTAGACAGTCTTACATGAGTTTTTGATCTGCCATCTCTATGAGGAAGGCTTTGTAGAAAGATAAGGTCACCTGAAAATGAAAATTCAGTCATTCATTCAATCGTATCTACCCACCCCCATGCCAATGGAAAGTCAGGTGATGCTGTAGTCCACAAAAACATTTCTGAAGCTTCACTGCAAAACAGTGTTGCAGCATTCTCCTAAACAGCTGAAGTAGATAGGAACTTGTTTTAATACTTAAAAAAAACAAACAATGAAAACAGAAAATGGCTCCATACAGCTGATCTGGCATTAAGGCAAGTCGCCAGAGGCCCTGACATCCTAAACTGATTTAAAAAGATGTTATTCAACCCTTTTATAAGGTGAAACCCCCACTGTAGCTGCTACGCTCAAAGTGTTTGCATGCACTCCATCTGAAGTTGACTACACTTAGATGGTGTAAATATATTAGCTATATAGCTTGTGAGAGAGCTTGTGAAACATATCAAACTCAGTGCTCACAGTACATCACCCAGCTGAAACCATAACTGCCATTGGAGTGTCACCTGTTGCGGAAGACGTATTAGGAGACAGGACAGGCCGGGGCTACCTGGCTAGCATGCTTAGTTCAGCAGATATCTCTGCAGCACAGTACACAGACGTCTTGTTGTTTTCTTCAGTGCTGTTAGTAATGTTCATACTTTGAATATTTTAAGCTCGTATCCTGGCCAGTATTGGAGAATTCTGTTTCTGCTTTTTTTGTGTTTCACACCCGTAGTTGTTGGTTTCTTGGATTTGTCCCCTAGTCTAAGTAAGTCATTATGGGGGACTTTCTTTAATCTAATTCTAGCACTGGATTCGTCAAATTTAAAGATGGTCCGCCAACTTTAATCCTAGACATGTCTTTTCTTGGACTAATGGCACCATACTGGTTGATCCCTAGTTGATCAGCACCTGTCTTTTACTATTTAAGTCTGCTCTGGAAACAGTGCTCTGATGTGGCAGAGTGCCAGTGCACCAAACGAACCATCTGGCATCTTTCAGAGAAAGACTTCATCTTCATCATCCAACAGCCCCCTGGCTTCGTCATCGTCTCTTTTTCTCTATTACGTTCAGTGCTGTAAATGTCAACATCAAGGAGAGTTGACGGATGATTTCAGTCACCCCCCAACACATACACCAGGAGCCACCCCAACCACCCCATCACACACAAATACACTCAATACCAGACCCATGCTTTACTAATCAGCTTAGCATTCTC
Organism: Sparus aurata; assembly: GCF_900880675.1. NCBI lineage: Eukaryota > Metazoa > Chordata > Actinopteri > Spariformes > Sparidae > Sparus > Sparus aurata. Next base: position 6,680,923 of record NC_044203.1, on the reverse strand, counting down.
CTGCTCTGTCTCTAACCCCACTTGTAGTGTAGGATTGATGTCTGATTATGTTGGGTCACTCATCCAGATGGACCCACGTTCAGACACCCACCCGCCCCACCCTACACCACACCTGACCTCTGACCTCCTGTGGTGTTGCCTTGGAAACCTGTTCTGTGGAGATGAGGATAGCAGGGATGGAGTGAAGGAGAGAACCCGTGAGGAAGTGGAGGGGGTGGAGGAGGAAGGGGGAGGTATCTGTGTTTTAGTATTCCAGGCCAATCTCATGGCTGGTTAAGCTCCATGAATAGAGAGTGAGCTGGCCGTGAACAACCCCCCCCCCCCCCACCCCCGATCCTGCACTGTCTCTTCTCTGTGTCTCTTCATGCCTACTCCACCTCTTTCATACTCCTCTGTCTGTTCTCTCTCTCTCTCTCTCTCTCTCCCTCTCTCTCTCTCTCTCTCTCTCTCTCTCCTTCTTTTCTCTGCTCTGGTGTCAGACAGATGGTTCATAACACAAACATTTGTTTTAAGTTCAGAGGGCATCCCTCTACCACCCCAATAAATAAACTGGAGGAAGCAGGAGACTTAAGACATGTTCTTTGTAAACTTACAGATAGACTTGGCCATTGCATGTATATATAATCACACCGGCCCCTCGCCAGTAGGTTACAAACATGACATTATCAGACATTTCAGGGTGTTGGAGCAGCAACAGAAACTATTTTGGGCCTGTTAAATGAAAATTATCCTACGATACAAGTGTGATACAACAGTCCTTTTTTTTTTGTAGTTTTGTTCATTTTTACTAATACCTTGCACTCAACATAGTAATTTCACAGACCTAGAAAAATGTCAAAACACAGAGATCACTGGAGGAGACGGGCTTGAGCTGAGAGACGTGAAATGTGGGATGCACTGGCAGAGAGGCGGGCAGCTTGAGTCGAATGGCAGCGGGACCGACCGACCTCTCCACCTTGAATGGTCCCACGAACCGAGGAGCCAGTTTGCGGGAATCCACTTGGAGGGGGAGATCCCGAGCGGAGAGCCACACCTTCTCCCCTGGCTGGTACTGGGGAGCAGGGATCCGATGGCGATCAGCCAGTCGTTGACTCCGCCTAGTGGCCCGGACGATGGATTCCCGGGCCATCCTCCAAACCTCCTTAAAGCGGGTGATGTGTTCCTGGACAGATGTTGACATCGCCCTCCTGGGTAGAGAGAAGGGGCGGCTGGTAGCCGTAAGCGGCCATGAACGGAGACATCCCAGTAGCTGCGCTGACCAGGGCGTTGTGGGCGTACTCCACCCACAGAAGAAACGAGGACCAGGACAAGGGGTACCAGGCAGTGACGCAGCGGATGGAGGTCTCAAGGTCCTGATTGGCCCTCTCTGTCTGCCCATTGGACCGTGGATGGTAACCAGAAGTTAGGCTGGAGGTGACGCCGAAAGCCTTACAGAAAGCTTGCCATACCTGTGACGTAAACTGTGGACCTCGATCGGAGACAATGTCAGAGGGGAGCCCATGGAGCCGGAAGACGTGGAGGACGAGCAGTTCAGCGGTCTCGGTGGCAGACAGGAGCTTAGCCAGTGGGATGTAGTGGACCATCTTTTAGAAGCGGTTGACTTACCGGCAGAGGGAGGAAGGCCGGTGACGAAGTCCCCCACTATGTGGGACCAGGGACGGCCGGGAACGGGCAAAGGTCTAAGGAGGCCGGCGGGGGGGCGGTGGGAGTATTTACTCCAGACCACACAGGCAGCCACAAACTGGCCACCAGAAGAAATGGCGCAGGAACTGTAATGTTCGTTTGGCTCCGGGATGGCATGTGAGTCTAGAGGCATGTCCCCACGTTAACACCTGTGACCGGACCTCCTCCGGAACAAATAGTCGATTAGGGGGCCTGGTACCAGGATCTGGGTGTCTTCCTTGAGCCTCCCGGACTGTATTCTCGATCTCCCAGGTGGCAGCGCCGATGATCTGGGGATGATCTCCACCACGAACTGTCAACCTGGTCGGGGTGTGGGAGGATGGGGGCGTGAGTGAACAGAGTCTTTAGCTTGTTGAAGGCCAGGTCAGCTCCTGCAGGCCACGTAAAAGGAGAGGCAGGGGAGGTGAGCTGGGTTAACGGGGCTGCAACTCGGCTGTAGTCCCGAATGAAATGTCGATAAAAGTTCGCGAACCCCAGAAACCGTTGAAGCTGTTTCCGTGTGGTAGGTGTGGGCCACTCCTCGACGGCTCGGATCTTGGCGGGGTCAGGTTGAAGCCTCCCCTGCGCAATCACAAAGCCCAGGAAGCTAACCTGAGCGGAATGAAACTCACACTTCTCTGGTTTGACATACAGTTTGTTGTCAAGGAGACGCTTCAACACGAGCCGCACCTGTTCAATATGCTCGTCTAAGGTTCTGGAAAAAATCAAAATGTCATCTAGATAGACAAACAGAAAATGATTTAACATGTCTCTGAGGATGTCATTAATCAAAGCCTGAAACACAGCAGGGGCGTTAGATACGCCAAATGGCATCACCTGATACTCGAAGTGTCCCAGCGGGGTGTTGAAAGCCGTCTTCCACTCATCCCCCTCTCGGATGCGGACCAGGTGGTAGGCATTTCGTAAATCCAGTTTGGTAAACACTCTGGCGTGGCACAGTGGTTCGAACGAAGGGTCTATGAGGGGCAGCAGGTACCTGTTCTTGATCATTACGTCGTTTAATCCTCTATAGTCAATGCAGGGGCAGAGACTACCAATCCTTTTTTCCTACGAAGAAGAAGCCCGCACCGAGAGGGGATGAGGAAGGCCGGATCAACCCTGAGGCTCGGGATGAGTTTATGTACTCCTCCATCGCCTCCCGTTCAGGGCGGGACAGGTTGTACAGCCAACTGGACGGGAGTGGAGCACCAGGGAGTGAGTCAATGGCGCAGTCGTAAGGTCGTTGTGGTGGTAGGGACACGGCTGCTCCTTGCGGAACACTGTGGCCAAATCATGGTAACACTGCGGCACCAGAGATAGGTTAGGAGGAGCTGGAGTGACGGAGCAGGAAGGCCGGACAGTGGTGGCGGCGGAGCGGCAGAACACGCTCCAGCTGGAAAACGGAGGCGGAATGCCAGTCAATGTGTGGGTTGTGGAGGCGTAACCAGGGGAGGCCCAAAACTACAGGAGAGGAAGGGGAAGAGATGACGTAAAGGTGTAGGTGCTCCCGGTGGTTACCGGAAATAATCAGCGACGGAGAAGCAGTGCGGTGGGTGATGGTAGCCAGGCGTCGCCCATCCAGGGCATTAACCATCTTAGGAGAGTTGAGGCTTTCAATGGGAATTAGAGATTGTTCGACTAATGAAGAGTCAATAAAACTGTCAACTGCCCCGGAATCCACAAAAACATGAATAGGTAACGACTCATGTGACCACTGGAGAGAAGCCGGGAGGATGATGCGAGCAGTAGGGCTGGAGAAGGAGGTTGTGTGGCTCACCAATGCGGACCTTTTGGCAGTAGTGGACAGGTGGAGAGATGGTGGACGGGCTGTCCGCAGTAGATGCATAGTCTTAAGTTGAAGCGGCGCTGGCGCTCCTCGGGGGTCAGCCTGGTCCTCCCCACCTGCATGGGTTCCTCCGAAGCAGGCGGAGGGTCGGAGGGGCGTGGAAAGCTCTGAGGTAAGGGTGAAAGCTGGGAGATTTGACAGGTGGCGGAGCTAGCTGGTCTACGACTGGATGCGGACTTCTCCCTCTTTCGCTCCCTTAACCTGTTGTCTAGTCATATTACCAAGGTAACTAGTTCATCTAGGGTGGTCGGTTCTTCCCTCGAGGCTAACTTGTCTTGTAACCTGTCTGACAATCCCCTCTTAAAAAAGCTGATGAGCGCGGGCTCGTTCCACCCAGTCTCTGCTGCTAAAATGCGGAAATCGACAGAGTAGTTAGCTGCAGACTGTGTACCCTGGCGTAATGATAGTAACCTGGTGGCTGCCTCAGAACCCTGTATAGGATGGTCAAACACCCTCTTCATTTCAGTAACAAATGTCTCATGGGAATCGAGCGCTCCTGAACCCGCCTCCCACAGGGTTGTTCCCCACTGAGCTGCTTTTCCCCTTAACAAATTCATAGTGTATGCAATTTTCGCATTATCAGAAGCATAGCTGATGGGCTGCAAACTAAATACGTGCGAGCACTGGAGCAAAAAACTCCGACAGGACCCTAAATCCCCTGAATAGTGTTCTGGAGGAGGCACGGAGGGTTCCTTGATCGGGGGAGAAGGGAACTGCCCCGAGCTCGTACTGGGGACGTTACTGCGGCAGGTGTGGGGGAGGCGGCAGGCTGTTGAGTGGTTAGGAGGTTGACCTGGTGACCAATCTGGTTCACGGTGGTTGAGAGGTTCTGGAGGGTCTCCATTAATCCCTGGAGCATTTGCTCATGCCTTCCCACGAGGATGCCTTGCGCATTCAGCGCCTGCTGGACGAGGTTTTTTGTCCGCTGGGTCCATACTCATGGCCAGATGATTCTGTTATGCCTTGCAGTGAAAAGAGGACCCAAATGCAGATTTAGGAGCTGATCTCACTATTGCAAGAGTCTTTATTGATTTCACGGGTAGGGAAGTAGAGAGCGGCAGGTGCTTCGGGCGAAGTCCCGGAGGAGAAGTGTGACGTTGGGGGCTCGGGAGCAGCGGACCACAGACACCTGAGGAGTGGGGCGCTGGCACACTGGAGGGTGGGGAGCGGCTGCTGGCAGTGGAGGTGCAGAGGGCTGGGAGGCTGGAGCAGAGAGCACAGGAAGCTGGCGAGGAGGAGAGCACTAGAGAGGACACGGAGAAATAATTAATTAATATGCTGGAGTGATCGAAGTCGAAGTAGCGACGGTCAAATCTGGAGCCAAGTACCACATCGGAGAGATATAATCATCTGGCAGCAGGTCGAGTGCGGCGCATGGTTTTATCAGCGGCCGCTGATTGCCGATCTGCTGCAGGTGTGTGTGTAACGTCGGTCACGGCCACAATGCTCCGCCAGGCCTGTCCCAGCACCTCTGAAAATACATAAAAAGAAAACACAACACCCCAAGCACTGCAAAATAAACGAGACATGACAGGTCGTACGACAGAGATACATTATGTCGGGTTTGAGCGTGTTTCTCCATGCATCTCCCTTGACTTCAATGTAACCGGCACCACAGTCTGGCACCAAAGTAAGATTCAGTGAGGTAAAGACCCTTCCTTCTTTTTAAGTTCCTTGTTTAAGCACCACTCTCGGTTTAAGCCCTGCCCATTCTGAGTAGGGATGCAGATACTGCAGATAATTTAGTTGGTTGAAAAGATACACATCGGGATGTATGAGCCCATTGCTAATCACTAAATACTGGCATTCAACGATTGCTTTGTCTTTTATGAATACAGGACTAGGAATCAATGGCCATGTTGGTTATGCTCTATGAAAAATAATTACCCAAAATTATTAGGATTTATTGTCAGGGCACCAAGGATATGTGCTTTAAAATCTATTCAAAGGAACACATTTGGGACATGATGGCTGGTGTCAAAGAAGGGGTACACCAAACCAAAGAGAGAAGCATTGATACACATCTTCTCATTTAGAGGTAATCCCAAAAGGGTACACATTGAAAATATCAGTATCTATGCCTAATTGGGCAAGAAAAATGGTCACTTACACAACTGCCGAATGCACATTTGGTACTTTTTGGCACTTTAAATTCCCCACTCAAGTTATTAGACCTCCACATGAGGCATTCTAATTTTTGGGTTGTCCATTCTTGTGAAGGAGATATTTCAGGGATGCCTTGAAAAGTGTTTCTTTTACCTAGGCATAAAAGTCTACTTCGACTCAAGGATAACTTAAGGATTTGGTGTTTTTTTGCCAAAAAATACATTTAACAGATTTTATTAAAATTCCTTTTGAGTCTTAACTACATATATGATATAGTTCTGGACAGACATAGATGTAAACTGCTACTTGACTGGTCGGCAGGCTCAAACAACCATGAGGTGGTAATTATAGTAATTTTAATGATATCCTTTAATAAGAGAAATAGAAATGTATTTATCAATATTTTAACTTTGTTTAGGGAAAAGTGTGTCCAATTGTCATAGCAGAATGCTCTAAATATAATTCATCAGTTCCTACAGTAAACTCAGTGCTCTGGTGTTCTGGAGAAAAATCCAGTAGGAGGGGAACACCATAGTTTCATTAATACAACTGGGAACAAAACATGAGACTATAGTTGACAGAGTAATTTAAAAGTTATCCAGAATCCAATTATCAACTTATTTTTGATTGTATAATCATGTTTTGAAAGGGCAGCCTAAGCTTACTGTTTTGGAAACAACAGAAGCATGGTGATGTCTTCTATCAAAATGCACTTTGAGAGTACCAGTTAAGTTCTCAACTTACATTTTATGTCCAAAAGCTTGTGCGTTTGTATTATTTTTGAAAGAACTGGAAGTTGCCTGGCCTAATTGCCTCAGGGATCTCTACCTCAGTCACCTAACACAACACCAAAAAGCCTCTAAAAAAGTAAAGTCATGTCTCTGCGCTACGACATGATGACATATGTACAAGAGGTAACCGTGATCAGGCCTGGCTGCAGTCGGAGCAATGTCAGTGCAGGGCAGCATGGGAACGGGGCGGAGGGACATCGTGCTACAGCACCGTGTAGAGCAACTCTCAGCAAAAATAGAGCTGAAAAAGGACCTGTACATCATATCAGTGTTTCATTACCGTGGTAATGTTTGTATCTATAGAATATGTCAACAGGTGAGTAGCAGTATTTTCCTCCCTTTTTCTCTCCTTCCCTCCTGACATCTCACTCTTTCAAAGGGGGTAAAGGAAAATCACGTCATCGTATTTATTGATGATTATCAAAGGCAAAATCATGTAAACATGATTGCGGGAACACTGCCGCCATACACTACACTGTAATTTTACTGCCTATAACTGCCGGGAAGGATATCCTTTTTGGACTGAAGTACGTTGATGGCAGCTATATTGCTTGTGTTTATTTGAATGTTGCCTTTAACAGAGTTGTTTATGTATTTATTTGACTAAAAGAATAAAAAAGCTTGTGGAATGTAGCGAATTAGGTGCTTGCACACACCTGCCTGCTGGCCAGCGAGAGCTACAGAGCAGTCAGTGTCAGTGAAGGCTCTGGCCTGTTGGTAAAAAAAAAAATGTGCTTGCTCTTGTACAACCTTACAAAACCCCAGTTTTAGGAGGCATTAAACGAAGGTTGTCTGTCGCACCGCACTCACCTCATTTACATACGTTGATCTAAAGAATCCTTTAAAGTCCTACAGTTGATTCAAACTGATTGATGACTTTCACACATGCGGGTGTCTCTTCTTATCTATTCCAAAACTCTCTGAAACTAACAAGGTTCGCTCACACATGTTGAGAGGAAAAGCATTCAAGTATTAAAGGCCAGTAACCGCTTATCATATGTAATCAATTACACCCCCACTTTGCTTCCCCGAGCCAAAACCCACGCACGCCTTCAAATAGTTAGTTTAGTTTACATGGAGTGTTTTCATAGCTATAGACTAACGTCTTTGTAAATATGAAGAGTTGTAAATAAACTCAGTTGTCAAATTAAGATGAAAACAAAATATTTCAACATAAAGAAAAAAAGTATTTTTAAATTTACCCACAATCAACCCACACACACAGACAGTAAGATCGTTTATTTTCTCCAATGTAGTGTATACACACACACACACAGACACACACACATACAGAGAGAGGCTAACAGTAACAGAGAAGTGTTGACAGCAGCCTCCTTGGTAAATATTGAATTTAGCCAAGCAGGCTCAGTCTAATCTCCCAGCATGCACTGGGCTGACGCTCACTTATCCAGATGGACAGCTTTGCTGGGAGTTATTTGGTAAACAGCTCTCATATGTTCTGCTATGTTGCAATCCAGACAAATACACAAATACCTCAGCCAGCAAGTTGAGCCAACAACATCATCTTTCTCAAGTCTTGTGAAAAATATCACTTTATTGGTAACAATAAAGGATTGTTGAACACAGGGCACTTTTTTAAGCTATTGTGATGGACGAGGAACACAGCAGACTATGACGACTGTCTGAGTGCTCATCAGCTCCAAGCTTCACTACACCATCATAAAGTGCTGTCAGCACATTCTCACCCGGAATTTGTCAAATACAGCAGCTTGGTCAGTGGCCATATGCTTCTGACTATAACACTCTACTTTCCCCTATAACATCAGTTTTGCATGTGAAGGGCTCAGCAGTCAATGTAGAAAACACTATATATGCAATGTCTGGTCACACTTTCAAAATAAAGCTTTCTGACAAACAATTCACGCATGATATATGACTTCTGGATTGTTATTAACATTATGAAACGATCATGGTTTTGTATGCTTTATGAAGAGATTATGCTTTGGGTTAACATAACCATGCTACTGACATAAGTTCCATCACATCACTTACATTATTTACCTTATTTATCTTTCTTATATAACAAAACATAGAAACAAAGCAGCCTTGACACTTGGTTACAACAAGGAATCAAACCCTGCTCTCCTGAGGGTAAGTCTTTGATATGACCCATCTAACCAACCCTTCCACCCCCTGACTTGGACATTTCTCACTATTAATATACTGCACTTAAGAGGTGCTCTAAGAAAAGATGCTCTGAGCGCAACTACAGCGTTAAACCAACCACATATTTATTGTAAAACAGCTTCTCTGTAATGTATATCTTTATAATGTAAGGGAGCTTCTTGTTTATGCTTTAACCTTTAGTTAAAGTAAACTGTTTGTATGTGCCAAATTGAGTGTTTAAATATATGTTATGTATTTGACAGTAAAGTGTCTTTCACACCAGGATGATATTTCTCAAACCACTTTTGGTGAAGCAAATATTTTTTGCAGTTTTTTTAGTCACCTGGGTATAAACAGATTCCCTTTCATTTCTTCTATATTTTCAAGTAACTTGAGGAAAGAGGTGTTTAACTGGATGAGTAACAAATCATTCTGGATGAAGTAAAACAGTAATCATGGTCAAGGTTTTTCTCACATGCTCTTTCACAAGTCTTCACAACACTGCTTGCTCAGAACTGAGAGAAAAGCAGATTGTGCAGCAGCAGAAGCATTATATACTGCCTCATGGACATTCCTGCCAAGGTTGAAATTTCCATTGCTAATATGAACTTTGCATAAGTGCTTATAATGGTAGCCTCGATTCAGCCTGGTTATTGTTTTTCCACTAAAGTAAAGCAAAGCTGAGAAAAATCCTGGGTAAATATAAACTTTGCTTAAGTACTTATATGGCTGTTTTCTCTCTCCCATATGGCGGCCAAAGGCACAAAGCCTTGGGGGGAATACCAAGCAGCTCAGCTAAGCCCCTGTCCCCATCTAGCAGACAAAGACACAGCTCTTCAAAGCAGTGCTGGGCCTTTAAACAGTTAACAGCAGCGAGCGCTTTTAAACATGACAGTGTTTGATTATACTTTGCATTACTAAACCATTCAAGATCTCCCACACTCGTGCTTGCTGCTGTCAAAAGAGAAAATTGACAAGATGAACTCATGGCTGTATCCTGAGCTTAGTTTCATTTTCTTTACACTTTATCTACTTGTGCATTTTTTGTTTGTCTAGTTAGTTTTCTTGTGCCTGACTTGTCTTGCATACTTCTTCTATTCTATTCCTGATGATGCTGAGGTACCCCTCCACTTAAGTTACAGGATGTGAGTTAAGTCCCTTACATAGCCTCCGCTACATAATTAATGTTAATGTTATTTTAACCCAAAGTAGGATCTTTTCTAAACCTTACCAAATCGTGACTCTTTTGACCATGGTAATAACAAACGTCATAATATGTGATGTTTGTCAGCCAGCATTATTTTGAAAGTCTAACCAGATGGCGCATATTATGTGTTATTGCTAATCCTTCACATGCAAAACAGTCAAATAATTATTAACTATGTTCAACTGACAATACATTTACCAATTATTAATGGTGGTTATTATAAGATAAGTTAATATGAGAGTTACAAAATATGTTTTAAAACCCAAAAATGTCCAGTATCACACCTTGGCCAATTTTGACTTATCTCAGTATTATAAGAGTTATTATAAGTTATATATATAACATTAAAGTATAAAGAGTTCCATTTTCTCCCATGGTACTTATAACTCAGCAATTGTATACAGGAAGACTATAATGCATTAAGGTAAATACAATAATCATCTCAGACAGTAGCTAGATTCATCGTAAAATCTAGAACTGCTGGAACGTCAATTGCAAGGAAGACATATACAATTGTATGTGTGTGTGTGTGTGCAATTGTGTGTGTGTGTGTGTGTGTGTGTGTGTGTGTGTGTGTATGTGGAGAAATAGGCAGGCTCAGCCAGGCATCAGACATCAATGTTTATGTATAAGAATAATTGCTGTGAGCTGCAGGGAGATTTAAGAGTCCTGGCCCTGCTGCTGCACGACTTTATGGCGGGAGTGTGAAGTGTTATCATTAGTAATGTGATTAACACCTTTTCCACAGGGGCAGTAGAGGGCAGCGCTTTGTGTGAGTGTGTGTGTTTTGTGTGTAAGACAGAAAAGAGACAATTATGTGGTGGGTTTGAATGGGGGGGTCTCTCTTTGTCATTCTCACTCAAGCTTGTATTATCTAAGAATGATGGTGTGCTGCATTTGTTACAGCAGGGCTACCTCTTCCACAGTGCTATAATTACCTTGTTAATATATTAGTGACCAGCATTGATTACCTGGCTAATCCGATCACAGAGCCTGCAATTGATCCTTCTGCAAGCAGCCCCACAATAAGCACTTTGAGCAAAGAGACGCTCAATAGCATATGCACAATTGGCTCTCTCACAGCTTAATTGGCTAAAATAAGCCAAACATTTTGGTTTCCCTCTCAACGGTTAGATCAATGAAGGGAATGAGGCCTGAATTCAGATGACTTTCTTAACAACCTCAGCTGAGATTTTTTCCTCCTCTCCCCCTCCAACACCTCTGCCTCATGTCTTTTCTTATTCATTTTGCACAGATTAGATTAGATTTAGATGGTTAGATTTGAACTATTTCTGCTTCACAGTGAGGAGACAAAATGTTGTGACCAGGGCAGAAACTCTGAAATACAGACGTAATGTTTTGTTGACATGGATCACCATCCTCCACACAAATGTTCATCATGTGAATGAACATTTGTAAGAATAAGGAACGTTTAGTATAGACAAGCAAAGCAACCTTAGTTAGGGTCAAGATTTTGTTTGTGATTCTGTTTTTCACAGCTCTTGAAGACCTCAGTAACTAGGACAAATAAAGGGAATACTTAAATGAATAATAAACAAAATCATAACTATAAAACCAAAGAATTCAAAACAAAAAGTTGCAGCAATCACATGTGAGAAGAGGTGTTAATCACCATGAGCTTATCGCTTTATATTGTGAATTTCACAAATGTTTACTATATTCACACATGTTCCTTTTACAATTAGTCATCCTAAGGAGTACGACTCACCAGTGAGTTCTGTGAGTTTACTGAAGTTTGTTGGTTGGTTGGTTTGTCTTTTCTAACTTTTGGTTTGGATCCGGATAAAAGGACATATCCAGCAATTCTTTCTCAATTTCTTAAAAACAAATTCTTGATAGTCCGGCTACAAGTTTATGAAGTACTTTGTCATGCAACCAGCTCTGCTGCTGACACCTTTTCAGGTGTTGGAGTGTGTTGCATATGTGAGAAAAAAAGTTACACAGAAAAGCCATTTGTGCCTCCAGAGGGAACTGTGTGAAGTCTTAAAAGTGTCATCAATGTCGCTTGAGTCAGCTTTGACGAAAACAACTTTGAAAATTAAAAACATGTTGGAATGGAGTTAGATAGAAGGGGAGCAGCCAGACATCACACTCCTCAACTCTGCTGAAGGCTAAAGGTTTGAAGCTACATAAGCTTCATCACCTGCATAACAGTCAAATATCCAACTGAATTGCCGGCAGTTAGTCTGTATTATGGGTAGAGCAGGCGTTAAGTTTTGACAAAAAGAAGAATGAGTGGTACAGAAAATGTATATCTGTGGTTCTGCTGCATTGATTTTGGTCATTTTTCTTTACTGTCCATCATGATCCTTGATCCAAAATTTGAAATAGTGTATATGTTGTTGTTGTGAGCAGACTACATAGGAACATATATGTAGCTGATCCAAGTAAGCCACAAATATACCTTATTTCAGTTTAACTTCTTCCTTTGTCACATCTCACCTCTTATACCCAACTGTCTTTCTCTTTCCGTCTGTCTGTCTGTCTGTGTATGTGTCTGCTTCCCTCTGAGGCCCATCTAAAGGCCAGCTGGTGGCTGACGGCAGCTGAGGATCATAAATCAGACGTGGAGGCAGAATTCCTTACGCCGTGTTGGCATTCACTTTGTCAGCCATGAAATAAAGATGTAGCGGAGCAGGAGGTCAAAGCATACAGAATCCACCCCCCAAAACAACAACCTAACATCCAGCCTTCTAAAATCTTTATCCTTCCTCAGTGACTTTTTCTCCACAGGTAGCTGCTCTCATCACCTCTTCATTTGTGTGGTCTGCCTCGTCTTGCCATAATTTACGATTGACTTTGACTGTTATGGGTTTCTGACGGTGAATTGCAGTATCTCTGGAAGTCCAGTGAACGTGGCTATGAGGAATTCTTTGTAGGCACTTTACCTCAAGACCACAACATTTCATATATATTTTATGCTCTCAAAATTTTAAAAATGTGTATATTTTTATGGGTAAGGATTTAACTGTCTTTGTCTCGAGATGCAGTTTTAAGATTTAAGATGACAAATTCTTTGCAACACTGCTTTTTTGTTCTTCTGTCACCACTGTTCTATTCTCTCGATGATGCCATAATGAAACCCACTCTACAGTCTGACAACAATATCTGTTAGCCGGTTGGGTTATTACAAGATAGCCATACATTTAAACAGATCTTCAAAAAAAGGTAATTAAAAAATGTTTGTTTTCGGACAAATTTCACCAAAATAAATGAGCACCATTTGTAGCATCAAGGTAATGATAATGTCTCTACAAGACGAGATACTAATTAGAGCTTCTGTTCAGTACAGTTTATTTTATGTGAGGGCACAAAAAATTTACTTTTCATGTCGATTCGTCAAATCAAGCAGTGCTGATCAATATTATAGTGGCCCTAGACCCTGATCACACAGAGACTCGCAGCTTCTAAAAGGTTTTGGAATAGGCTGTGTTTGGGTGCTTGAAGGGTGGGGCCATCACATGCAAAAAATGGAGAAGGTTCAATGACTTTAGTCCTCGTGCTGAACAGTTAAGAATATTTCATCTTTTAAACACTGCTAGAAAAACGCAAGAGAGGAAATCACTGTTGTGCTAGCAAAAGGTTTCTAGCTATGTGTCTCAGCGTGACTGGCTGCTTAGTATGAAAAGAGGCCAGAAGCCCCCCCCCCCCCCCCCCCCCCCCCCACACACACACACCAAAACATCCATTTGATACTGTTTTAATATTATAATTTTAATTTAATGTTATAATTTAGTTCTGACCTTTAACTTACTCTAAACCTCATCATACATAACATTTTACATTTCAGAGCAAATCCATGTTACTTTGGCTAAATAGAAATGTGCATATAAATCAAATAACAGGGGGCACCAGGAGAATCGTGTCATGAAGTCAGCAAACTGACTAATGAGTAACTTACACATTGATGATTCTATTTAAAGTTAGCTAACAGTAGCTAGCATTAATTACCACGAGCAGCTGGCAATAGCAGACTAAGCCAGGCATGTGTTATTCTGCTTTGTTAAACTTAAACCTAATTTGTATTTCCGAACAAGCAGTGTTGACTTCATCTTTTGGCTCTAATGAGGATATTTGCTCATCATACACACACATATTCACATGTACCCACACACGCTGCTCCCACTTTGAAAGAAGTCATTGTTGCAGCACACCTGTCTGGTCTCCATCATGATGGCAGCAGCATAATGGAATCCCATGTAGGCTTTTTGCTTAATCCATGTCCTGCTTGTTCCTGCATTAGTCTGCGTGTCATGGTGACATGTAGCTCTGCTTCTGCCAGGCCAACCAGAGGGATTATGTTCACAGTGGTATGTATGTCAAAGTATATAACACATCGACCAGCAGGAATGAACAAACAAACAAGGAAGAAGTGATAATATAGTTTGATGTGTGAGGCTGCTGGGGGAAACACCAATATTAATTACAGAATGAAAAACTACACTTACTGTTTCTCCACATTCCACTGTAATAAGGATGGAAATGTTGGTGAAAACAAAATCATCACTATCATCATCATCATCTTCAAAAATGTTGAATATTATTGTTTTAGGTAATATGATATAATAATAGGAGCAAAACGAATGCTTTTTCAGGGGCCTATATCTCAAAACATAACTTAATGACCCAGTTATTGGAAAAAAAAAATTAACAAACTAAACACATTTGCAAATTATTGGAAAATTCATTCACACTGTGTAGTTTTAGAGAAGAAATTAAAACTCTTACAATATTAATGAGGTCATAATGCAAACAATTTTTTCCCATGAGTGAATACACAAGGCGTTTCCAGAGGAAAATAACACACACAATTTAGGCAGATAAGAATCAGCCAATGAAGATGGTTCTCTTCTCATTTACATTTCTTCAACTAAGCTACACAGTGCTCCTTTAAAGGACCTTTTCGTTTCATCCAGGGTCCTGAAGAAAACTGAACCCAAGCAACACCCCTCTCCATTTCAGGCAGACATTCAACCTACTGTTGATAGAATAATAGGACCATAATTAAGGTTAAGTTTTTATCCAAATGTTCAAGTTTTTTTCCATTTTTCACAACTTTATTCAAATACTCTTTATCCATGTCATTCTTCCAAATAATTATCTTTTTATCAGTTACTCTTATGTCACTTTTATTAGTGTTTTTACATCACCATTTTAAGTAGCTCCATTTGGCCTTGTTACCATGAAGTAGCACATTCAACATAAACTCAAATATATTAGTTTTAAATCTCAGATACAGAGTTTTTTTAACATCCTTAAACCAGCTCTCATCACTCTCCATCCCTGTTTCTCCAGTGCCCCTTCCATCCCTGATTTCCTGTTGCTGTAAGTGGTCAGGGTAGGGGGGATGGGGGCAGGGTCAAATGTTAAAAGGATAGGTCTACATTTGTTTAGTCGTATTGTCATGGCCTTGGTCCATCTGACCTCCAAATGTGTTGTGTCCCAAGCACATGGGGTGAAACTATTCCTCATGCAAGCACATATGTGTGTGTGTGTGTGTGTGTGTGTGTGGGGGGGGGGGGGGGGGGGGGGGGGGGGTTGTGTGTGTGTGCGTGTGTGTGAGCCACATAACTGTCTGAGTCATGCAAAGACATCAAAGGCAAAAGTGGAAATAAAAAACCACAAACCAAAAGTGAGACTGTCATCCGGTCATTGAGCGTCTTTAACGGACTGTGGATACTGGTCTCTGGTGAGGGGACTAGGTTCTGTCTGTGGGGTTAACTCTGTTGTAAAACCTTAGGTGGATATTTCCCTTTCAAAGATCCTTTGAAGAGGAACAAAGGGTTGAGCCTGTCGTGGAGATTATCCTGTTAAACCATGGCCGGCCTCGCCCACCCAGGATGGCTGCAGACTGTACAGAGCTGTCATATCAGTAGCAGCATCCACTCCGTGCTGGCCTGCAGACTGGGAAAACATCCACGTTATGGGTGTTTAATCAGCACCCCTGTCCATGGGCTGGACCATCCTCGGATTTTCCATTTTCTTGGTATCATGTCACCATGTAGTAATTTCCCTTCATGGGAACAGGCTGAGACAGCAATAAAAACAAGTACACAAATCTAAAACTAATGCCTTATATATGTATACAATATCAAAAGTATTGGGAAGAACAAAATATGTTTAACCTTGCTTCACATAGTGCTCTAAAAGTAGTGGAGACCTGAACTGAAACTGTGCCTGAAGGCTTAACACATCAGGACTATTTGCTTGTTGACTAGGCCCTGACAGCCCACGCCCACAGCTGGCCATTGGACTATCGGTGAGCATCTGTGGGTCTTGAAGTGTACCCCACGCAGTTGGAACTCTGCCCTTGTTGTCGGCTTGTTGGCCAACCGAACGCACTGATCCTTATAGCCAGTCGATGAGGGAAAGCGAAGTGAATGGGGAAAAGAAAAAGAAGGGAAAGCCCCTCCACCCTGTTGCTGGAGAATCCATAATTTCACCAGTTTAGTGCAGTTTCCCCTCATCTCTTACCTCCACCACTTCCCTGGTCCCATTAGCAACTTATATTTTCAAATATGAAAGTGATGTGAAACAAAATGCTGCTGTATCATGACAATAGTTTGTATATTCACAGTCCGGAGTCTTCGAGTTACTCTTTTATAAAGGATGGACACAGACTACTGCCACCTGGTGGTGGTATTTCTTTTAATGCAGGTGCAGAATGTACAAGCTAGTTGACCATCAGCTCTGATCTTTTTAATATGTTCAAGTGCAGCAGTCGCCCTTTGACAAGTTATGGAAATCTTACTAAATCTTGCATAACTTGTCATTTCGGTCATGATTCTGTTTGTGTTCCTGGGATTTCCTGTTTTATTTTGAAGTTTTTTCCCTCATGTGTTGTGTTTTGCTTTTCATTTCCTCCTGTTGTGTCATTTCCTGTCCCTTTTATTTGACTGAAGCCTCTGTTTGACCAAAGCCTCTTCCAGTGTAACAGTAGCCCTTTTCACACAGAGACGCCGCATTATCGCCGCAGCGGTGGTTCGCCAATTCTCGGCCGTTGGTTATTCACACAGTGGGAAGCATCTCCCTGTTGATGAAAACCAGCTGATGGTTTATAATCATATGGATGCTGTTATAATGTGTTGTGATTGAGATCCTGTTTTTCGCTCTAAATTACATAATTAATAATCACTCATCAGTAAACTGGACGCTGTCTGACTCTGTCACTCATGGGGAGGAAGGCTATTTTCTGGGGGAAAGTTCACTGAAGTCTCGGTCTAGAGGGCTGACTGTTTTTTCAAAAAAAACACTTGGTGAGTTAAGTTTTTAGTTAAAGACAGTTACAGTTACAGTTACTATGTTACTTTTGTTTGGTCAACGTTGCTTTGTGGGACATTTCTCTTCATTTCTCTTCTTTTGTTCAGTTCGCCAATACTGTGCCTCTGATACTACCTCCAGAGGCGGATCAGCACCACAGCAAAATTTCACCCCTCGCCGCCTCTGAGACTTTCACACAGAGGAGGAGTCGGAGAATTGGCGCAGAATCCCTGCATGCAAACGACAGTGTGAATGGGACTAGTGTCTCCCTGTGGTATGTTCCTGGTTTTTTGCTCCTTGTGTTTTTCCTGATTTGTCAGGTTGGGTTTCTCCATTTTGTGGGTACTGTTGACCAGGATGTAATTCAGACTGGGCTGTCTAACTACACAGTCAAAAAAGTTCTCACGGTGGCAGGCAAACTCTTTTTTGATTCTTGCTGTGTGTGTGCTCTGACATGATTTTGCATTGCAGTAGTAAATCACACTACCTTTTCAAGGTGGGAATATTCCACCAGTATTTCGCCTCATGAAAGTTATAGAGGAAGAATGGGGGGCAGTTTTGTTCCACCTCTGTGAAGGTATTAACAGAAGCCCTTTTTAGATAGAAAAGGCGGCACATTTGCTCCAAGGTAAAGGTGCTCCGTCTAAAACGGAGGTGTAATATTCCTCCTTTTCCAAAAGCTGCCTCTGAGGTAGGCGTAAACATGTGACGTGACGTGAAGCTCGAAGTTGGGCTGTGAACAGTGACAACAAATTTGTCTTCAAAATAAGAGCTTTACATTGCACACCGTTGGAGTTTAGAACTGGGCTCTTAGCAGGGGGCTTTTAATTTGAAAGTAGCGACCGCTACATCATCAAGTGGACAACGAAGACAGACCCCCAATTTGCCGGCCTCTGTCTAAAACCGCGGACCTATCCGCCAAAAGGACGGGCAAATTGGCGGCTTGCTGCCCTGTCTAAAAACGGCTAGTGACACAACAGAGGCAAGACCAAATCTAGGTGAGGGTAAGCTGGCAGCACAGAACAAGGGTCTGTCAGTCTGTTGGCGTCCTGTCTGACAACTAAAGCGATTCTTCACTCGTCAAATAAAAGAAAAAATGTTCCACACTTCAAACCACGAAACAACGTTATAAGACTAAACAGCAGTAATGTAATGTAGCAGGTAATGTCTGCAACTTATACCAGAAAAAAATACTGCATTTATATCTGGAATTATATATTGGAATTATATAATTATAAACAATATCAGTGTACATCACGTAGGCAGTTTTGCATTCAAATTGTTGACAGCTGAATAGTAATCGAATCGAATCGTAAGGCCAGTGAAGATTCACACCTCTAATGGTGGCACTGCGGCAGAGGTGAAAACCATGAGCATTATCATCTGCGAATCAACACCAGGGTCCATGAATATCCATACCAAATGTCATCGTGATCTGGCCAGTTTGTGTCCACACTGTAGAGACAGACTGATACAGTTACTGCAAGAAGTGTCAGAAGATGTTGGAGGAGATTTCATTTTATACCTCTGCTGTTGATAGAGATGAAGAAAGTCCAGAGAGTAGTGAAATATGTCTGAGAGGATGTACAGTATGCAAGCTGGCAAGAAGAGAATGTGTCCATCTTGCTGCTCATCTCATGGAAATTTAAGACGTGTGGAAATGTCCTGTGAGGGGAATGCAGATGATAAAATGTCTGTGACAGTTTTATTGTGATCCGGGGGAGCATCCTTAGCCAAGACATCAGTCACTCCGACTCTACAGGCTCTCACAGCTGCTGTTATTTAGACGACAATTCACGACCAACGCACCACCAGGGAGATTTGATCTGACTGGCGGGGTTGCTGTGGGGGGTTGAGATGAACATAAATAACTGGGTTTAATGAGGCCTAGGATTTTAATATCTTCAGGCTTTAAACTTCACATCTGTGATTCCATAGTTTGCCTGAAACAACACAGCTTGGTTTACTGGCAACGTGCGGAACACTACATAGTCTGAATGAAGGTGCAGTAGGCACCATGTTGGACAGCAGAGTACTCGCCAAGTTTCTGGTGACAACTTGAGAGGCTGGCTGCACGTCAGACCGGCTTAAGGTCTCATTCATATGAATCTGTTTTTTCTGCACATGAGACTTGTTTCCACAAATGAATCATTAGCAGAGTATTCTTTCCCTCCCCGTTTTACTGAAAACATGTGCCTAAGTTTGGAACTTTAAACCAACATTAATGCATCCTTTTGATGTTAAATGGGAACTCCACCAATTTGACATATTATATTATTTTTTACAGATGATAGGATGGACTCACATAAATGTAATAGAAAGCCTTTTGGGATTTGTAATCTGATAACTAACTCCCTCCAGCTGCATGTGTTGCATTGTGGGCAATGTAGGCAGCAGGTTTGTGAAAGAAGAAGAATGTGTGGAAAAAGAGAGGTGATTTTGATCATTTGTTTTCAAACGTCCAGGAAACGACAGTAACAGTGGTAGAGGAGTGCAGTGCTGGACCAGAGGACTGATTTTCCAAACCTGGCTCAAACACTACACACAGTTTTGTTTTTGTTTTTATGTTGTTGCTGTGGCAGCGGCGGTGCATGAAGATGCATGGGCCAGTAGCTTATGCTACATTTTAACTTTTTAACCGTCATTTATTCAGCTTTATTGCAGGCAAATGTATTGCCCATGGCAGAAATAATGTCATCATCAGTGGAGTAGAAAGTGTGTGTTTTGGATTAAGAGCAGCTCACTTTGAGACAATCCCAACCCACAACATCTTTTGACCATCCAACCTGATCAGTTGAAAAACCCCAGGGAGAATAAGAGCCATGCTAATCCAGCAAATGGACAGAAACTGGTCTCCAACACGACATCTCGGATTAAGCTGGTGGACTGTGTTCTGAGCTGACAGCGCAGAACTACAGCTGGAAGAGGAGTGGTGGACCATGTGTTTATAACATTGATGCTTGGTGCTCAGACACAGATGTGAACTGTATATATGTTCTATAATGTGTGTCGCATGAAAGAGTTTACAATCTTTAATTTCATTATGCAACCCTGTATTGGATAATGACAAATAAATGACCCTGTACCTTGATGGTTAAAAACCAATTGCTTAATAAAGGGTTTATGAAGCATTGGGTTGTTTTTAAAAGTGAAAAGTGTCCAAGAGTATAGCGAAGTTAAATAAGTTATAAATCCACAATTTATTAATGATGGTTATAGAGCGGTGTAGTTTTTAGTCCTAAAACTCATTTTCGCACATTTGGTTCCCTCATCTCAAAGTCTTATTTTTTATTTTTTTTAATTGGTTTTTGGTTAAATGTGTGAAATAAGGTGTGTGGTTACCACAGGCTCAAGATATTTACATGTTTTGTTCTATGACATAAAGTTAATCATTAAATATCCCACAATTTCATTTCAAAGCTCTTCTGTGTGTTAAAAACGGTGGTTTCTAGCAAATGTCATCATAGCAAACACAAAGACTCATCTACTCACTAGTCCATCTTTAGGGGCCAACTTAAATTACAAATAATGTCACTCCAACTTTACCACTTGTCCCAACATTAACTTTTTCCTGCTAGAGTTTTAATTAACACTTCAAGTTATAAAAGGGGTACTCCTCTGTGAAGATTATCTTTGAGATCAAAACCTGCAAGTATCATAAACTTGTGTTCGCCAAAGAGTTTATTTCTGGCGATATTCAAAAATCCAATTCAAAAGTCCAATAGGCTTTTTTGTGGAAGCAACAAGAGTGATGCTAACTTTATTGTTAGCCTACAAAAATATGTCCCTACACCACATTATTATAAAGTGCTAGTGCTGACTGAACAGTGGCAAGATGTAAAATCCCAGTGCAACCCTATGCTGAAGGAAGAACTGCTGCAAGATTTGGTTTGCTCAATGTTATATATAAAATAATAGCACCATGCGATATTATGCGATGTGATATTTTGCCACTGATCATATTGCTTTCATTAATTCAGTGGCATTCTTGAATACAGCATGTACTGTAGAGTCTGATATATCTTATGTCACAGTGATCAGTTGAGAGAAAGGCAACATGCATGCATGAGTTTAAAACAAGTCATGTTAAGAAGAGAATAGTCTGTGCATGTAAACTCAGCACTGATACAATGACAGATGGCTGAGAGGCTGAAGTGTAGGAGAAATGCAACCTCAACAGGCCTAGAATAGACACGCAGTGACACTAAATTAGTGCTTCCTCTCTCCACCTGACCATCCACACACCACATGTGTCAATCCCCTCACCCTCGGGCACCTCCTGCCCTCTGGTAACCAGAGGCCAAGGAGAAATAACCAGGCTCGAAAGTGAAATATCAGCTTACACTACCTGCTCCAACACGACAAATATGAAAACTAGACATGTATTTGCCTCAACAGAATGCTAATCAATCAGACACTGAAGCTCAAAGCGGAGCTTCAGTTTCGTTTGAGAAAACTAAAGCAGTCTGAGGTTGAGAAATGGTGAAAGGAATAATGTGTGAAGCCAGCGAAGGGCTGTGATCGATACCGCTGGACCAGAGCCTAAATTAGACTGATGTGTCTGGGTCACACAGAACAAATAGGTTGCTTGAGTGTCTCAGATTTTGGAAGTGTGCTACTGCTGGGTTCAGCAATATATATATTGTAGGTGTAATACTGTTTAATGTTCCATACTCAGTATAGTAACATTTCTTGTATACTGTAATAACGATTGACTTATAATCACCGTTAATATATGGAAGAGAGCTCTATAGACTTTCAGAAATGACTAATTAACCACAAAACTATCATACTGAGCAAGAAAATAGTTCATTAGTGTGCTGTCATGAACATTTTGTACATAATAGTATGTGTCCAATGTAATAGTTTATAGATGCAGGAGAAGTGAATGGGGCTCCTCGTCCTACAACTCATATTACCTGATGGACTCTACTCATCATTATAATGTATTGACAGAGAGACTATCAGCGTGAAGTAATGAATATTTTTAATCATGCATGAAGTGACATCACTGACCTTGATGACCTACTGTATATACAAGTGCCGAGTTATAACTATAATGCAAGGGAAAGTGTATCCGTAGACATGCATTTTACAGTAAAACTCATTAAACTCTTTTTTTTTTTTTTCAGTTTGAAAGTTACATTTGTTGAACTTTTTTTTCGATTGCACAAAGGTCGAATATGATTACAAATCATTGCATTATGTTTTTTATTTACATTCACACAGCATCATTTTTATGAAAATACTTTGAGTATTTCCATTTTACTTTACTCTATTTCAAGGGAAATACTGTTACTTAGGCAGTTTAATAGTCGAATGTTTTGCTGTAGATCACCATAGAAAGTAACTATCAGTATAAAATGGAGTTCAAATAATCAACATCTGAATCAATTCAACGTATAGAAGACATTATAGATCATGAGCAGTTGTACTTTTGATACCAGACATTTTTCTTATTATTCTTTTGCTTTGCTCAAGTAAAATTTGAAGACGGAACATTTACAGAGAGTAGTTTCAATTTACTTGCATTAGTAAAGGATGCAAATACTCTACAGTATATAATGACTGGGTATTTTCTGTTGTAGTGAAGTGATTTTCTTTATATAGCATCATCATCACAGAACATATATCATATGTTTCCACACTACATTAATATTTCAGTCTCTAGTATAAAAGTCCTCATGTTTATTTGTAAAACATGGTTCTCTATATCCCTGACTTAAACACTCAGTAAGACATTAACACCCAGGTCTCTGAGTGGCAAATAGACAAGATATTGACAGTGACAGTAGTAGCAGCAATGTCAAAGAGCTGAGGAGAGGCAGTTATGAGAGTGTGAGAACCGTTGTTGATTGTTGAAGGGCAGACGACGCCATGGCGGCCCATTCGCATATTTCATAAGCAGTAGATAAGTGGGGTGTCAATGACAGTGATGTCTCCATCCGCAGCCAACAATTTGTCAAGTTCATCACCCAAAAAAGGAACATGGTGTGGCAGGCAGGGTCTGCCATTTCAATGTCACACACACACACACACACTATAGTCATGCTGGGCTGCAGGGCTAAGACTAATGGAGTGTGTGAATGCAGTTTGAAAGTTATTGTTTTTCAAATATTTCATTTGCACACCAGCTGCATACTTGCCATGCTTGTCCGGGGTCACCATATATTTATGTATGCATATGTGGAAATGTTTGTTATTTTAAAATGCAACAGGTGTATAAGTGTGCATGTGTGTGTGTGTGTGTGTGTGTGTGTGTGTGTGTGTGTGTGTGTGTGTGTGTGTGAGTGTGTGTTTGTGGGTCAATCCGAATGACTCCTGGCTCCTAACCCCTCCACCGTCCTAGTAATGCAGACAGGCAGTCTAAAGGCGACTCTGTGTTCCGTGTCAGAGGGACAGCTCTCCAATGTGACCTTTTTAACACCTCCAGGACCTCTGCAAGCAACTGGTCAAAAGTCACTTTTTACAGCTTGCGCATGAACATGATCCTTCTGAGCAAGTGAAAAAGTAATCTTAGTGGTGGCCATGCCCATCTGTCAGTTTGGTACAGTTTGTCAGGAACTTAAGCCAAGGGGCTCTAAAATGACCAGTAAACCATGAACTAATGAATTGTGTGCATTACTTGATGAGTCCCAATTGAGTATTACCAACAATTACTAAAGGATCATAATGTGAGGATTTTTTGCAAACATCAATGATTGCAAAATAACAATGTACAGTCAAAATTAAGATAAATGTACATTTTAAACATATGTCATACCATAATTCCAGATTATACATTATCAAATTAAATAAAAAATGTAAAGATTTCTTTTGGTAATGATAGTCAGGGGTGATTCTAGGATTCTAGGAACAGACTTTTAGGGGTGCTCAGCTCCCTCCCATTTGAAATTCTATTAAGGGCACTATGTAGTTTTTGAGTGGAAATCCAAACTCACATGTTTACAAGATTTATGAGGTAATAATAGAAATACTGAAATATGTATTTTTCCCAATGAATAAACAAGCTGTTCTCCCATAAGGTCCCAGAACACTGTTTGAAGGTAGAAAGGTGGCAGGGTCCACCAAATATATGCAAAGTGAAACAGTGTGACATTGTGTTGTCCTTTAAAGGAGAACTTCGGTCGATTTAAACATGCAGCTTCATTGCTCAAGCTACCCTTGACTTGCCAGTACCGAAGACGCGAACACATTTGGTCAAACCATTACAGAGCTCCGTGAACGCAGATTTAGCATTGAACGCTAACAGCATGGGGTCAGAACTTTACACTGTGTTTTAAGCGTCTTAACATGCTCCACATCTCACACCAAAAGTTATGCAACATCAGCAGACACCTTACAACACAGTACTGTAGCGTGTATGACTCAAAATGAATAAAAAAGTAGTTAAAACAGTGTGTTTGTGCAAGCAGCTACTTACCTGTTTGTTGACATCCGCGTCTTCCAGTAGCTAGACCAAACTAGTCAATCCGTCGAGCGTGCGCTTACTCCCTCACTGGCGGAGACGGAAACGTATTCCAGCATTTTCGTGTTTCTGTTCATAATGTACATGTCCATGTTACAGCCTGTCATGAGCCATGAGCCTTACAATAGCTTGTTAAGCCTGTTATGTGCACACTCGGTGGATTGACTAGTTTGGTCTAGCTACTGGAAGACGCGGATGTCAACAAACAGGTAAGTAGCTGCTTGCACAAACACACTGTTTTAACTACTTTTTTATTCATTTTGAGTCATACACGCTACAGTGCTGTGTGCTAAGGTGTCTGCTGATGTTGCATAACTTTTGGTGTGAGATGTGGAGCATGTTAAGACGCTTAAAACACAGTGTAAAGTTCTGACCCCATGCTGTTAGCGTTCAATGCTAAGTCTCTGTTCACGGAGCTCTGAAATGGCTGGACCAAATGTTTTCGCGTCTTCGGTACTGGCGAGCCAAGGGTAGCTTGAGCAATGAAGCTGCATGTTTAAATCGACCAAAGTTCTCCTTTAAGGTCGGATTCTTTATTCAGTTTAGTCAGTCAGTGGTTTTTATTGAGATTGTTTATGTGTTAAAAAAAATTTAAAAAGTCTCTTCTGGTTAAAATGTCTTCCCCAAAACAACAGAGTGTTCCTTTATTGAAATGTTTTTCTCGAACTCAGCTAAACAGTTACTGTTTTGCCACGATAACAATCTACACTTTCTGTCATATAATGATGATGACATATAATCTGATAAATAAGAGGAGGTTCCATATTTGATAACAGTGTAATAACATTGCTTCTTAATGGGAGTCACTGCAGTCAATGATGGCAAAACAGTAGCTGACTTGGCATTATAACTATGCGTTCACTTCCTCACATCTCTTTGTCCTTTTCCTCAGTTAATGTCAAAGCCTTACTCTCATCTGAACCTGAACCTGTTTTGCAAAGAGAACAAATTTATATACATACATTTATGGTAAAAAAAGTATATCCATCTATGGTAAAAACAAAACATTTTAAAGACATTTTCTGGGAGCTGTATATGTTTTAACATGGTCAACATCATTGCTGCCTCCAAATTCATGCTGTGGTTTACATTGGAGCAGAGGAAACAGCGCAACAAAGCAAAGATTCACATTGAGCTGAAATGAGTGCACATTAATTAGGGATCTTGAGATGAGATATAGGTGTACAGGGTTAGGGTTAGGGTCAGCTCCCTAAAATAGCGAAAAGTAGACAGGAAATTCAGTGAGAGATGGGGACATGACATGCAGCCAAAGGTCAGCCAGAACGGAACCCGGGACTGTCATGGTTTGAGTTTTTATCTAGTCATTTTCCATTTTATTCTGTATACTTTCCACCTTGTGTTTTCCTGCACTTTTTCTGTCTGCATCCATATTTAATTTGTTCATCAGCCCCCTACATAGTATGTAAAATTATATTTATGAAAAATACCAGGATGTTCTCTGTGCAGTAGATGATATGAACACAGGCTCAGTGTCTGCTTCCTTAATCACATGCTCTTCTTTCACTTCAAATATTGTGCTACAGGCTGGGAGGAATGTATGAGGGTCAAAGTTCAAGGCTCAATATTATGAAGAAGTAGTTTGACCCAATTTTAAACACAATGTATGAAATAATGTAAGGGTAGCTGTAGTACTTAAAATAAAAAGTATGTGATGCATCAATTGTCTGCTGGGCGGCTGTAGCTCAGGAGGTAGAGCAGGTCTTGTAATTCGGAGGTCGCTGGTTTGAATCCAGACTTTATATAATCACATATCATGCAATGTACAACATAGTGAAACTGGTACTCAGCATCTAACCCATCCCCGGGAGCAGGTAAACGCTTGCACCTGGGGACCAACTCCAGATCTTAGCCAGTGCCTTTGGTCAAGGCAACTGATGGAGAATGAAGCTAGTTGTGCATGTTTTGATTGCGGGGGAACCCAGAGGAAACCCACGCAAGCATGGAGAGGACATGAAAACTTGGGTCTTCACATTTTCATTAACAGGAACAAGACCGTTGCAGCCACTTGGTACCTGTCCTAACCACTTGGTATGTGTGTGTGAAGAAGAACTTGACAGCTTCACCTTTATAGCTCAGCTCAGAGCTCTCAGAGAATTGATGCAACCACAAACAGCAACATGTTTACATTTACCTTCAGCCAGAGAGCAAAGTTGCTGTTGTGTTGGATTTTCTGGTCTCCATGAACATGCAACATTTGCACTGTGACCTGAGTGTAGGTGGGTTTACCCTCCTCTGAACTGCTTTTACTAAGGGGTACATACAGATCAAGAATTCAGCAGTCTTTAAGGTAAGAGAGACATGTGTGGGTACATGTGTGGGTGTGTGGTTGGTGTGTGGTTTTGCAGGTCATGGAAAGGCTGTGTCCAGGGAGCTGCTGCAGGTCTTGTTAGCACAATGAGCAGCAGTCAGGGACAGTGTTTGTGCAGGTGGAAGGCCCTGCTGTCAGAGCACACATAAATCTGCCAGGGAAAGGAGTCATGTGTAACCTGCACCTCAGCCAGGACAGACAAGTTTACTGCCACAGCATAGCACAGCTAGTGACCACACTGTGTATGACATCTGACCTAGGTTTAACTGCGTTTGAACTTCTGATTAAACTGTTACTTTCTCTACAAATTAGCGATTCACTGGAGTAAAGAAGAATGCCAGTCTTTTTAAACCTGGAGCATATGTTTACATGTTTTGGTGTGTAAATGTTGTTGTTCGGGGGACTAATGTACAACCAGGATTTTGATCTGACCCAACGCATATTGACATTTTCATTTACAGCATTTATCAGACGCTTTTGTCCAAAGTGACTTACAGTAATTAACTGATTCATACACTGATGGTGGTGGCTGCCATGCAAGGTGCCGACCAGCACTTCAGGAGCAGTTTGGGGTTCAGT
This sequence comes from Sparus aurata, assembly GCF_900880675.1. NCBI lineage: Eukaryota > Metazoa > Chordata > Actinopteri > Spariformes > Sparidae > Sparus > Sparus aurata. The sequence continues at coordinate 6,653,527 of NC_044203.1, read as the reverse complement.
ATCTTGCCCAAGGACAGGTCAACATGCCGGGATTTGAACCAGCAACCTTCCAAATGCTAGATCCGCTCTACCTCCTGAGCTACAGCCGCCCGGCAGATGATTGATGTAACACACACTTTTTCTTTTAAGTATGACAACGCACTGCAGCTACCCTTGTAAGTAATGTGAATACATTTTTCATACAGTGTGGGTAAAATTGGGTCAAAATACTTCCTCATAATATTGAGCCTTGAACTTTGACCCTCATACTCATACATTCATCCAGCCTGTAGCACAATATTTGAAGTGAAAAGAAGGGCATGTGATTTAGGAAGCAGACACTGAGCCTGTGTTCATATCATCTACTGCACAGAGAACATCCTGGTATTTTTCATAAATATAATTTTACATACTATGTATTGGGACATACTTTATCTTTATAGTATTAAAGTAGTTTTATGGCATTCTAAATGGTATTGTTGTAAAGGTATTGGAGAAAGGCAAAAGTGAGAGGTTATTAGGTGAAGAAGGAAAATTAAGGGATGAGAGAGGCAGAATGTGACAAATGGAATATCTGGGCTTTGGTTTCAAACAACAGAATAATTTATTCACCGCCCCTCACTCTGTTCCCACCCAGACCCCACCCCCACCCCCCACTCCTAGGTGGTACATTTATAGACTTCCAAAAAAGCTCCTTATTAAATGTATGCAGTTTAGTGTTGTGTGTCCAGACTCCTTGACTTTGGAGAAATGCAGTGGAAATGCGGGATTGTTTTTAACTGTGTAATTACTGAGACACACATCCAAACTGTATCTTAAAACTGTATCTTAAAACTCCTGTTCACAATCCTTAACGGAGCACTCAAACATCTACTAATGACTGTGCTGAGCAGTGGCTTCTGCAACAGGCTGTCACTGCGGGCTGGTCAAAGTTTAACAGTTAACTGTCTATGTGTTCACTGTCGTGCTTCACTGAGGGAAAGGTTTCGTTTAATTATCTAACAGTGAGCCTAGGGGAATAACTTCAGAGTGTGTGTTGTGTGAGTTCTTCTCAGGAGAAGTGGTTCCACGTTCACAGTGAGTTAATGCTTGCATATAGGAAAACTTGTGATGATCTATCCACCTATCAGGGCCATAGTTTGAATAAAGCAAAGTAAGTGGAGGCGGTGTAATGACCCAAAAACCCTCTAACAGTTAAATTGATAAGCCCATAAATGTATCGTGAACCGCAGCACTAATTTTGTTCAGATTATATCAAATTCATACATGATGCTAACTTAGTTCTGGTTGCATGACAGTATGAAGAATAGATGAATACATGATCGTTTACCCAGAAGTAATTAAGTCGTCTTTGAATTTTTGGTTGTTTTTTTTTCAGCATCTAATGTAAGGTTATTTCTTTTGTAACAAAATACAAAAGAGAAGATTTGCGTTCCTGTATTCATTTTCCAAATGCTTATCTGGTTACGTCTGCTTGCCTGTATGAAGTGGGTTTCAAGTATAACTGCTGCAGTGGGCAAGCATTTCTTCTGCTGTAAAGAAAAAATAATCAAGAAAGTGGGGATACAATTTATGCAGTCGCTTATTTCAAATGTATAGCTCGCAATTCAGCACTTGTTGCTCAGCTTTCATTAGCAGGACCTAGAGGAGAAAGTGTGGATTACTGACGTGTGCACAACCAGGTCTTGTTGCTCACAGATGTTACGACAAGTAGCAGCCGTACTCCTGGTGAGAGTTGTGTCTGTATGGTGCAGTGAAAGGACAGAGTGGCTGCTTGGCTTGTCCCCATGAGAACCACCTGCTTCAGAGGATGTTAAAGTGTAATCCAGCCTGCCTCTCCACAGCCTCACAAAGAAAGCAGTGTGGAGTAATCTCCAGTGCCTAATCTCTAACCTTAATCACCGGGACACTGTGGAAAAAAAAAAGGGCCACGGTCTTTTTGAACAAGCACCGCCAAATGGTGTGTGCGATTAATCTCCAATTTAGCCACACAAAACAGCCAATTTGTATGTTAAAGAAGGATGTCGGAGGAGGTAGAAAGGGCCAGTTGTAGTTGGACATTAAGGCCGGGATGTATGTGGTCTCCTTCAACAGCAATCTGCCACTTGGTGAATAGTTGTGTTTTGATGGTGTGCCATGTGGTGAGACTTTCTTTTGGGGTTGTTGATGGAGATACAAGGGCAGACATAGCAGGGAGGAGGCTGTGTGGGATGGGTACACGTAGAGGTCAGGGGTTAGTGTAAGGAGTGAGGCCTTTTCTTTGTTCCCTATTATCTCCTGAAACACACAACATGTTCTGTTAGACTGTTACATACTCTGCTTTGGTGGTCCTAGCAGCAGACAGATGGCCGAGAGCCCTTACTGTGGTTCAGTCACACACACTATTTTTATTTCTTTTACAAAATGTGTAACAACAAAGTACATGTGAAGTTAATCACCAGAACTACTACTATCTACTTAACTGCAGTCACTTCTAACAGATTAATCAGCAGGATTGTGCCCCAGAATCAAACAGTAGTGTGTTTTGGCATAGCCTTTTTCTGATTAGCTGGAGATTAGAATGTTTTTGTGCCAGATCTTAATGTTGCCTCAAAGTATATTGTGACTTCTTATTTAGATGGTTTATCTGATGTGGCCTCTTGGTGTTGTTGTAGAACAACATATTTGATCATCATTTCACTTTAGGAAAAAAAGGACACATCTGGGGCAATTTTTTGTGGCAGAATTAGTTCACATTTTTGTCAAGTTCTTTTCAGCTGTTGCTGTTAAGGCAGGTTTGGGCAAATAGAATACATTTCCATTTAGCAGACGCTTTTGTCTAAAGCGGCTCACAGTAATTCATATATACATTCAAACACCATGGTGGTGGCTGACCAGAAAATCAGGAGCAGTTCAGTTTCTCACCCAAGGACACATCGACATGCAGACCAGGGGAATTGTACAGGCAACCTTCTGATAACAAGATGCTGGCTCTACCCCTGAACCACAACCGCCCTAAATACACAACGTTATCCACATGTGAGAAAGGATCATTTCTCCAGTATGTGCTATTATACCGTGTCACTAAGCTATAAGAGTACAAAAATGTCTGTGGTTAGTTGCAATGATGGTCCTAAAGCAACAGTAATTATGATGTTCCAGAAACAACAACATTGTGTTATTTAGATGTTGCTGTTCAACTGCAGTGCAGACGGATAGCATCAATGATGTACTTAGTGCTATTTGATTTACTGGTCACAGGTTACTTTCAAATTTTACACAGAAAAGACATAATGTGGTCATCGTGAAATAATTGAACTGCTAAAGAAATTGTGTAAGAAGCATTTAAAAGTTCCTTGTAGGTGCTTGAAATGGAGACACTACTGGTGAATGTGTAAGTGCTAATCAATTTTGAGTACTGCAAAATTTTGTGGTGGATTATTGCATTAATGTGTTGACTTCACTGTTGCAGCTGGTATGACACAGTTGGGGCTCATTTTAAGTGTTCACTGGGTAGTTTCCATTGATTTACGATAATACATTATTGTTAATTTGCTGATCTTCTTTGTATTCATTCAAATTTTGTTTTAACAATTTGCTAAATGTAATTATAAGAAATAACAAATTATCATCATCATCATCTTCATCAGCTCATATCTTACTTTTGCACTCAGAAGTTGCCCAAATAAAAGTAAAAAAAGACTAATAAAGATGCAAAAGGAAGTAAAAAATGTCTTCTAATATAAACAGTTTATATCAATACATTGCTCCTTCTCAACAGCAGATGAAAATTCATCAAGTTTGATAACAAATAATGGAGGGTAAGAGCCATCACAGAATTTTAAGATGTAGATTATAGCATTTGTTCTTTTGTGGAGAACACAAGCTACTATGCCAAACCCTTATATCAGCATGCATGAATGTTGATCAGTGAGCCACTTAGCAGGAAAAACAATCACGCCAGCCAGCTCAAGACAAGATGAGTTTTGGAAAGCACTGTTTTCTAGTCAGTGTCCAATGTTTTAGAGCAGATTCTGTTCTCAAACAAGAGGGACACAATAACTTGGGATGGGAATGAATGCTCACACATTTAATGTGGTATTTCTTCGACAATTAGCTGTGGAAATGCTTTGGATTGCAATTAGCAAAGATAAGCAGACATTGCTTTTAAAACATAACAGAAGCAAGAGCAAGCAAATAAACAGTTTCAGCTTTAAAATAAGTTATTTATCCAGTTTATTTGCCAGCCACGGTAAACAGCAACGTATTACAGTAATTGATTAAAATAAACTGGCAGTTTTAAAGGTAAAAAGTTGTGTGTCAACCACAAAAGTATGGTAGGAAAGTATGGTAGGAGCTGTTAGAAAATTATCTATCTGAGCAAGGGGATGCTGAATAGAAGAGGCTCGAGAATGGATCCTTGAGTAACTCCACAAGGGATTTTCACTCAGATTCATGATTACCACAGAGTGGTCCCTTTCTTGTTGTTTTGATTTGAACTTATTTGGTACAGTGCCAGAAAGTCCCATCCACTTTATTAGGCCTGTGGTTGATAATTACTGAGGTATGCAGTCTTGACTTTTTTTTAGAATTTGCTTAATAACTGCAGTCTTCAGGACCCTTGGATAAAGGGCTGACTGAAGAGCGATGTAGAGCATCTGTCGTATAGGTCTGTATTTTTACAGTAGTTTTATGGTCTTTGCATTCACTCATTCATACACACATTCATACAGTGGTTGCAGAAGCTACAATTCATACAGCAGAGTGTCAAGGCAGAAGGTAGCAGATGAGAGAAGTTGTGTTGTTTGCTATGTTGTCTCTTGTTTCACAACTTACAGTGTTTAAACTTAAAACTATAGATGTTATATGTCTGACATGATCAAGTCAAGTCAAACATAACCCAACTACAGACATCCAATCAAATCTTTCACACAAATTCATCTGTACAAAGAAGGTAAAAGACTTGTCTGACAGCAGTCTCAGCCCAGTAACAATGATCCACCCAGCACATCCTTTGTTTAAAAAAGTGAAAGTTGTTTTTTGAAAAAATATGTCATTAAAAAAACGTCACCTGAGATGCAACATGTTAATGACTGGGTTTTGGAGGTGTTGGTTGGTGTATCTTTCAACTTTAAACAGAGCCAGGCTAGCTGTTCCCCCAATTTCAGTTTTTATACTAAGCTATGTGCTTGCCTTGGATGATCATCATCTGTGGTGGCAGCAGCATTTCCAGATCTCAACTTGATGAGTCTGTCATCATAACCAATATGAAGGCCACCGTATGACCCAAGTGGTTATAACCTGTAATTATCCTATAAGTGATGACTGTGTATTATCACTTGTTTTAGTCAGAATTACTCCCACTGTGTCCATTGGCATTTAGGTTACAGCATCGTTATGTGATGTGATTTATTGTCAGCTCACTGGGATAATAACCTGAGGTCATTAAAGTTTACCAGTTGCTACAGTGGCCAGCAACAGAGGATAAAACATCAGATGAAATATTGTCACTGCATGTTTGATAATCAGCTGCGTGTGATTCTAACACATACTGTCTTGTCCCCCCTCCAGTATAAACATCCATCACCTCGGTCTGCTGACCACTAAAGCACAGTGAAGCCAGTTGTCAGGACAGGCTTGTCATTCCTCTCTCTGCCTTTAGCCCAGTTTTGATGAGGGGAATCAGAGATAAAGCAGTCTTTGCCTGGCAAAAACAGAGACACACATGCAGCAGGGAGGAGGAGAGGTGAAGGTGTTCTGTTTCAGGATTCACAGGAATTAGTGGTGAAAGGTTGTGAAAATAACACCGAGGCCCAAGCTGTGCGTGAAATTGTGAACAGAGGGATTAATGGGACTGTAAAAAGAGCATTAAAGCCCACCCCTACCCTCAAACCACTTCACAAAGGTATGTTTGAGTGTGGGACAACACACTGCTCGGCCAGGCCTCTGTGTGTGTGTGTGTGTGTGTGTGTGTGTGTGTGTGTGTGCAAGATGGATAGAGACCATCTCCTCTTACCTCATGATGACATTAATGAGAAAAACAGACGAAAAACGATTGCAGTGTTTGAAGAAATGTCTAATAAAAAAACAACAGTGATCCATCTCAAACCAGAGGCGACAGTAAGCTGTTATTATTGTGTCTAATGGCTGATACATTTTTTTAGATATCAAAAACATGATGAATACAGTGCTCCCTGCATTGACTTTACCTGCAGATACAGTATGTGTTCTGCATCCTTTTTTTATGTGTCTCAGCCTCACAGCCTCAATGCAATGCTGCCACACTGCTGACCAGCAGGCAGCACGCATTCTAGTCAACAGTGCAGTGTTTGTGTTGTTTAGCCTTTGTTTTCCCCGCAGCAGGCTAGTCAAGCTCCTCTGCGTCGTCTGCCCTGACATTTTCTGACATTTGAGCATATGGACATACACCTCAAACTGGACGGAAATATCTCAAGTGGAACATGAATCGAGATAATCCCAAAAACTAACACTGAAGTCTGTTGTCTGCTTTTCAGGGATCAATGCCACAGACGCGCTGCTCTTACCACAGCTGAGCTTCAGGTATCTGCAGACACAAAGAGGGTTTAAATGCCAACAGAACGGCTTCTCAGAATCTGGCTGCTCAGTCTGAATGTGTCAGAGCTTTGTATAAAGTCGATTGTTGCATGTGTCTACTCATTTATATCACTTCTTACATTGATATTAAGACACTTTGTGTTTATTTCATTAAACGGTCTTCAGAAGGTTTTCCTGATTGTTCTGTTACACTGATAAAACATAAATGAATTTGATCAATAAATATATTTATTCTATGTTAAGTATTAATTATACAACTAATATTTAAGTATCTATGGGTCTATCTCTTAAGAGAGTATGTTGTGTTACATCACGAACAGGGCACTATTTCTGTAGAATCCTATGTGAATTAAGCAGAGAGTTTTTCTATGAAGGCTACAGGTAAACACTTCCATTGTTAAAGGAACAGTTCATCCAATATAGAATATAACAATCATTGTCATTGCGGTGAATGTATAATGACTGAGTAATGACTCCAAGGTTTTGGAGTTAAAGAAAATGAGCCCTGCCTATGGAGTGAAACCTTCTTCACACTGTGCATTTTCATGTGTCCATCACAGCTGTAGCAAATAACAACATTAATTGCCAAATTGTGATTCCAGGTAACACGGTTTATTTATGCATTTAAAAGATGGACTGACAGTTATGAGACAAAAAACTGGTGATGCTAGTCAAGCAAACACATTCAAAATATGACAAATCCGGTCTCACTCTCAAGTTCTCTGTCGATACAACAGGACAGCCTGATGAGAGGAACACATAAAGAAATAAACACAAATGTTCCTGATACTGTTATTATAAAGATATTCATCTTGGCTCCACTAGTGTCTCCAATAGTGATGATAAAAACACCATCAATCAATAATTTTTAATACAGCAAAAAAAAGCAGAAGAATTTTGTGTTAGGTCCTGTGATTGGGTCCTAGAACACTGTTTGAAGCTAGAAAGGTGGCAGGGTCCGCCACATGCAAACAAAGTAAAACAGTAGAAATTGTGTGGTCCTTTAAGGTCAGTTTGTTTATTCAGTTTATTCAGTCATGAATACAAAGAGGGTTAGAGTTTTTATTTAGTTTGTTTAGGCAGAAAAAAAAATCAGCCAATGAAGATCATTCTCTTCTCATTAACATTTCTTCTCAAAAACTACAGAGTGCGGCTTTAAACATGTCACGATGCAATATTGAATAAACTTTTAGAATAAAGAAATTGTAGATATTGATAAACTGTTTTTTGTATTTAACTTGATTAAGATACAGAGAGTCTGTGATTGTGTGTGTTTGTGTGTGTGTGTGTGTGTGTGTGTGTTACATCCTACCATAACACATTCTTTTAACCAACAGCAGGCCCCTCACCTGTCTGGGCTCGGGTACAATGAGGAGCTCAGGTTTCCTCACTGGTCATGCTCCAAAGCTCAGTCGTTAACAGTACAAGATTAGCCAACCTGCCTTTGTGCTTCCTGTTGTTTCTGCAGTTAGTGGAGATGAGATGAGTGCGTAAATAAAGTCACACCACATCTGCTGCCATCCCACCAGACTACAGAGCAGCTTCATTCCCCGGGCTGTGAGACTACTCAGTTCATGTCGATGAAGGTTGTCAGTCATCCAGGTCACGGTCAATTCATCATTAGCATGTTTTTGTGATTATTCTTTTTTCTCTGAATGTAGCACAATGGACTCAAACCTAGCTTTGTTTGTTCTAAACAGCTGAGTTTTAAAAATGACAGTACTTTTTTTTGTACCTTTGGACTGTAGCAGTTAATCCAACCTTGGTCCTTCACAAAGAAACCCACAGTCCAGCAGCTTTATACAAATCTAACAGATCGGCCACAGACTGAAAAATTCACCAACGATGAACTATAAGCAGAATATTTGTGCAGATTGGGTTGGCCCTCTCAAGTCTATGCTCTGATTATAATTCACAGGCCTTTACATTTCTGAAGGTCAATTACAATGTTATTACTGTTACCAATTTCTTTTCAGGCCGGGAGTCGAACCCAGGTCCGCTGCAGAGCCTCAGCACATGGGACACCCGCTCTACCAACTGAATTAAACGGCGCCCCGTCTCTAAGCTTTTTAAAAATTGTGCTGCCTGTGCATGTCATTAAGGAATTAAGAAACAGGTGAACAATTAAAAGAGGAACACTGGATTTAAACTTTAGTATTTTACTGGGCCTTTAAATTCAGATTTGTACAATGCTTATGTTTGAGTTTAGGTTTAAAATCTAAATTAGTTTGGGTCAGGGTTAGAGGAAAAATATTTCTCAAACTCGTCGCTTCGAGTTGGAGGTGGAATTGGGGTCACTGAAGTTAAAGGCAGTTCCAGGCAGAAGTATCCATCCATCACCCCTTCCACACATCCACACTCGCACTTTCCACCGTGCTGTTTGGAAGTCAAACTACTGCCCGGCTCTGTCTAATCCAGTCCTGCTGGGTAAACCTATTTCACAGAGTGTTTGCATTTTAAGACATCATGCTCATCTCACATAGTTTCCTGAGCCCACGCTGTTACATGCTTGTTAGGTGGGCGAGTGTGTTGAGCTGAAAAGCATCTGTAAATGATTTGTCAGTGAGATGTCCTGGATGTAAGGACATGAATGGAGAGCCACGGAGAAAGGCTTGCAAAACAAATGAGTGCAGAAGTTAACCTCATGGAGCCTCCATTAGACATGCACTGCTGCCTCTAACTGCAGAGGGGCGGGGGTTGGCGGGGAGCGGAGGACAGAGCGAACAGAAGGCTTGAATTTATATCACTTTCAGGAAACACTCAGATAAGTTAATCCAGTTAGAACAACCAATCGTTAATAGTGTAACACCGTTAAAAATGCAGAGTGTTGGTGAAGAACAGCCCTCAGGCTCAAGTGTCCCACCTGAGTCAGAGTTCACTTGTTCAGTTGTGTTACTAAACGCCTCACAAGACATGAAGACCTGTTTTAAAGCAGAGGCAGAGCAAATTGTCTCACTTGTCATGTCTTTAAGACATCTGTATTTGACTTTCCAGGCAAATATTATAACAGTGAATAGAATTTTGTTTGTGATGCACACAGCAGTGAACAAAAGAGTCCACAGCCGTGCTTTGTAGCTCTTCAAGGCAAAAACCCACGTATTTGTCTCAAGCTTAATGCTAAAATCAGCATGGTGTTTAGTGTGGTCACCATCTTAGTTCAGCATAATAGTATGTTAACATTTGGCAATTACCTTCTCTTTGCCGGACCATCAGGTACCCTCGTCTGTCCCCACTGGCTGCTGGTGCGTCATTCCAGATGTTCTGGATCTGGATCTTTCTCCTCCAAGAGATTGAGCCTGTTTATGCCACATTCACATGAGGTGAACACAAAAAGAGACAAAGAAATGTCTGCCTTATAGTGTTTAACTGAATCTTAACAATAAATTGATCAACCTTTAAACCGGGATCATATGCAACAACAAGCTGATGATAACTGGGTCAGCAGCTTCATATCAAAAGTGCAGCACCTGGTTAACATGGTCTATCCACTTTTACACTGTGTGAGTTCCTAGCATCGATGTTACAAACACAGGGTCCACCTCTCCTCGTCCAGCTGTGGTCCTCCGCTCAGAACACGGTCCGCCAGCTCGACCCGAGATGTTGCCTGGGACACATTTCTGGACATTAGCTTTCCATGCACCATGACCTCCTTTCTTTGAGAGATGTGAATGGGTTTACAGCCTGCGTGTCTCCTCCTCTGGCTATACAATATGACAGTGTAATGAAGCTATATATCTTTAGAGATTCCTTCTCCTTACATTCACACAACCTCATGTGCAGTGGAGCACCACCCCACCGGAACTGAGGATTATCAAAAGAAGCAAAATGCATCAACAGAAATAATAAAGATATCAAGTTTATTAACTTCTTGTGTCATTTATAGTCATTTGTGTAATCAAACATGACACTGAATACTAGTGTTTTTAGATGTGAATGAAAGAGGCAGATTTTTTCAGAATAAATTGCTGATATCTGCACCACATTTTATTGGCCTAACCTCTTAGCCCTTCCCAGCCTGCCTTGCTGTTGACACTGCCTCTTCCTCCCTTGCTGGTTTCTTAGCAACAGGCAGAGTTACATTAGCCTTGTTGACAGTGAGAGAAAAACCTGCAGGAGAGGATAGAAGCTGCTAAAAGAAGGGCTAAAGTGGGGAATAACTAGCAGGATGAAAGGCTTTTAATATGGAGGTAATAGGTGAGGCAGAGGCAGGGGAGAGCCCGGCCGCCCAGCAGACCGAGATGACTAAAGCAAACAGTAAACGTCCATCAAAGGCCGGCCCTCATCTCTGACCTCCACACAGTCACAGATCGACAGGCTTAATTGGAGATTCTGCAGCATCACTTTCCATCAGTGGTCTTTATTTGCCAGTGCATCCACACATAACCTGTGCAAATTTTAATGAAAAAATATATCTCTACGATTCATCCAACTGAATCATAGACTGCAGTAATGGAAATGCACACAGCTGTCCTGTAAACCCCCCGCAAAAAAAATATCACATTTTCACATCAGAAATATGTGGAACTGTCTGTAAACCACATGTGCCTTCATCAGATGAGTTTTCAGCACGCGTGTAACCTTCTGAAACCATCTGTGAGTTCACCACTGTTATGTGATAAACCACATGCGTCTTCAGTATATGTGAATTTACCACACATGGAATAGTCACATTTATCACATATACATGTTTCATTTCACATGTGACGTATTGCAATTTGCATGTGAAGCGCCTGAAAACCACATGAACATGTTATTGTGTTAGCATGAGTTCATATCCATTAATGGAAAAGCACATGTAAAATTAATGTGTGTCAAATGTGAAATCTCAGAACAAAAGCTAAAATATCACACGTGCATTTACAAAATTCCAAACTCAGAATACTATATTTACAAAATTAATGAGGTAATAATATAAACTCAAAACAAAAGTTTTCTCCAGAGAGAGTTTGATTATTCAGTTTAGACCGAATAAAATCAGCCAGTGAAGAACTGTCTCTTCTCACTAACATTTAATCAACTAAACTACAGAGCGCTCCTTTAATTACATCTATCTATAATACACGGAATCTCTGTCTGTCTGTCTGTGTGTGTGTGTGTGTGTGTGTGTGTGTGTGTCAAATATCTCTGCGGATCAGGATCAGACTGACCTGAGACTTTCAACATGGCTGCTGCGTGGTTCAGTGGCGTGCAATTTAGCATTTGCTTGGACTGCAATGATACCGTTAATACATTATTTCATAAATGCTTTACAAATTCCATGAGCATTGTCCACCGGAGCCACTACAGTCACGTGCGCACCAGAGCCAATCACTGCACACAGTGGCCACGCGCGCACCAGAGCCAATCACTGCAGAGCTCAAGCCCACGACATACCTGAAGAAACAAGCGGTTTCATACCTGCAGCGGTGCGAGCTTGACCAGGATTTTGCCGGCGGTTCGGTTCCGTTCTGTGCATCTAAACTGACTGTTGTGGATTAATGAGATGAAACAAGTCCAAGTCTGTTTGGGTCTGAGGAGATCCGGAGACGCGCTGTGGATGTTCGGCGCAGCGCCCGAGTCGACGGAGCGGACGCACTGGCACGTCCAAAACTGGATTTAGGGTAAATAATGTCCAACACGCTTTTTCGCGAACATTGCCGTTACGTTTGCTTTGTGTCTGGTGCAGGAAGAAACAGTAAAAATGTGCTTTTGTCAGAAGTGGATTTATACCTGCAGCGGCGCGAGCTGGACCAGGATTTTGCAGGCGGTTCGGTCCCATTCTGTTCTGTTCATCTAAACTGACTGTTGTGGATTGTAATGAGATTAAACAAGTCCAGACCGAGTCTGTTCAGGTCTGAGGAGATCCGGAGACGCGCGGTCAACAAAGTGGGATCGGAATCTGTGGATGTTCGTGTTTAGCTAGCTGCTAGCCGCTAACCGACCCACACGGCCTACCTACCGAGTTGCAAATGCACTGGCACGTCCAAAACTGGATTTAGGGTAAATAATGTCCAACACGCTTTTTCGCGAACATTGCCGTTACGTTTGCTTTGTGTCTGGTGCAGGAAGAAACAGCAAAAATGTGCTTTTGTCAGAAGTGGATTTATACCTGCAGCGGCGCGAGCTGGACCAGGATTTTGCAGGCGGTTCGGTCCCATTCTGTTCTGTTCATCTAAACTGACTGTTGTGGATTGTAATGAGATTAAACAAGTCCAGACCGAGTCTGTTCGGGTCTGAGGAGATCCGGAGACGCGCGGTCAACAAAGTGGGATCGGAATCTGTGGATGTTCGTGTTTAGCTAGCTGCTAGCCGCTAACCGACCCACACGGCCTACCTACCAAGTTGCAAATGCACTGGCACGTCCAAAACTGGATGTCCAACACGCTTTTTCGCTAACATTGCCGTTACGTTTGCTTTATGTCTGGTGCAAGAAGAAACAGTAAAAATGTGCTTTTGTCACTAAAGTGTTCAAGCAGCAAGTTTGGTTGTTGAGGAACAGGAAGATGTGGGAGGGACATCGGCGGATGATTGACAGCAGCAGTGATGTGTTGGAGACAGCGACAGAGATAGCGAGTTTTGAGAGTTGAGAGATTTGTGACATATAGCGTGTTTGGAGTGTATAGTTAGTGTGTTATGTAATATTTGGTGTGGTGTGTTCAGTGTGTAGTGGAGTCGTGTTGTGAGGCAAACCAAGGAGGAGACGGCTGAATGTGGAACAGGCAGGAATGAGCTGAGGAGCCTGAGGCATTGCCTGCATTTAAATGTAAATAGTTACACATAACTTTGTAAATTTCAAAAACTTATGCACCAATTTAGTAAACAACAATTTATATTTGCATTATAACTAATGCAATTGGTCCATTAAACATATTTGTGGTTTTCACAGTAAAAAAACAAACTTTTTCTACTCTGATTTCATGTTATTTTGTGATTTTAGGTCCATAGTGTTAATATAGTACCTTAAAATGAAATAATAACTGTACAGTCACACATGTGAGGTTGTGCTAAAAATAATTACACCAAGTAAGGCAAGGTAAATAGTTTTTAAGGTGAAATATAATGGTATAATCAAAAGTAGTCAAAAACAGCCAATTATATCCCTGACGCCCCACCTTCAAACACAGCCTCATTTGGCCATCCATGAAAAAGCTCCTTAACCTCCCACTTTTCTTTAGGAAAACAATATATGTCGGTATGTGAATTTATAATGTTTGAAATTCTATGTAAAATATAAACCACATGTAAAATGTCTGTGACCACATGCAGACAGCATTTGTTAAATGTTTCACAGGTAGTAAATTCTCCTGTTAGGCTACAACAAAGGCACATGAGACATGCACAGGAAGCACATGCAAACCATTTTTGAATTATGAGTGGAAAAATGACATCAAATATAATATGTGGGCACAGGAATTCATCACATTTGAAATGCTTTACATGTGATGCATTTAATGTGCATGCATACGTGAATGTAAATATTTGAATGTGATTTCTGTTATTCTTTGTTTGAGATGTGTTTTACATGTGGTGAATCTTCTGTTATCTTTTGCTAGGGAACTGTTGGACTTTCTGCTCACGACAAATGTGATTTTGTTGTGTATGAAATGCCGTGTTTGAATGTTTTATTAAAAACAGTGACAACAACAAAAAAACATGACATCTCTGCAAAATGATTTTATTTTGTCTTTTAGAATTTGCTTCAGTCAAAAACACACTCAGTATGCAAGCAGTTAGACTGGATTTGATTGCAGCTATATTTCAAAATCATAAAGAAACATTTACTCAATAAATACAGTTTTGTCCATGTGCTTAAATGTAATGAGATTATCTTTTCTGAGCTTATTTACAGTACACCATAAATTACTTTTAGGAGATGAAGCACATTTCAGGCTTTGACAAAATGAAAAAAAAAAAAAAAAATCCAAACTTGTATAAATATAGGTTCATCTAAGGACTGAAGAGGACAAAAAGAAGAAAATCCAAGAGAAAACAAGAATCCTGCTGTACAAACATGCCCACATAACAATAATTAACAGTTGCTTCAGGGATCCGTCGTAATGAATGCAATTAAGCTGCCTCACCTGGCATTCTACAGGTCAAATTGCATATTATCACAAGTGTCAATATTCCGACAGTTACTCAAACGATTTCCACAGATATTAGGATGGAAAACGTACATTCCTCCTCATATCTTCTGCTATTTCCTTAGATGATAATTTAGTTTCTGCTCAAACAAATGCTGTAAAATATATATCAGGTAATTTTATTGCCGTGCCAATCCAATATTTTCCCTCCACCATGATTATTCAACATGTACTGAAACAGAAGACGTTCTGTGTCAACTATTTCAACACGTCCAACAATCCACGTCCAACAGTGTCCGTCTGCTCACTGTACAGTCGTGTTTATCTTGTCAGCCCTGTACCTTCCTTTTCTTCTTTACTTTCCTGCAAGATACCAACACTTTGAGAAAAGTAACATCAAGATTATGGTTTTGCATATTAGTCTGTGAAGTTTAATTAGTCTGCATCACTGCAAAGTGCACAACACCCACACCTGTCTTTTCCCCCCTAAATGCATTGAAAAACAAGGAGAGAAACTCCATCTCTTATAGTGCAAAAGGTTACACACATGGGGACGAATGTCAAAGCAGATCTTCAATGTCACTGTGTTCACTTCTTTTTCATCATACCGATCAATTTTGACTGTCTAACTTACAAAAATAAAATCAATTTATATTAATACTATAATGAGATGTTGGCAGTAAAACATGAGCATGAGCTTCTGCTCAAACATGGAGATTTCTCATTACAGATGACCCATCATTAAGTATGTTTCCATCCACATGTTTACATTTTGGAGACTGTCTTCCCCAAAACAACAGCATCAGTTGTGTCAGCAAGTGCCTCTGAATGACATACATTTAGATTCAAGTGGCACAGCCCTCAACTGGAGGTAGTAGAAGCAAAGGAGGAGGTCAGGTGGTGTTATAGAGTGACAGTGTCTACATGGGGAGAACATCAGGGTGGACAGCATGATCATGATTGTTCCCTGATCCCAGTGATGTGGTTATTACTTCCATGGAGGGGCTTATGTTTTCACGTGTCTGTCTGTTTGTTTGTCGGTTGGTCAGCAGGATTACAAGAAAACTACTGAATGGATTTCCATGAAACTCTATCATCTATAAGTGAGTACAATTTGATGTGGATCCTAGATCTGGTGATCTTAAATTATGGTTAAGCAGTTACAGGGGCTTTATTCAGGCTTGACTGAATTAAAAAGGACTGTTGGGGCCATTTTAGTTACTGTCACTATGATGCAAACCAAAATCCAGGCACGTCATTTTTTACAACTTAACCAAACCTTAACCAGAGTACTGTCACATAAAACAGATTGGTTTTCAACAGTGATTTGATACAGTTTTATAGGGAACAGACACATAATGTGTTTCTGCTAATAGTGGCATCAGATCATTAACTCCAGCAAGGAGCTTCTTTTTTCACACCTGTCTGTTTGCAGGATTACACAAGAACCACTGAGTGGATTTCCATGAGTCTTGTATGGAGGATGGGTCTCGGCCTGAATAGACCAATTTTTTTTTTTTTTTTGTTTAAATTTAGTTTATTTCTCAAGGAATAATGCAAAACTCAGGCGTCTTTAGGTGGCTGGTGTCTCTAAGGGTAAAGGGTATCCATAAGTACAGAAGTGGAACATTGGGCCTTGGAGAAGGTATGGGCTCTAACAAGTGCCATTGTATCTCTACAGAGCAACTTGCTGTTATTTTAAATTTGCATATTAGAATCAAGTTTACACACTTTTTCTCACATGGAGAAATTGGTGAATGAGTGAAGGGATGTTGCTTGCAGTTGATGGAAACAGATGTTTGACAATGTTGCAGGACAAACTTTAATTTCCAACATAGTACGCACGTGTTTTGAATGTTGCTGCCGACCACTCTGACAAGTCTCTCTTTGACCATAGGGAGCAAACCAAGAAGAAATAATATGGCTGCAAACATAAAGGGTTACTGACATGTTCCTTTGCAGAGTGTGAAAAGTGAGTAATATTTGCTTGGAAATATAGCTATAATGTACTCTAGCTCTATGATGAAATAAAAAATGAGTTCTGAATCACAATTGACCGGTATGATGGAAAAACAAGCTGACATGATCCATAATGACAATGGATTAATGTTGCAACGAAGCTAACCAGCTCCGGCTGTGTGCCCGCAGTCCCACTGTGTGTGTTAGATGAGTGTTAGCTGCCATTGGTGATAATGACAGAGGTGCCTTTGTGTCCGGGTGTCTGCTCTGCCGGTATAAGGAGGTGAGGGGTCATATCGTAGTGCGTGGGGCCTGTGCTGGCGGATGTGCAGTAGCCCCGGAGGCTCTCTGGGTCATATAGGTGCTCCAGAGTGTAGCCTGTCAGAGAGAAGGCTGTATGTTTGTCCAAGTAGGGCCGTGGGTGGGCATGAGAGGGGTAGAGGGCTGGGGCCGGGGTGGGGGAAGTCGAGCACGGGCCCGGCCGACCAAATGGGTGGTGTAATGGCAAAGAAAGTGGAGAAAGATCTGTCTGGAGGTAGTCTTTGGGCTTGTGGAGGTGCTCAGACCCTGGGCTGCTGAGCCTGGATAGGGGGGCAGGACTAGGCGCAGGGCTGATCACCTGACTCAAACCTCGACACACCACAGTCTGGAGAGGCAGTGGCCCTTGAGTATATTCGGGGGTGAAGCATGGACCAGGGCCCTTTGGCAGCCCGTTAGCTGGTCCCATTGGGGCATCTGGAGGGCCCCTGCGCAGCTGAAGTCGGCATTCTTCTTCCTTGATCATCTGTTGTGTGGCTCGGATCAGTGTTTCTATCTTGCTGGGTTCATGTGGGCTGCAGCGGTAGTGGTCAGCTTGATACCGATCCCCTGAGTCACTTGCCGAGCCTCCATCTGGGGAGCTGACTACGCTGTCCTCATCCCAGTGGCCCCGGCCTGCAGGAGAAGACAATGAAAACAGTCAATACTGAGGAAATACTTACAATAATTTATATTCTTAGCAACTATCAACACCCCGAGTCTAACAGCAAACACCCTCAATCATCTCTGGATATTGATTAGGTGGCGGGCTCAGTCTAAAAATGTCAAAGCTTCATCTGCCCATATAGCTCTGTCACTACCGTGCACATGGCCGAGGTCTTGGTCTCACCATGGTAGCTGTGGATGGCTGTGATGTGTGGCATGCTGCTGTTATGTCCCTCTTGGTTCTCCAAGGAGTTCTTGCTTAACGGTAAGATGGACCTGGCAGGACCCCACCACGCATCCCTGCCAGATGGTGGCGCTCCGAGAAAATATCGTCCCGCCTCACATCGACTCCGTTCACAACTTTGACCTTGACCGTGTGTGTGAAGGTGTGAGTAGCCATCATTGGTGGTGTGATGCTGTTCTTCGGACAAGCTGTGGCAGAGCATGCGAGGATCAGTGAATTGCCTGTAGACACAGGAGGCATCAAGGCCTTCAGTGTGCTCCAGTAGATGAGGGGAAGCTGAGTCAGTGAGGGGGCTGCTGCCCCACGGACTGTCCTGGTCAGATTCTGACCGCTCCGTCTGGAAGTTAGGATACTATGAGAAATGTGGGGAGGAAGTCAAGAAAAGACATTACAGAAAGCCTTTAAATGACTTGGCACACCCTCTGAGGGCCACAGTTGAGACCAGAGACAATCAGACACACACACAAAAAAACATTTTATACAATATCATGTTTATATGTATATACAAGTCTATTCTATTCCTTACCTTTTTAATTAAATTGTTTATTTTTTACTATTGTTATTGTTTTTTGTAATATTCTGTCCTTAGCTGCTGTGGCAAACAGATTTCCCCGTTTGTGGGACAATAAAGGAATACTGATTCTGATTCTGATTCTGAAAGTTAGCTATGCTACCCAAGTCCCCAGGAACAATGCCAACTTTGTCTACAGGTGAAAACTGCAGGTCACGTGGTGCACTTAGGCCTAGAAATGCCTTTTTCCCAAGCATAACCATTTGAACAAAGAAAATTTACTGAGTGCCACGAACACAAGAATCTGAAGTCACAAAGAGACCCGAAAGTCTTTACATTTTACCATGTGTGCAAGAGTCATCCACCTTGGTCTGTAAAGCACTCTAATCAGCATGTGCTGTGCTTCAAAAATGCAAAAATCCTGATGAAATGTTTCTTTATAATTGTCCAGTGAGCAATGTCTGAGATTGCGCTCTGAACACGATTCTTCACATTTCTGATGTTGTTACTGACAGTGGCCAGTCCTTGGGAGGCTGATTGGTCTTCTAGTTGAATAAATAAAAACAACTATAACATTTGTTTTGCTCATCTGGCAACATAGCCTCATGCATAATTGGGGCGCTCTTGCTTTAGTGGGGGTCGTTACTCAAAAAGGTTGAGAGCCACTGACCTAAAGAATCAGTGCATGCTCGTTTCAAAACCAGTCAAAACAACATTAAGTACCACAATGTGTGGTACAGTGTTTCAACATCGTAGCAGTTGAGTGCGACCTAAATACGGAACTTTCCAACGTTTCAGACCACTGTACTGTGTATTCACATCAGCATCATGTGTATGATTTGAGTCCAGTAATTTCAATACATTAAATCCTTACCTGTGTGTACGGAGAGAGTCTAGCTTTGGTCTTGGGTCGGGATACTCTGCTCTTGGGAGTTCTGCAGTTCTCTGTGAGGCTGCTGGTGGTGCTGCTGCTGCTGTATGGGAAAGAGGCCTTGGATGTGGCCTGGTCCAGAGAGAGCTGGAGGCCTTTATACTCTGTCTCCCTAAAGACATAAACATACATTTAATGTAGTGTATTCACTGTACTATTGTTGATATTTTGCATTAGAGAAAGGAGAAATCCTAGTCCCCTGGAAAGGCTGTGTATTAAAGAACACAAACAGCCCATGTGTACCTGCGTGTTTGGCTTTCCTCTTGGTGCAAAAACCCATTAACATCTGACTAGCAATTAGAGCCTCATCATGGTGCTGAGGGGGCCAGCATGCAGAGAGATGTGTGTTTGTGTTTCTGTATGTGTGAGTGCAACTGCTGGGAGAGGTGGGGGTGTGCTAAGAGGGCTGGGATGGCTGTTGGGATGCTTGTTTTACCAGAAGGATTGCAGCAAGGCCTTCAACAAACACTCTACAGAGGAAAGCTGTCCAATCAAATACACTGGGAGATTAAAGGCTATGTCTGTCTAAATCAGGCCCATAGGAGAAGCTTGGCTGTCTCACTGCTGGGAAAAGGGAATTGATTTCTCACTAAAGTGTTCTACAGATCTCACCATTGATGAAGAATCACATCTGAGACAACAGAAAACCTGGACAGGGTTTGCTTGAGACAAATTGTGATCCCTCATCCACACAATTTACAAAGATTTAATGTTGAATTTCAGCAATCTATGACTGACCTCTTACAAGGGTGCATCCTCAGATTATTTTGATTGCCGATTAATCTGCAGGTTACTCTCTCGGTTCATCAGTGAATTGTTTGGTGTGTTGAACCGTTAAACACAATTTCCCAGAGCCCAAGGTCACTTCTTGAAGGTTCTTGTTTCATCAAACTGACCAGTCCATCACCCTAATGTATTACTACTATATACTACAACATAAGCCATACAAAGCATCCTTTACCTTGCAGGAGCTGGAGTCAGAAAATGTTTGGCATGGCTGCTCAAAAAATGTATATTGATAAATTATTGTGAATATTTGCTCATGAATTTTCTATCAAGCAATCATCTGTTCCAGCTCCAGCCTATTATGTATACACTGATCACTTTTGCAACATATGATATTAATACACTAGTGGTAATACAGTCATTTAGGTCAGATACCTGAGGAACACTTGAAAAAAAGAGGACAGAGCCCAAAACATCTGTGAGTAAGTGGATTGTTATTGATTTAAAAACAAAAAACTCTATATTAGTGGAAATCATAACCAATGGTCATTACACCCCTTAAAATGAGGCAGTACCTATTTCATGTCCTCGTCACAAGTTGCACATTATTTTGTTGAAAGCAATTGAGATTTTACATATCAACACTTTCAGGAGACAATCAAGAGAATAATCAAGTATGCCAGAAAAAATAACAAAAGATGTGAGCCAAAAATGTATTTTTTGCCCAAACAAGGATGATTTCTTTTTTCATATGCTTTTTAATACATTTCTGAAATTTGTTCTGTGACCCCTTGAAGCATCTCAACTCCCAGGTTGGGAAGCAGTTCTCTAAAAGTGAGAAGCTGAGCTGTACGTTCTTTGTTTTACCCATGTGAACTTAGATTGCTAAACTCGCTAAATGTTACAAAATGCAGACATATCAATAAAAGTATTTGTATTGGGCACTGACGTTGTGTTCTCTTAAACAGAGCAGGTTTGAGTGCCTGCATTATGAACTATTGTGGGTGAAACATGTGGCTATGTGCTTTGGCTGTTTACATGCCTTTATTCAAAGGATTGCTAAATCACGGTTAGGTTGTGGTAGCAGAGGCAGGTGCAGAGGTTATCAGAGCTGAACACACAGTGGGAGTTCACATGCAGGTGAAGTGGCCTTATCAGAGGTGATATCAAGGCTGTATACACTAAAGCTACCGGGAAAACTAACTCCGCTCTGATAACAACACACAAAAGAAGCGTGCTGCCTCGTTTTCATCATCACTGTGAGGCTCAATCCATACAGCATCTCAACAAGATTTACAAAAGGCAGAACAAGGAGGAAAGCAAGGCTGCGCTCCCCTCACACTAAGCTGGAGCCCATAAACACTCATCAAGTTTACAGCCTATCAATTAAAAGGCCATAAACACAAAGCTGTTATGGATTTGATGTAGGAGGTAGGGGAAATGTGTGTCAAGCTGTTCTGTGCCTCTGAATGCAGCCAGCCGCGCTACTTAATGGAGGGTTTTATAGGCCTCATTCATTCACATGCTCACTTGAACATCTGTGAAATATGCACATCAGGAGTCATAAAATAATAAGATAATAGGCAAGTAAATTGTACCCCTCACTTAATAAGAGGGCAGCTCATGCAGGTAGAGGCTGTGCCATGATTACAGATTGATTTTATTGGATTGACGTGAAGTAGCTGCATATAATGAGGGTTTTCATGGGGCTGGTGGACTGTTTGTGCAGGATAAAGGCCCAGCAAATGCTATCCCAGTCCAGTCAGATATGCTTCAGCACCTGCCTCTGTTTATATACTCTGAAGGGAGAACTGCCAGTCTTAGATAAACTATACCAGGTGACTGACGCTGCCACAGAGAGGCTGCCACAGGTAACAGCCAACACATGAGCACACTTAACAAACTCAGTAACAAAGGGCTCAGACATTCTGACATAACTGGCAATCAGGAGAGCAGGTACAGCGATAGAACAGGAATGTCTACTATGAGAAACAGCAGGAAAGTTCTGGTCTTGCAAAAATAAACCATAATAACATTTCCTTTGTTTCTAACTGATTACACAAAAATAAAGACAGAATATGACTTGACAAACTTCCTTCATTCCAAGATTCTGCAAATCAGGCTTCAACAAACAAATGTCATATTTCCAATTAACCTCCAGTTAATTGCTTCACAGCAACCGTTTGTGTAAATCTCTAGTACCAACACTCATTATCTTATCAAAGCAGAGAATGACAGCACAACAGCATCCTGAGCCACCCCTCTCTGCCCTGAAGCTGCCAGACATATCTGTCATTTCATACCAAGCCCATCTAACTGACAACTGTCAGCTAACATGTACCACAACAAATCTACAAAGCAGTACTCCGCAATCTTTTCATGCCACTAAATGCTCTGTTTCGCTATTCACTATCAACAACAATATAAGTATGCCAGAGGGTAAAAGAATAATTAGCAAAATAATAATATACAATAGTGATTCAACCAATAGTGATTAGTAATTGTGTTCAGGGTTTTGGATTGGAAAGAGTCGATGTGTTGTTGGTTAGAATAGCTGGATGATCAACTGTGGGTGTTACATCCGTAATCTACCATCCATCCATCCATCCATCCATCCATCCATCCATCCATCATTTCTTTGAACCATTTGGTCTTTATCAGTCATTTCTAATTTATTTGGAATTATGAGGTCACACCCTGTCTACATTGGACGTGTGCCAGAAATATTTTGTTTATCTGTAGAAATAGTTATTCATGTTATCTGCTGCCGTGCTCCAGTCACTGTAAGCCAATAAAGACATTAAAGTCAGAGTGATGTGTTTAAGTTTTTACATGAATTCCTATGATAACATGAGAGCAACAAGTTGTTGGTCTGACTCTTGATTAAACTTTTTTACTTCCCTATCCTGTCTGGGACTCACCCCAAGCCCGCTGGTTTGTACAGAACACATACATCTTTCAACAGGAATCACAAATACATAGTTTAATTTATTTATATGAGTAATACATTGCAGTGTTGATTGTCAGAAAAATCATGATTTGAATAGATTTTTATTTTTTGCATAATGCAGGAAAAGTTACACAAAATTGAAACATCATACTTTTAAGATATTATATTCAAGATATGTGAACATAAATAGCAACAGATCTACACCACCTGCACGGCTGTCTTTGTTATGTACACTAAAAAATACAGGTTCAGGTGGTGGCGCCGTACGAATGGCTATGTTTTCAGTTTTGTTTTTTTCTTCTTTATCTGATCTTATCCCACTCAGCTATCCACCTACAGTTTTTACCAGATGATTCAACCAATTAAGGGACAGACAGAGACAGAGTTAGAGTAGAAAAGTCTGCACAACACTTCATTTCCTCCTGTTTGTGTTCCTTGACAAGGATTTAGCCTGGAATCTGCAGACAGCTGCTTACTAGTGTTAAACACCCAGCAAGTAGGGACAGACTGTTGGCTCCTGTGATTTCAACTCTTATAACGAGACACAACAGTTTGTTTATTAATTGTCTCAAATCAGTGTGCAGAGCCCGTTTCAGTCTTCGCCTCATCACCAGTCACCTGGAGTTGGACGGGGACATGTTGAGTCATGACTGTTGAGACTCAAGATGGCTGGATAGCCAGTTATCATTAACATTATCTTCTGATTAGAAATAAACTTTTTGTGCATGTTCAAAAAAGCCAGATTTGAACAGTATAGGCATTGTGTAGCACTACTGCTATGGTTGACAGATGAAACAACTGACAGTCATTGAAAGGAAGAACATGTCGCAGTACTGGCCTCTGCTTGATCAGAGGACTGCGCATTAACATCATAGCAGTGATCATTTAGCATCAAGACATAAACATAACAACACTGTCTATCTCATGTAAGAACCTTTATGATTTCTGTGTGGCTGTCAGATTTATCAGCATATTGGTAACTTACCACTGATAACTTAATCTAGCAGCATTTAGGAATACTCACGTGAGAACATAGTTGACACTGACAATGCAGTGAGGTCGGGATGATCGGCTGTTGTGGACAATGGTTGCATAACTCTGGACCCAGACCCAGCCGCCATGCTTGGCCAAGAAACGGTAGTACTTAGTTGTGACCTGACCTTTCACCAGCACTAAAGACCACAAGATGGGAAAGACATAGCAGCAAACCATTACTGTGGGGGGGAAAGTGTAACAGTGTAAACAAGTACAGCATATACTAAATTACATCAGGAAATAGATGTTACAGCAAAACGTGATGAATTACTAAAATCAGTCAAATGTGACGGTGGAGAACTGCACCTAATGTACTTTATTTAATCTTAGGCTATGTTCACACAGCAGGCAAATCAGATTTGTCTTTGGAATCAGATCTGAAAGATGGAGTGTTAACACTATTATTTGCAAGAGATTCTATCAGATTAGGTTGTTATGGTATATGCTGTAACTCTGCATGCTAGCTCTCCTACATGGAGGCACACTCTTGAAACAATTACACTGTTACATTGCGGAGACAGCCTGACTCCACAGTTGCTGTCAGTTGTTCTGTGTTGTCTTGCATACTGCTCTGCTAGCATTAGCATGGAAAAATGTTTTGTGGGACTACCAAAAGCTCCTCCGACTTTCGAACTTCATGGGGGCAGAAGATAATATCTGAAATCTAATTTTTGGTTGAAATTACCCTTTATAAATATAATAAATTAAGCAACTTAGAATTTCTTTGCTTTATTCTCATAAATAACTTCAGGTAATGTAACATAACAACATAACATGATCTGACCTGATTAAACACTGCATAGCAACACAACACATAACACAACTTAAGGCCTTTGCACACTAAGTCCAAATTGGTGTGAAATGGCTGCACGTTTAAAAATAAATATGACCTCATGTTGTGTCAGTCATGTGGGCAAGGTTTCTCTGTGTAAAGGTTTTATATTGGATGACAGATTAATGACATGATGTCATTTATTAAAGCAGTATGGCATTAGAAAACGTAATACAACAGTGCATAGTGTGTCTGTACTTGAACAGTGTGCATGTTTATGTAAGTGTGTGTGTGTGTGTGTGTGTGTGTGTGTGTGTGTGTGTGTGTGTGTGTGTGTGGAGAGAATTTGTAGAAAAGTAAAACAAACCTAACTCACACAAGTGATGAGCACAGCGCAGGTGGAAAGAGTCACAGCTGTGGACGTGATGGTAGAGTGTCTTCTCTATCAGATCCTGAGGCTCGTAGCCTGTCAGCTCTGCAACCCTGACACACACACATACACACACAGAGGGTACATTAAAGCCTTCCCACATATAAACATACTCACACTCTCATAGACAAATGTGGTCAGAAGTTTACATACACCTGTGAAGAGCATGTACTGTATATCATGGCAGTCTTGATTATTAATGGTTTCTCTCATGTTTCTGTGGTGAATGAGTGGAACACATACTACTTTGTCACAAAAAACAATCATGAAGTTTGGTTTAGTAATGAATTTAGTATAGATGCTCTATAAAGGTGACTAAATCTGCTGGGTCAAAAATATAAAATACAGTAACTTGAACAATAAATTCCAGTGATTATAGAAAGTTGTGTTGATAACATGTTCTTTGTAGCATGACCTTTTCACTTCGTCTGAGTGATTCTGATTGATAACAGCTGATGACTTTTCTGAGCTCATTTTATTAGGGCTTGTTTTATACACCCATAAGACTGCCTCGATTAGGAAGGAAATACAAACTATCATCTGCTGCTGAGAGAAAACTGGTCAGGATGGTAAAGAGTCAACCAAAACCAAGTCTGCAATGAATTACAAGCTGGAAGACAGGTGTCAGTGTCCACAGTCAAGTGTGTTTTACATCAACATGAGCTGAGAGGCTACTGGCACTGAAGAAACCCTTGTTCCAGGCGCAGCACCTTAAAGCTGGACTGTCGTTTGCTGCTGATCACACTGACAAACAAAAAACCTTCTGGAAGAAAAATGTGTGGTCACATGAAACAAAAAGTGAGTTGATTGGCCACAATGAGCAGCAATATGTCTGGAGGAGAGAAGGTGAGGCCTTTACCTGCAAGAACACCATACCTACTGTCCAGCAAGGTGGTAGTATCATGCTGTGGGGCTGTTTAGTTGAACTTCACTAATTCTGTCAAGAGGAGTGGTTAAAAACTCAGCCAGAGGACCACCACAAGCTTGTGCATGGCAAAAGCACCTACTTGAGGTGAAAATGGCCAGGCTTCATTTAACCAATAATAAGAATTACTGTATGTATATTAATGAGCCAGCACATTTGGTCACATTTTCAGAAGACCTATAATAATTTCATTATTGAACCAAACTTCATCAACGTTTTTTCAACGAAAAATGAGAGAAATCATTGAAACACAAGACTGCCATGATATACATGCTCTTACCAGTGTATGTAAACCACGACTGTACATTCCTTTTACCAACAGGGGTTGGAGTACAATTCCGTGTCAACCAAGAGAGGACTTCTGTTCCTAGTCATTATGAAAATAACACAAAATGTGATGGAACACACAAAATATGTTACAAACAAATATGTGGAAGAACTAACATACGCACACACACTGTACATGCATACAAACATGTATCCACTGTGTGCAGGTAAATACAAAACACTGCATTGTACAAGATGTACCGTGAGTCGAGGAAGATGAGCTTCATGTCCAGGCTGGCCCTGAACATGAACATGTTGCTGTGCAGTTTGATCTCAGTAACAGCGCTGGGCGGCAATGAATGGCCGACAGCCACCAGTCCCACGTTCTGATAGCAGCCGTCAAACGGAGACATGTCCAGGCTGTACTGACGGATCTTCAGGTAGCCACTGCAGTGGATCACCTGGGCCAAGAGTTTGCAGATGGATAAAAGTAAGTAAGGATTAAATTCAATCCATACACGTTTCAGAAGTCCTATTTAGTCGGGCTCAGGAAGAGTGCAGCATACACATCCAGAGATGTCCGTCTTTTTATAATAGCCTAACATTTATCAACACTTGCTGAGTGTGTCACTCAGGCCAACATATTCTAATTGCAAGCTTTAGACTGTGTGGCGGGCCCTTCACTCATCACTCTGGATGAGCATCAGTTTAGAACTTTAGTTGAGTTTTGTCAGATTCTATTTGATTGATTGTTTTTACTTCACAGATGACGTTATTGTCAGAGTAATGATTTTATGACGCAGTTACAAAGCACTAACAAGATAAAGACAAATGCACACATGCCAGTTTATCAGCACAGCACTGTTACCTTGTAGCCGCCACAGGTAAGACCAGCATTTCTTTTAGCGAGGACACATTTCATTCTCAGAAAGAAAGAGCGTTCCATCTCATATTCTGCAGAGAATAAGAAAACATGCAAAAACACCAAGTTATTTATGCTGTGTGATGAATTCATGTCCTTACACAGTACAGCATGCCTGGGTTGTTGATTACCATGAACAAAGTGTGAATGGTAAGGCTGGTGTGCTGTGAGGACGGCTGTCATTTCATCGTGGTCTGCTGGATGGATGTATTCATAAATACTGTTTCCCGTTAATTCTACCTGTTGAAAAGAACAATCATCTGAGAGCTGTGACAATTCATAGCCAAAGTTTTAGAAGAGGTCACATTCAGCTTGTCAAACCAACCTGCGACAGGCCCAAGTGGACGGATGCTGTTTCTGATATATACATTATTTTCCCGTCTGGAGCCACCACAAAAATGAAGCCATCTAATGTCTGAAAGAAACAACAATTAGAGTGTTATTTTATAGGTTACTAACAAGGCCTAAATGAATTCGCTTTTTAATAAAATCTGTGTTGTTGCCTTGAGACCATTCCCACGGCCAAGGCATAGACACTATATTGTCTTATTATTATGATTAGTGATTATGATCTGTTGAAATAACATTGTGAAAAAAAAATTATGATTTAAAGAACATAATTAAATAACAAAAAGTAATAAGAATGACATGCAACGTGTGCTTTAAAAGGAACATCTGACCTAACCACGCAGTTCCTAAGAAACAACAGAAACCATAGTTTGTGCTGCTGTTCACAGACCAATTGCAAGTTTAACTGTTGGCATTGTATGTACCTTCAAACCACACACATGTTGAAATTTTACATTTTTGTATGTTGCAACTTTCTGTTTGTTGAGGCGCCGTTTTTAATACATTGATGTGACAACACTGGCCTTATGGTCTAGTTAGGTTTAGGCAAAAAAAAAAAAACTTGTTTTAGGTGAGGAAAAAACATTGTTTGGGCTTAAAATAGCTGTTTTTGCCATCACAAACACAGATGGAAGTTGTTCCTCTGGCTCATTAAAAATATCTAGTGGTTTCAAAGTTGAAACACAGTCTCAAACACCTAGTTATAACTTTACTAACATCCCCTCCTCCTACTGACATGAAAATCAGCTCATATAGGCATACTTTTGATATGAATGTGTTATTACAGATATAGTATGTCGATTGTCAATATAGTACTATGAAACGTACAAATTCAAACCCAACTGTGGTTAGTAGACATGAAAACTGACAAAGTGTTATGCTGGGATGGTATTTCATTCAGCGGAGAAATGTTGCTAGTGTTCTGTCAACCCATTTTGAACAATATCAAACTGAACAGTATGACCTTCATGAAGCTAGGATTTATTACAGTCTGTTGTACTAGACTGCATTCACTTTAGCTGGGTGTAGCCTACTTAATAAACTCAAATGGAGTGGAACAATATAATGTAGTGTATTATTAATATATGTCATATTAAGCGATAAGAAATAGATAATATAATATATAATAATGTAAATGTAAAACTGCAGATCATAATAATCTTAACTGGGGATGTTAATAATTAATCGTTAATAGATTCATTGCTGTTAAGAGTTTACCCAATAAAAGTGTGTCAAATATATCAGAATGAACTACAAAATACTGTTATGCGATCATTTATGTAATAAAAATACAAGTAATTTGTTATTACAAACTATGAAAAAATAACATTTCATCCAAAGATATTATTTGATATTATTATTGTGAGATATCACTACATTTTTTGCAATTTAGTAGCCTCAGTATGGATTTTGTTGGGCCAGTTGTTAATTGCAACAGACCAGAGAGTTGCAATTAAAATGAAGACATTATTTTGTGTTATTTAGTAAATTACTGTATATGTGTATTACTGTTCTTTTAACTCCCAGCGTAGCCCACTCTGATAACACGTCCAACATAGATCATGTCAGCGGTTAAAACTGTTTTCTAATGGAAAAATCCCTACATTATTCATATTATTGATTAAGCAATTCTTAAGGACGCTAACTATTAATCAAATTAATTTATAAAAGCTTGTGTCTCTAATCTTCACCTCTACAAATCAAGCTCTTATTTTACAAGCACTTTATTTCCATAGCTGTTAGCTTTTGGCTAAAGTCTTCAGTGGTTTGTCTTCGCTCTGTGGTCCTTGGCCAGCAACGACCAGCATAGCCTTATTCGTCAAACCAGTCGACCTACATTGTCATTATGAAACCTCATTGTAGACCAGCCTGTGGCCCTATTTGACTATTCTGTGGACCTGTTTGATAAGCTTGTAAACCTCTGGTCCTGTCCACTCTGTAACTGACATTCCTGTTACCGTGATCGGCTGACATGGAGCTCTGTTCAGCTCTCGTCTGTGTCTGTCTGACCAGGACTGGCCAACCTGTGGTTCTCTCTGCTCCATTGTGTTGCTGCTGATGTGAGAGGGGCTGCAGGACACACTGAGACTCTGTACGTGACCAGGAATGTGTTCAGCTCATTTCACTCTTAAAGCACATGAATGAAGGCAGCAGGAGGCAGATGGCAGCAGCCATTAACCTTTACACACACACACACACACACACACACACACACACTACCCAGTTCTGAATAGTAATAATGATTATACTAATAAATATAATAATAATAATTATTATTATTGTATAATAATAATAATAATAATAATAATAATAATAATAATAATAACAATAATAACAATAATAATAATAGTATTAGCTATTACTATCATCATGATTATTATGATTATCATTATTATTGTTGTTGTTATTCGTATTATAAATATTATTATTAATGATACTATTATTAATATTATTATCATTATTAGTATCATTACTTAATCTATTTTAAAGAGCTAAGTTCATTTTTCTTTCATTTGAATGAGTATTTAGAAGGCCTTTTAAATGACCATAAAGCCCATGGTGTGTTTCAGCTGCTCGTAAAGTGTGAAAACTCTCCACTACAGTATTAAGTACCTGTAAGAGATGGGAGCCTAGTTCCTGACTGACTCCATCCAGAGACGTGCTGCGGCTCACATGACCCCAGGACTCCCCAAGGCCTGGTAAACAAATCACACACACACACACACACACACAAAAAAAAAAAACATAGTTACAAGGAATATACTTATACTCATAATGTACACATTTGTCTAAGGGGTCGTCTGTAGCTTAGACACTCTATCATGCTGCTATGAACGATGGAAGATTCATAAGCTTATGTATAGACATCATTTCACTGAGCACACATTATCACAAAAACTTTAGAGGCTTTAAAGGAGCACTCTGTTGTTTAGGTGAGGAAATGTTAATGTGAATGATTTTTTTCTGCCTAAACAATCAAACTCTCTTTGTTTTAATAAACTGCATAAACAAACTGAACTTAAAGGACAACACAATTTATGCTGTTTTACTTTGTTTATATGTGGCGGACCCAGCCAATTTTCTAGCTTCAAACAGCGTTCTGGGACCTTAATTTCTGCTTGTTTGTTCACTTAAGGAAAAAATACATGTTTCTGAGTTTGTATTATTACCTCATAAATATTGTAAATATTACAATTCTGGGTTTGAATTTCTTCTCCGTCTAAATGACACAGTGCCCCTTTAATTACATCAATGCAGGGACAAATAATGCTGACAATAATGTACATTATGCTTCATAAGCTGCTTTGAAAAGACACCATTATTTGTATTCCTTTATCCTTTCTTACACAATTTCTGAATATGATTTCAATTTTAAGATTGGTTCAGACACTTAACTGCCCTTTATGATCACAAACAAGAGTGACGGATGAGAAAAGCAAGAGAAATGAATAAAGTTCGGGTGGTACAACAGTGTCTGCAGGGAGACATGTGGGTACACTGAATGCTGCACTGCACAGGCTCGGTCAACTGCAGCATGGACCATCACAGATCCAAAATCAAGCCAGTACGAGCTCGTACACTGTGTGAAGCTTCGGGTCCGCAGCCTGCGGCTCTAAATCATCGAAAAATGTTGCAGACTGAAACTCTAAAGCGCAGATCGTCCACAGCAGCGGTGAAAGCGCCGTGAGAGTCGGTGTGATGCAGCGGCGCTCCGCATTGAAATGCAAATCCCGCTCTGCAGAGCAAACAGGCGGCATGCAGGGAGCACAGCGCCCCGCAGCCTCCGGACCCACGTGGAGCCAATATGGACTTCACGTTTGCATGAAAAGAAACGATCCAATTAATCGACTAATTCTGACTATTGAGAAAAAGGTGGCTGACTTGCATTTCACTTTAAAGAAAAATAAATATAATAACAGAACCTCTAAAGAGCTTCGTCCGACAGGACCCAGCGCCGGGAGAGAACGAGCTGAGCCGCAGAACACCGCAGACTGTCCGCTGTCCTCGGATCCACCGCGTCCACTCGTGATCAGTTAACACAGCGTGAGGCCGCACAGGACACACACCTCCTCATCAGACTGCGTGTCCTCTGAGGCCACACTGCTGCTGCTCACAAACATGTTAAATCAAGCCTCCCTGCTCTCTATAATAACTTAGCAATAACAATAGTAACATAGAAGTAAGCATAATAATAATAATAATAATAATAATAATAGCAACAACAACAACAATACTACTACTACTACTACTAATAATAATAATAATAATAATATAGTAATATAGAAGTAATCTTAATAACAATAATAATAATAATTATTATATAGTAATATAGAAGTAATCCGAATAATAATAATAATAATAATAATAATAATAATAATAATAATAATAATAATAATATAGAAGTACTACTACTACTACTAATAATAATAATAATAATCGTGTTGGCAGGTCATTGTCGTTAAGTTCATTAGTAAGACGCTCATGGTCTGCATAAGAAAAGAAAAGAAAAGAAAAGAAAAGAAAAGAAAAGAAAAGAAAAGAAAAGAATTAAAAGTGGAGCTTCTGCTGCTCTCCAGGAGCTTCATGGTAGATATGCTGACCTAACGTCCAGGCTGTGTTGTAAAGCCTCTACAATAACCCGCGCAGAGGAGCCGGGCTCCGGGCTCCGGGCTCCGAGCTCCGGGCTCCGGGCTGAGCTGCAGGTGAACCATCAGAGGAGCTGTGTGACAGTCCGAGCTGCTGCACTGAGCAGCGCACGCTTCTCAGCGGAGTTCTAAACAGCGGATTTATTATCAAAACACAAGATGGTATTCACTTGTTCTTCTCACGCGCCAATACACTATTAGACAATCTTGGGAATTTGATACAATATATTTAGTTATTGCAATTTTACATTAGTAGAGCATTCATGACTGACGCCGCGCAGTGCTGCCAGAAACCAGAGGTGTTTGAGGCATGCCCGGTAAAGAAAGCGCAAGATGAAAAAAACCACCAAATACACGAGAGGAAAAAAGACGCGCATCTGTTTCATCTGGTGACGCGTCAGAGGTATCGACACTGAGCTCCAGAGCGGATGTTTGTATTACAAAGAAAAAGGCCTACAAAAAAATAAAATAAGAGGCCAATCACATAGGCTAATTACACAATATCATCGAAATAGCAAGACATTCATTTGTGAGAAACACGTTTGAATAAATGTAATTAACCAAATTAATAATTAGTAACCCCGTTACACCATAAATCAGTTGATTCAATTCAACATTTTATAACACCGAAGCGAATGTGCTGAGGCGCGGCAGCTCGTCTGGGCAGTATTCTAATCCTGAGTTCCCTGAACGCGTCATAACATATATTCACACAACAGCAGCATTAGTGATAATAATGAACTCAGTGGGGAGTGTCGGGATGTGTTACTGAGGGAACCGGACACCTCTCAACACTCACAGACGGTACTGTAGAGGGCTTTACAGTGGGAGAGGCTCCAAAAAAAAGGCTCCACGTGGAGGAAAAAAGAGTCCGCTAGCTTTCTTATATTTGCATTAACAATTATCATGTATAGAACATGTTGCTTATTTAAAGTCACACATAATGTTTTCATTCTAAATCAAGACAAGAAGTGTGTCTGCTGAGGAACACCATGAGGTGCAGGTGACAGCTGAGGAGGTGGCCCTTGAGTTGGGCTCATTATCTTGATCTTTACTTTGTAATGACTTTGAGATTTGAAGCTACCTTGACCCTATAAATAAATTAAGATTCAATCTTTATCAGTCACTGTAAACAAGACCTAAACAGATATCACATTTATCGTACAGTAAATATGAGAAGTGATTTTAGTGCTTGGGTGGAGAGAATTCAGTCAGATATTTGTGGCGTGGAGTGTCGTGTAATTTAACCCAGTGTGGACACCATCGCTGAGGTCGAAGGTCATACTACTGACCACTCTGAGTGCCAGGAATAAAAGTGCCCCCCCGTCACAGAAAAACTAGAAAGAAATCCTTCAGTACATCCCCTTAAAATCAAGAACAATTTCATCTTTTCTTCCCCCCACTTATGCAAACCACTCAAACACTCACAGATGGGCTTCACAACTGAATCGTCATGCGTGCCCTGTGGTGGAGGGTATGTGGGGGTCCTTGGAGTAAAAAGGCGTGAGGAGTCTGAGTGAAGAGGTCCGGCCTTTTAAAACAGCAGAGGTGATTTAATGGGGAAAACACAACACGGCCTGTAAAAGACAGAGGAGTAGAACCCTGCAGCCTGAAAGATTGTCCCCTGAATTATTCAGAGCTCCAGCTTATGTTGCCACACATGTGAAACAGCACAGTTTAGCAGCCAGACAAGATCCAGTCATGCAAGAAATGCAGAATGTAGGCGGCTGGCAGAGAGCCTTTGAGGGCCAACTGAAAAATACAGCCAAGTGCTGTGAGTACAGTGTGACGACTAGACTAAGTACTGATAATTGCAACCTGGTGGATTTTGGAGGGAGGACTCTTCACATTAAATGCACCTTTATCAAGGAGAACTGAGCTGGCGGACTTTCCGTTAATCCAGTTCTTCCCGATTCACACTAAACATTCCAACATCCAGTCACAGTTCTTTGGAATCCTGTGGTTCAATAATAAGGGGTTTCTCACAAACACCCTGCACTTTGCTTTATGCAACATTTATTATAAGACTCTCTTGGAATGTAATACTGCCACACAGTTTTGTGTGAATAATACCAAATGCTTATGCAACACCATTTGTATTTATTTATGTATATTTGGTTCCTTATCTGGTTTTTAAAATTAAATTAAAATTTACCAAAATGTAGATATATATGTATATGTGTATATATCCATAAGGAACACATTATGGTGCCAGTTGGGGAAAAAAAGATGTTTGGGGTGTATTTTTTGGTCATATAATAAACCAAATGAACACAATCTAGAGACATTGTCAAAGTATGCTTTTAAAAAGTGCTCTGACAAAATCAGCCATAAGGTGTTGGAACATGTCCCCTGCTCGCGCTGTGTTTTTGCCACATATGATAATGCACACTATGATTAATGGATTACATTCAGGTGATCCAGCATGCGTCAGTCTCCTGGTTTGCTCATTTGATATCGACACTGATCGTGTGGCGTTTGAATGCAAGGTCCAGACAATGTAGCCGACCATTTAGTTTGACTTAGTTGTGTGTGAACATGTTCTGTGTCGCGTCAGGTTTGATTCCTCTGGTTATCAAGGCCCTCTGGCTGCACACATTTGAAATAAACAGCAGCTACAAATGCTGTGATGCACAAAACTGGATAATGAATGTGACATCCTCTCGATATAATATATCTACTCCTATCAAACAAACCTGTAGTTTCATTTATTGTCTATTAACTGAAATGAAGTAGGCTAAATAATCAATAGGATGCAGTTCCTCCTGGTGATCTGATAATGGGTTTATCACTTGTTCAAAGCACATTTGTCACATGCATAATTAGATTAATCCTATGATTGTGATGCTGCACTGTGACAGAGCTCATGTCTGCAGTATGTGAGTCCAGTGAGCTAAATGATGTTTACAACACAGTGAGAGAGTGGAAGCACACAGAGGCTCCATGTCTCCTTTGTGTTTCCCTCCAGGTTCTTTGTCACTCCACCACCGCCTGCTTTACTGTTACAAGGAGCTCCATATGTTGAGGGATCAGACGTGCACATCATACTAATATCCGCGGCTCTGCACCAGTCACGCAGGACGGAGCCTCATCACAGCTAATCTGCTGGCAGGGGCCGCCAGGGGCCCCGAGGAGACGCCACATCGCTGCAGGCTTGGGACACGGACACGGACACACGGGAGACTGCTGCTGACTCCACACACTCATTTAATAAAGGAGGACAAACTGCGGAGAATGCTGATTCTGACTCATGTCGTTTCTCTGATCACATCACAATCAGCTGCTTGATTTAATGTCCCCACGATGATGCACATTTTTGCTGACAGATATTTTATTAATAATAATAATTATAATAATTATAATAACAGCCCATTAGGACATATGTAATGCACATTTACCAGTAATGCACTGACGCAGTAGGCTTAAAAAAAATAAATAAATAACAACTAACATTAGGCCGATTTAAAATGTGCGCTCGATCACTTCCCACCGTTTTAGAGTACACTAATGTTCAACAATTAAAACACATAAAGTACATTTATAAAATAAAGCCTGTCGACGTGACGTATTTTACGCGCAAATCTGTGCATGTATTTATTTTTTTAATGTGTGATAAAGCTGTGAGATATTTGAAACGCGGAGTCACCGATTTTTCGATCTTTTAAAATTCAGAAAAAAAAGATTTCGGCATTTGCTGGCAACAAATCACCACAACTGTTCGTCAAAAAGGACACTTCCTGATTTACAGTGTAGCCTAATATTTAATATAAATACATCGTAAAAAAACAGGCTATAAAAAAAAAACAAAAAAAAAAAACGCCACGGCAACAATAGCTTAACATGCCAATAGAATCTTAATTGTTCATATGAATTTAATCCATTATCAGCCTTTATATAAACAGTATAATAGTGTAACAGTTTAAACTATTTAGTTGATTTCAGCGTATTGCTACACATGATCATTGATGAGCCTGTGTGATTATTAGGAGACAGCAAATGATTGATAGGCTTCAAGTCATTGTGTTTCAGTGTGATTGTTATGTGTGTCTGTTATTCCTTCAGGTGAGCAGCTCTCTTACCTTCCGGAAACACTATTCTCATCTTCAGGTAGCTGGTGGTCAGTCGGATGATGGAGGCTTTGTCCAGCTGGGAGGTGATGGCGGAGGGCAACGGCAACAGTTTGGCCAGTTCGTAAAATTCACTGTTTTCCTTCTCCCGTCGGGTCCGGGCAGCATTCTTGGACTTCTCCTTCATGTCGTCGTTCTTCTCTGTCACACACGCTGTTCCACTGTCACTCACTCACTGTCCAGGTGGCTCATAGCATGGTAACGGCTCCGAACATGAAGTAGACGCGTCCCTCTGCTCGGCCTACAATCCACAGCTGGCGCGTGGACACGTTCCCATAGCTCCAGGTGTTGGCGGCGAGCGGGGCATGGCTAATTCCTGGATTTCGGAGGTTTATGGAGGTTTAGAGGCGCTCTGGTCAGCCCATCAGAGGGCTCGCCGCACACTCGAATCCATCATGCCGGGCGTTAACGGGAACAGTGGAACTGCTGGAGACATCGGGCCCTACAGGATGACAGTCATCAGCACTGCCTGTCATACTGAACACTGAAGACACAGCTAGCGTCAAACTTGCGAGGACACTTGTTTGAATCTCTTTACAGAAAGTGGCTGTAGTTTCTTTTTTTAATTGAGCTATATATAGCAGAACAATATAAGCTTATCCTCTTACCTTTTTACAAGTTACAACGACAGTTCGCTAAAGTGACGGCTGTTGGGTTCGAAGTGTCCGGGCTGGACCTCCAGCACACCTCAGCGTTGGCTTATCTTCGATCCTGTGTGATTTTATGGAAAGCAGCGCGCGCTCAGCCTCCTGCTGCTGCAGGCTCGGAGACCCGCCCACTGCAGCGAACTCTGCTCCCATTGGACAATGGGTACCCTGTTCACGTAGTCATTGGCTGCTCTTTAGAGTGACGCGCTCCCTGAGGACCGGGCTGAAAGCGTTCACCTCTGGCCCGTTCACTGACTCCATACTGGGATCAAACGGTATGTGGAGCTCCTTAAAAAATACGTCACTTTCAAATATAAATTGTCTGTAAACAAAAACACAGATTTTGTCGAGATTTCCTTAACGCATTTTAATGTATGGGAGCTTCTCTTCCATTCGGCATAGACTGACTATAACTTCACACTCATGAGTTGTAGAATTGTTTTGCAGCTCAAATGGAACAAAACATCAGCGTGAACTTGTGTGTGTGTCTGTTTGGTACAAATGTGTTCATTTTACAAGCAGATTCTAACAATTTCCCTTACGAAAGATCGAGGTGTGATTTATAAAGTAGTGCTGTTAGGTGTTAAGAGCTAAGATCTTGGAATAGAGTTCGGCGTACGTTCATTCTAAATCGTGCAGACTGAGGCAGAGGCCGACCAGAGCCTGAACAACCGAATCGAAATTGTTGTAAAAGTTAAAATAAAATAAAATAAAATAAAATAAAATAAAATAAAATAGGCTATGCTCAGTTTATGCGTGACTATCTGTTGCGTCTCCCCTCGGAGCTCTCTGTTTTTTCAACATGTTCTGCACAAAGGTTAGTTTTCACTTTCTTGGTCAGGTGATGTAGAACAGGTACACCAGGGCCTGCTGAGACAGTGTGGCCCATCATTACGTGTGTTCAGTATGGAAACCCTTCAGGACGGATTCGGCTACTGATGGATGACTCTTTATCAGCACAGCACTGAGCGGCAGTGGCCGGCAGGTACTGTGTGTTAGTGGAACGCGGCCTTGTGGTAGATGACGCGGAGCCCCGCGGCCTGTGTGCGGCCGCCACCTTCCATTATCACAGCAGCGACACAAAGCAGCCCTCAGATCAGTCCCTCCGTGCTTTTTCTTGGATTAGGCTACGCGCAGGTGTCTTTATTTTCGCAAAGCTTTTTCGTACTACAGTAACTTTATCTGTGATGAGGGATTGTGAATGCATTCGTCCATTTCCCACGAGTCTCCTAATTAGGCTATTTAAAATGTGTTTATTTCAATTCTATTAAAAAATTCAAAAGTGTAAAATCATGCCGTTACATTTATTTTTACGTTTTTTTTTCAGCGGTCGTTGTCCAACGCTTCCAGGATAGGATGGTGATGATGATGATGATGATGATGATGATGATGGCAGAGCGGCCCTCTCTTCCTCCCCGCCTGTGTTGGAGCCAGGGCGGCCGCTCGGTAATGGGATCCAGCCTGCGGTGAGAAAATCATCCGGGATGCTGTAGGCGCACGGAATGGTTGACGCCGGGTTAACCTTCGCTTCGACTTCAAATTTACTGGCAATTAGACCGCGTCTGTGGAAAATATAAGTATCAAAAATACTCCGTGTGATTAAGTCTCCATGCTGTCAGGACAGCACTCGGGCCAGTGATGCAGAGATCACAAGCTGATTATATTGCCTAAAGATCGAGACTTCACTGCGTTTTCCTTAGTAAGATTAAAAACAAACAAACAAACAAAAACATTAATAACACGTATTTTAGCAAAACTGCACTTCACACTAAATTGCCTTCAAAGTCGTTTTAATTAAAATATGTGATACCAGCACAAAGTTCCTTTAGGATGGCAACACCATCTTGAACAAATAATGCAAAATAAATTATGAATATTTATTTATGTTGTTTGTTTCGGACATGTCAATTCATAAGCATCACATTTCATCATTGTTCAAATAATACAACACACATGGCCGAAAGGGAAAAGCGGGAGAAGCCAAAGCTTATCAAGTCCCGCCCCCATTACCCACAGTATAAAATCTTCATTCTGATCTTTTCTTGTCTTTTGCAAATTACTTTTTTCTTTTCTTCTCTTTTTTTCTTTTGTTATGACCTTTGACAAAACATATTACAGCAGTAGCATAT
Source organism: Sparus aurata (assembly GCF_900880675.1). Classification (NCBI taxonomy): domain Eukaryota; kingdom Metazoa; phylum Chordata; class Actinopteri; order Spariformes; family Sparidae; genus Sparus; species Sparus aurata. The sequence continues at coordinate 6,614,398 of NC_044203.1, read as the reverse complement.
AGAGCTGAATTCAAGCTCTAGACAGTACATACAGATTACATGTGTGTCTGCACATGTGTCCATATTAGTCCATCATGAGTGAACAACAGTCTCATCTTATGGCCTCATCTTATAGCCAGGCTTGCCACAAAGTCAGAATATCCAATTGAGAGAGAGCAAAAGTCCAGTGTATTTATTATTTGTTGAGATGGTGTTGGGATGGTGTAAGAGCCCTTTAATGCATTTTCATGTTATTCATCAGTCTCCTCTGCAGCTTTTATGGCTGCTAGCTTCGCCATGTCCTCCCGATTGGTGGCTACATCAACTCGCAAATACGAGTTATTATTATTAACCCACATTTTTATGGCCAACTGGTAGGCTATCATTATTGTATTACCAGACCTGTAGGTGCAGGCAGGGCTTCATCACTAACCAAACAGGGCAGGGCCGGAGTGACATGCCAGGAGTCCTCAGGGCAGAAATCAGATGTGGGCCCCTCCTGTGCTGAGAGCCCCAGAAACCAAGCAGTACTCCTACACGGAATGTTATCTTGTCTTTTGCTGTACGTCCACTAGTATGTGATAATTTTATTATGCATTAATTGTTCTGTTTATCAATTCTATGTTTACATAATATTTCAAGCAAAAATATTCCAGAATCACAGTTCCAGCTTTATAAATGTGGGACTTTGCAGCTTTTCTCAGTCTTATATCTCAGTTAATTAAAACATGTCTATTTTTTTAGCTTAGCAGAGCTCGTCAGTGCTCCTGACCCAGGTTCTGATCCAGGTTCTGACCCAGGTTCTGACCCAGAGCTACAGTCTGCTCCTCATGGTTGTGTTAAAGGCAGAGAACACATTTCACCATGTTGCTGACTGAATGTGATGTGTGCCAATAAATGATTGACTCCTTCTTCTTAAACGTTTTTGGGTTTTGGACTTTAAATTGGACAGAAGACATTTAATGACATCACCTTGTACTCTAAGATATTGCAGATGGCACTTTTTAAAAATAGATCAGTTGATTTTAATTAATAACCCTAAACCAAATTAATTGGCATAATGATTTGAATTATCTCTAATTGCAGCACCATCTTATACATAGATTTGAGGGAGAATTTACAGCCTGTAATCATATTATAAAATCAAACATTAAAATGTCTTAACCTATGCTCTTTTCCAAAACAGGGCCTATAAAAAATGTATTTAAAAACAGCAGGACTGGCCAACGGGTGTCTACCCACTTTGGCCCTTGACTCAAGAGGCCACTAGATATATCGTTTACCCAACTAAGGTTGGTGCTGCTTTCTCACCTGATCTTGAAGACAGTGAGTCCCTGTGATGAATTTCAGTTTAAAAACATTCATTATCTCAGTTTTATGCGTATATGTTTCATATTCCTAAATGAATCTATGTTAAATCTAATGATCAGAGAGCAAAGCAGAGGTTATGTAGTACAACAGCATGGAATGCCTGCACAAACTGATGCAAATGAGATGAATAGGTGGCTAACTCTGGCCGGTTTGTTCAGATCTGTTTGGGTCATTATGTGGAAACAAATCTGATGAATGAAATGTCTGCTGCGGTTCTCCTCCCAGCACAACTCAACTCACCTCAAATCAGTCACTGAAACAGTCAGAGAAGTTACAGCTGACTGTAACTATTTATTATTTTGGTTGGGCTTTTGGTATTTTTTACCTGTCACATTTGTAACAGTAAAATATAATCCTTTTTTTTAATGTCATACTTTGGCTAAAAACGTTCAGTTTTACGTGTTTATCTACATGTAGTTGAAAAAGTATCACATCAACTATCACGTACTGCTGCCTTCTGTTTGACTATCGAGACTTTGGGATAGTAGACCAGGTATCTTAGCTGATAGAGAGACAGAGCAGGGACCTTCTAGCTATCAGCAATACATATAACATCAGGGTGAGCCACAGTCACAAATTGGCAGCAGCTGTATCATTGCTAATGTTACGTGTGTTAGCCTTATTGTGCAGTGTCTCTGGTGGTTTGTTGGATTCATGTTATTTTGTATTTTTCAGACACATTTACATTTTTGAGAAAATAATGTAGTAACTCTGCAGTAACTCAGAGGACCCCCTAGGGGGCGCGGACCCCTTTCGAAGACCAAAGGTCGAGATCTCTCTTTTATATTTCTAAATCAAATTGAATGAACTGTTGATTTCAACAGACACTTCTTTCGTGTCAGTGCAGTGACTTGATAGAGACACAACCCAGATGTAGTTTGTCCTGAAGGGGTAAATAGGACTGATGCGGTATCACAGAATCGTGGTGGCAGAGTAATGGACACTTCATTAGAACGTTTCTGAATATGTCCTGCATTATAGCAGGGATCTATTAGCGATTAACTTGTTCAAAACTACAAATCATCCCGTTAGTGCCCGGCATCTTACAAAATTAATACTTTAATCTTATTGAAGATTCTGCATTCTGTGGCGTTAAATAGATGCCAGCCACAGTGTTCAGTTGCTACAATAAACACATCGACATGTCTCAGTTGAAAACACACAGGTGTAAATAATCTAATGGATGTTGACTGAATTCTGTTCAGCTGCTTCATTTCAGGGTCCTGCTACTGTTCATGGCTTACTGAGACACTTTAGTAGAATTCAGCCATTGCTAACGATATTAGCAACAGCTGTGCTTTTCCTACAAGTAGTCCTGCTGTAGTGACGGATGTAAGCGTGTGGACGTACGAGTGCTACTGACTGTGTCGTAGCACATCTCACTATAATGCCAGGGACTGGAGCTGCATTCTGTCTCAGGCCTAAAATAACAGGCTTGTTTTGTTTTGAAGCATGATCTTTAACCAATTTTTTAACATGTTTTAGTTGCCCAATCTCACTATTCATGAGCCATTATCAGCATAGCAAAGGTACCATAAGAGGATATTTGACCTTTCAGTACCTAGAAGAGTGCTTGACTGATTCAGCATTGTTCTCCTGTAACATTGTTGGACAACAATGTTTACTAAACTGTCTTCATTCTAACTCGACAACAGCAGATGTGTTACAGTAGGATTACAGGATAGTGTAATAATAACTGTTCTGCTTGACAACAGGGATGATGAATGGATGGACACGATCTGCTCAAAAGTTAAAATGGCTAAGATAGGTATTTATAAAATTAATAATGTATCCAACGGGAACGTTAAAATAACACAACAATGCGTACCTACAGAGAATTAACATCTGCATCTTCCACTGTCAGCTCACTGTTCAGCTGTCTGGCAGCAACTTGACTCTTAATGCTCTCATAGCATTGCTTTTCTTTTTTTATCCCCAGAGAAAGAGCCCGAAAAATCCACTGTACACCAACTGTTCAGCACCAAACAGCAGATACAGTGAGAGACTAGCTGGTGAACAAAATGGAGACTTCAGCAGCTAAAGTGCTTCAAAAGCTAGTGGAGACCAAAAACAGAGCTAAAAGAGAGTGACTATTGGACTTGCACAACCATGGCTCCGTATAAACGGTAATGTCGATAAATAAACAACAGTAATAATAATAATAGATAGATTTTATGTGCTTTATCTGTTGGAAGTCTGAATAGACAACAGTTCTCCTTGTATGCTTGAAAGGTGTTGATAACTCAATATAATGTTGACAACTTGTTTCTCTTTTCAACTCACTGGCTTCAGGGGTTCCACCTGCACTCCTCAGTAGATCCAGTTTATTCTAGTCGAGTGCCAAACCACTCTACCTACCCTGCAGGTCTGTACAGGTGTAACATGTAGTTTACATGTCAAACATGCATTTGGTGTAGCTGGAATTAAGGTTCATCAGCTGACGTTTGTTAGCAGACTGCAAAACCTCTGACAGTTGGAGGGCAACTAATAATTGGAAGGCTGCTGGTTCAAATCCCAGCTCCCAACAGCTGTATGTTGAAGTGTCCTTGTCCTCGTGGAAAGTGCTGTAATGCGCTTTGAGTGGTCAGTGCACTGGAAAAGCGCTAGAAAAATGCAACATCGTTCATTAAAATAGTTTGTAATGGCCCAGATTGCCCCATCCAGGAGCAGTAAGTCAAAGTGAAGATCAAACAGGCAGACAGGTTTGGAGGGTCAGATAAAAATGGTCGAATAAGGAGGATATGGATCCAGTCTTCAAGAGAAATGATGCTTTTATTTAGAAGCTGATCAACACATTCAAACATGACCGTCTGTCTGAAGGTTTTGCCGTCTTGTGCGAGTTTCGTCAAACTTCTCCACTCAAGTGTTTGATCACAAGTTGTCAGCTGGGGACACTGGAGATTTACTTGATATAACCGACAGTAATGTGAGAGTTTGGTGGTCTCGAGTGAATCCCCTGTAGTGGACAGAACTTCTGATCTTAAATCCACTCAATATACCAGTTTTTATTTTTAAATATTGAGTCACAAGAACTAGAATCCTTGCAGCACTTGATCTAATGTCATTAACTGCTCAGGGTCTCATCTATATTCACCCCTGGCTATTTTCCAATAAGGCCACAGTGGTTGTCATGATTTAGTTTAGTTAATGGATGTCTGTAGTGGATCATTTCTATATACTTCATGGATTTCCTCTTTACTCATGTCTTTTAAAAGCAAAACAATAGTTCTATATTTCCGGTCAAGGAAACAACAGTTGAGCATTGAGTCACAAAGAGCATGCTGCTGTATTATTCTCTGTCCAGGTTAATCGTTTTGACCACATCTCAATACAATGTCCAGCAATATAATAGTGGAGGTTGTTATTATAAAAGTGCTGATCAAACTGTAAAACAAGGAGAGGTTTATGATTTGAATACACAGGGTGGAGATTCTGTGTGAATACAGTGAATGTTTCTCAGTTATAATGCCGTAGTGTGTACTTTCTGTCAGAAATCTATTTTGTGTCATGGGATGCCTGCAGATCTTTTTCTCCGTGGCCTGTGGAAGGGCAACATGTGACTTGTTGACATAACTCTGCAGCAGCCTCTGTTACATATTGGATGTTGACTGGGATTGATTTTTTTGAGTAAATGTTGTGGAGCCCAGTTTGCTCAAACAAACTACGGCGGCATACAAAATCAAAGTGAATTTCTGTCCTATATCACGGCGGACTCTTTTAGTGGCCGTGGCTTACGAAAGCAGACTGTAGCTGAACCTCCTACCCAAATTAGAAAAACCTACCCAGGATTCAATATGGCATCATTATCTAATTGTTCCCAACTGTAAAGCATCAGTGTGCTTCAAAGGAAGCAGATCATCTAACAGTGTCTACAGCCTCCTGTCCAGTGCCTCACTCAGGGACAGGGGGTCTCACACATATACCTGGCCAGTGGCTGTCAGACTGCAGGTGTTGCAGTCGGCAGGGTTTGAGCTTCTCTCTCAAACCTTCTTTCAAGGAGAGAGTTTCAAAGTGCGCACTTTGATTCCACTCTGTTACCAGGCGTGTCTGTTTGTTCTGTTCTCTTCACATCCCACTGGGAGCATTTCAGAAGCAAAGCATCTTTGATTTCTGTGCTTCTACTGTGGTAAAGTAGATGATGTGGTTGAATCATTTCTTGATCTGTCCATTTTAAATGTGTTTATTGGTAATATTTCTGACTTTGTTGTGCTATAGAGCCTGAGCGGGGACACTGAGTTTTATTTTGAAAATTTGACCTGATGCCTATGCCGTTCAGCTGCCTGACTTACTGTCTGGCATGATCTGCTCTGCACAGATTGATGCAGCTGTGGTCTCCGTCCATCAAAAATAGACTTGTACGTAATCTCCGCAGAGCAGAGGGGCGAGCTGCTTCTGGGGTGCTGCTGGGGTGCAGCTGGTGGAAACACGAGCATCGTCAAGAACTGCTGCGATCAGCTCCGGCGACCGTATCGCGGCTGTGACGCAGCCATGACGGTCCCGCTGAAATCTGGGGGTTATTCCCATCTGTTCTTGGAGAGAGATGAGGGAGGCAGAGTGATGTAGCCATGGTGTTCACAAATATGCCTTTAGATTTGGTCAGATAGTTGGACAACATATCTCATATGAAACACGCGGACACCTTAAGTCTCATTAAGAAAAAAGTCATAGGCTTTTAGAAAATGTTCAGATAATGAGGACTGGCTGTCCTCTAACCTTTGGTGAAGAAAGTTTCATATTCCATGGCCACATGTAGATTGGGACAGTTGTTGCCCTTTTATATCATGTCTAGAAAACCAGACTTTGAAGGAGGCACAATGTGTAATGGGACATGTCCGTCAAATTAGGTTAAATCAGTACATTAAAAACACAACATGTTTAACCAAACTAAAATATCAAGATCATATTTTTCACTTTTCAAGAGATTCCTCTTAACAGACCCCACATTTACAGCAAGTACAAGAGGCACAAATGTACCTTGTCTTGTTCTAACAGTAGCTTCAATAGACCAGAATGCACTGCAGTCACAGGTTTTAAAGGTCAAACATTGTAGAAAGTCATTTTCATGTCTTTTTAATAGAGCAGATCTATGTGCTCTTTAAAAACTGTGAAAGTATCAAAACGCTCAATCCATGGAGAGATGCACACAGCCAGCATTCAGAAACCATGTCTTTAAATGAACCGACAGGACTACAGTAAGGTTGTGATGTCACCTCAAAGAGCCGGGAACTAAAGTTGAGTGTTCAGTCAGAAGATGAATAGAGGTGCTGCAGTAAGCGATGAAGGTCACTGTAAAATAATGTAAAAATGAATGACTGACTGAAGCTGAAGTTGATAAGTGAAGCTGACACTAAGTGGGCAGAGCAACATATCAAGGTAAACCCCATCACTGTGAAAAGATCGCTGGAATGAACCGATCATCACACATCAGTGGCACCCAACAGTGTGACACAGTCCCAGGTTTCATCACACTCATTTGTGGATTAGAATGCGTTTGTCGGTCACTGTTTCTCAGCTGAGGGACAGTCAGACACCTCTGTGTTGACCTGAGCAGCGATGCTGGCAGGTTTTACATTCAGGTGGATGTCATACTGCTGGTCCAGACCCAGGTAGCTGTCGCTCATCAGGTACAGTGTGTAGATACACCTGAAAGCAGAAGGCAGATCGTTGAGTTGTTAGAAAATAAGGACAGCTACACAGGCATGAAAGGAAAGG